>NW_027531318.1:3230718-3524693 GCF_008692635.1 Crocuta crocuta
GAGACATGGCCCGGGCAGTGGCTCCTGGAAGAGGAACAAGTGTGGGAAAAGAGAGAGGAAATCGGAGCTAAATGACAGGATGCAGGCGACTTGAGACACAAAAAGGGAAGCGTTTCTCTCGGATCAAGGCACTGCCTCGCCGCTCTCCTTTCTCCAAGACGGACTGAGGATTTTACGGCTCTAGGCGGAGTTGAAGCTCTTCAGATTGTTTAGATTCCCCGCGTTGCTGTTTCCCCCGCACGTTCTCGTTCTCCCGCGTCCGCCTGGGGATCCGGCGAAGGGAGAATGGAGAGGCGGCTGCTGCTCCTCTGCGCCGCGCTCGCCGTCGCCCTCGCCCCGGCCAGCGCTTTTCGAAACGGTAGGTGACAGGCGGAGGCGCGTGTGACAGCGCGGCGCCGGGGCTCCCGGGCTGCCGGCGTCCGGCCGGGGCTCGGCTTCCCGCTCCGCCGCGGGACTCCCGCGGAGCTGCTGGGACGCCCCGGTGTAGCCACCTCCTGGGCGGAGGAAACTTTTGTCCAGGAGGAGAGATAAAGACATGAGGAACGGTCAGTGTGGGGCAGGAAGATTTCAAGTCCTCCGCCTCCCGCCCCAAGTTGGTGGTTTGATTATGGGGGTTTTCCTATCTCCGTTACAAGGCAGAGCTGCCTACCTTCCCAGATCAGCGCACCAATTACCTTAATAATGTTTCCTCCCAAAGGCAATTAGATGAAACTCCCTTTCAAAAATCTGATGGCTGTTGAAAGTTAATGAATACTTTACCAGGAGAACTTCCTGGTTGTTTTGCAGCTCTTCGAAACCGTTTTCTCTGGTAGGTGCCTGCAGGAGATAGGGGCTCTGGGGAAGCTGGGACTGCGTCCTCCGCCTTTACAAATCGCCCCTAATCTGTCTGAAGTATGAATGAAAGTTACATAGTGTCAATAAAGGAATCTGATATATACAGTGTAAGACATCAGGATATCTGAAAATCCCTAATCTCGCTACAGCTTCCACTTAGCTTCTAACACTACTCACTGTTAAGTAAATGAAAGACTGCTGGGTTATAAACAGTATCTTGTAAACTATATAATGTATTTTAAAACGTGATCTGGTTGTAGGCATGTTTAACTTACACTTTAAAGTAGGTGAAGGCAAGGGTATGGAATTATCTTTACAGTAAGTCTTCAGCAATTATTATTAACTGATTATCAAATATTTACTTTTGTCTGGCTTAGATTTCAATCAAAGTAATTAGAAAAAAAAAAGAACACCCACTACTTACTGTGGTATATTGTTTTAATAAGAGGCCACAAGTGGAGGGGTTTATACCAAGAGGAATTTAAATCACATCTTTATGATAGGAGTTAATCTCTCTAATATGCTTTTTGGAGGTTTTGTGATTGAAGCAATAGATTTCCCCCAACAGCTACCAAGCAGTGTTCTAAAAGAAAAGCTTACAGGCAACACACACACACGCACACACACACACACACACACACACACCTGTGAATGTGGAGTTCAATTTATCAATGAATCTAAGTTGGTGGCATCTTTCTATAATCTGGCTGGCAAGGGATGAAATAACATTCTCCTCCAATTGAAAGAGGTCAAGTAGTTGGACTTTAGAAATTACAGTAACCCAACCTCTGCCCTCCACAACTCCTGAGATTAAATCCATAGTAGGGATATTCACAGGATGGATTTGTAGCCTAATGCAAATAGCTTCCAGACTTTAGATTGTGAACTTCATATATATATATATATATATGTATGTATATATATATATATTTTTTTAATGTTCTTAGCAGAAATCTGGGGTATGCTGACAACCTGAGCTTCAGTGTGTGAGCTTGCCTGGTTAAAGCCATGTTGCTATGCATACAGTGACCAGAGCCAGTAAATGCCTCTGTTACACAGCAGACCTCTTAAAGCCATGTCCACCTCCTCCAAGTACCAGTGTCTGCTAAATTAATTCATTAACCTTATTTAGGTCTAATGGTCCAGAGTCATTAGAAATTGCTCTTTCTTAATCAACTGCTAGAGAGATTTAACAGAGCCAGGGAGTCTAGCAGTCCACATTATCTTATTACACTGTCACTTTCTCAGAAGTCACAGATTAAAGAGCTCTGGTGTGGTACCGAGTCTACCTAAATGTCTTCTGAAGTGACTCTGTGGAGTGACTAGAAGCAGTGCTGTTTTATTTCACTCCTCTTACGGATGCCAGACACTGCCATGATGTTTGTATAGAGCTGGAGGAGACTTAATGAGATGGGGTCACTTTCCAAGTTTTCTGCACATTTGAAATAATGGAAAAGCCTCAGTAGAATCACATAACAGAGTCCAATATGATCATTAGTTGAGATCCCAAACTCCAGTTGCAACGTTTCTTCTTGGCAAACATTAGGCTTTTAAAAGCCAAGGCAAAGGAAACCCGTAGAAGGGTACCCCCCAGTTTAAGAAACAGGGTCAGAAACATCTAGCAATTGAGAAAAACAATATGATTTATATTGTCTTCTTTTTAATTTATGGGAAATGATTTCTGTAATGCATGTAGCTTTATGCATTTTTGATGTGCACTTCATCTTTCATTTCCATTTGACCTGGTTTTCCTGTAATAAAATTCTGTAGATTTATAAATTCATGCTGAGAGCAAAGAATGCCATTCTCTTTCCACAGGGAATCTATTAGATGCAATATTAAAATCTATATATACCATTACTGAAAATTTGTGATTGATAGGCTTATATATTTCACTGCTTTCATACCTATTCCTCTTACATAGTTTATGCACCAAATTTTTATTGCTTAAAATTAAGCATCAATAAATGTGGCAGCATTTCAGGCTGAGGCTCTCCAGCATGAAATCCATCATAAAAAGTGACAATGAGAATCTACGCTGAACAATAAAGCAGTCCAGTGACTGGTTTATTTGGCTCTCAGTGAATCACTTCAGCATTTGGGTTTTTTTTTTTTCTTTTTTTTTTAATGAGGGATCAAAACTAGCTAGCTCACCTTTCCCAGAATGTGAGGCTATGGCTTACCACCCAGACCTCATGTGTGGTAGGGGTATTTTCAACATATAGGGAATTAGAATTAATGCTGGGTGGCTATTTATTTTTCTTTCTGCCCAGTGGCTTTGATCTGGTCTCGAGGACTGAACAACTTTACTTGGAGCGGTAGAGCAGAATTATTTCTGCTTCACCAAATATACTTTGTTCTCTGTTGATCTGGATCTCCAGAGCCGAGATAACTCAAAATCACTTAGATTTATGGGGAGATAAAACAACAACACAAAAGGTTTGGCTTTAAGCCAATCCAAGTCTTGGATGACAATCCCCACTGATCAATGACATAGACCAGGCTTATCATCAAAACGCCACACAAGGGGTCGGATCGCTTCTTTTAGTCACCTTCCACTCAGAACTTTATACTTAATGCGATTACACTTCTTGGGGGATAATTAAGTCTAGTAGAAGCTCCCTGGGGACCATGTTAACATCCATTGAGAGGATTTAATGTTTTTAATGCTAGAAGACCTTTTTCTTGGGAAGGAACTTTGTGGAGGGTAAGGGTGGAGTACTGTCAGATGTCAGTCTACTTTTCTCCTGAGCTAACCTTCCTGGGATCAAAGACTGTTCCTTGGTGGGGGGCTGCTGCCAGTATGACCTGAAGGACCTGTGGGGACCTCTTGGAGTTCCCCTACAAAGTTATGGACTGTTTAATAACCAGTCATGTTTGTATAAAGCTAGAATACCTAAATGGTTGTCAAGGAAAGATTTACTAAAATGTTATTTTTATTACAGATAAATGTGGTGATACTATAAAAATTGAAAGCCCGGGGTACCTTACATCTCCTGGTTATCCTCATTCTTATCACCCAAGTGAAAAATGTGAATGGCTGATTCAGGCTCCCGACCCATACCAGAGAATTATGATCAACTTCAACCCTCACTTTGATTTGGAGGACAGAGACTGCAAGTAAGTGAGAAAGTATTTGAACAGGGCACCACACCACCATCTAGTGGTCATGGATGACTAAGGGGGAAAGTCTGTGTGTACAGTATGGGATATAAATGGATCCAGGAGGGATTCTGATCTAGGCCAGATCAGGTATCAATGGTATGGAAATTAAATTATGTTAGGTAATTTCTGAGTTCCCCAAACTAGCAATATTATGTTTAAATGTATAATCCCTCATATTTTTTTTCCTGTTAACACTTCTGGTTTCAGAACTCTTTTGTTAAGAAATGTGTATATATGGGTTTTTTTTTTCCTGGAAAGGGGAAGAACTAGAAACCCAAACTTGCACTTAAGGTTTTTTTTAATATTGTGGGTTACTAACATATATAGCATCAACAGATGGTGACGTTAGATATTTTTAAACAAATCTGTGACACATTTTGTGATTTAAGGACTGAATCTTACTGAGTTTGACATGGCAAAAGCAAATTGTCATTGAACAAAAATGAGGCATATACTGTAAGTTGGATAAAGGGTTTCCGTTGTAGATTAATGATTGCAAGTCTCTTATAGAAAATGCAAAAAAATAATTGTTAATGCATAATGAATACAATGGGGCTTAAATATAAATTATTATATTATCTACCTGCTTTTGTATTGCTAACTCCTTCTATTGTTATGTAATTAAGCATCAACTTGTGCCTGATTTCCTCATTATGAAAACATTCTCACTATAGAGACAGTCTAAATTTTATCTCTTCACTTTATATGAATGAACTAGTGTGTGGGTTTTGCTTTGCACAGTGTGGAAAATGTGTTTTAACATTACAGGCAGCAGCCCCCTCAGATCCAGGACTTGCTCTTCTCTCTGCACATCCACAAGACCACCTGTCTCTGTCCTGTCCACATTACCCCATTCTGTCGCCTTGCACATGGTGTGTTCTCCAGACACTTGAACCTGAATATCTATCTTTAATGAATGTTTGGATAACGAAATAGTTTTAGCAAAGGAAAACAATGTACTTAAATCTCAATTCTAAAGTGTTTCTCAGGGACTGATATGTTTTCCCAAGTTTTACAATGGATATAATAGCTTACAGTGTAAGTAGGCTATGATTTCCATTGGATATAAACATTATTATGCAGGCAGATTCATTATTAAAAATGTTCTATTTGCAAACACGGAGCCTTTTTAAGGACAGAATAATATGAAAACGTTCCCACCTGTCGGAAGTCCTTAACGACCTGTTGAGTTGGTGAGGTAATCTAGTGTTTCATGAGCAGGGAAACAAGGTCATCTGGCTAACTCAACAGTCTGGTACCTAGAGAATTAGCATACATTCATAAACTGTTGATCAATTTCCAAATAATCAGTATACACTACAGTGTAAAAAAAATTATGCCAGTTCCAATCCTTCTTCTTAATCCTTCTTCTGTGCTTCAGGGCATTATATTGACTTCTTAATCTTGTGTGAACCATTAATAGCGTTCCAGTGACTGCTAAGAAACAGGGAGTTTGTTGTTGTTGCCAATATTCTGCATGATGGTTTTACAGTGTCAATCACCTAAACAAGCTGGATATGTGTTCTCTCTTTCAATATATTTTATTTTTTGCTTTTTGACAATATTTAAACTATCAGAAATATTTTTAAGAAACTATGGCAAAACATACTCAAGTAATAACATTATTTCCAAAGATAAGATTCCATTACATTTTAGTAAACTCATGTCTACTAAATCTTGATCTGAAAATCATGACCACATCTGCATATAATAGTTTAAAAATTTCAGAATAATCAATCGTCAGTAGCAGTGGTATGCTGGTAAATGTTGAACAATTGGATCTTGGAAGTGGGTGGGTCAAGTCCTCATTTGAAATATTTGCCAATTTCTGTAGTGTAAATATTCCCACCATGGCAAGTTTCAAACTATCCATGTGGCATCACTGCTTGCAAACTATCCACTGTGACACAGGCTTGCAAAGAGATGTGCACAAGGGGTTCTTGTGACCTGGTGAGAGCTGGAGTAGAAGTGTATGAAGGGAAAGCCAGTCGAGTGAGTTAATATGCGTTAAGTGCTTATCACCGTCTCTGGCATGCAGTAAGTCTTCAATAACTATTTGGCATATCATAATGGGAGATGGAGTTATGGTGGAATTAGAAGAGCACTTTTTCAATGTTCTTTCTTAAGCATGACAAGAAAAAGGATAATTATAACTTATAGGAGAAATTTTTAGTGATATTGACAAAGTATTCAAGAAACTGACATGGCCAAGAAGATTGTTTCTGTCATTCTGATAAAGATGAGACTTTTAAAGGCTACTGGGTGAAGTGGTTTCTTGTAGGGGTTTGTTCTCTGTGAAGGTGCCATCTCCTGGCCAGCCTCGAAAGACTGATAATGTTTAGCCTGATGAAGTCAATGGAGATGCTGGCATAAAAAATGTCTTTGTGCCCTGTTTTGAAGTGTTGCTACCAGATTGTTTTATCAATGAAAATTCTAAGAATGATATAGGAAAAGCAGCTTAAGATACTGTTGTCACTATATTTTCAGACTGGTCCATGTGACTCCTGGTCACTGTTGTTTGTTGCAGTTGAGATACTACAAATGTGGCACAATTCTAACAATCTTTCATGAAGGCTGCAAGAAGCATCTACAGCTTTAATTTAAAGTTAAAATTCCCTACAAAAATGGAAAATACCAATAGCCCTTGGAAGAACAAATTCATAGACTTCACATTTTTTCATTGTCTGTGCAAAAGGATAGTTTCTTTGTTTTTTACATTTTAGTGAGCTTGGGGTGTTTTTATTTTGTTTTTGTTTGTTTGTTGTGGTTCTTTTTTTTGGGGGGGGGCCTTTTATAATAGGCTTCTTCCAAAAACATATTTGAGTGATACAAAATTAGGCACAATAAGCCAAATACAGCGAGCTGACAAGCTTTTAGTTATCATTATTGTTAAGATCAAACTGATTTGTCTTATTTGAGATATTTAATATCTTCCCATTTCAGCTATAGTTTATGTTTAAGAGCAATAAAAAGTACTTGCTTTACCAATGTCATCAGGCTATTGGCAAGATAAAATAGGGTAGTGGATTTGAAAGCCCTTTGAAAAGTTAAAAGCTTCCCTCGAAAGAAGTTGCCACCGTTATGATAGCTTTAACAACTTGGTGATGGTTAGAACATTTGGAAATATAAAACTTAAGCATATGCCAAACTAAATATATAGATCCAGTAATGGGATGATCCACATAAAATACATCTGGCAATTTCTCTTGAAGCCGTTTAGTATTTGTACAGTCAACTTCCACTATGAAAGCTTAAAAAATCAATTCCTTCGCACATTTGCTTATTGAGAAACATCCTTAGAACCCAGGTAAACAAATTTCTTTTGTATAGTGTAGGATGGATAAGTAATTAAATAGATTAGTTCTGGTAAGAAAAATATTTATTTATTTATTTAAGTCTGTATTGTTTTGTTTATAATTAAATGAAAAACTGTATGATAGTTTTTAACAAATGTGAAGAGCTCCAAGCTCCAAGACTGACCCAATACATAAGCAAACTATGAACCTAACCTTACAAAAAGTTTTTAGAGTGGATATCAAGGGGCGTTACTTCCTTAGGGGAAATGCATGTACAAGTTTGTGCCTGATAATTTTAAAATGCAACAATCTATGTTTCAGATTGTAGTATGAAAGTCAGGTTTCATTACGAATACACATCAAAGACATACTATTATAACTTCCTGAGTTCTTTTATTAAACAAAGTATGGTATTGATCAATCAATCGATCAATCAATCAGTGGAGCAATAGAGAATCTGTCTAGGGCTAACATTGTGCTAGGAAGTCTAGCTAGATTTACCACCTGGTTTTATTGTTATGCTGATCAAAGAGAAGTGGTTAGAGAATATTTTGAAGGAGGAGAAGGTATGGAGGAAATGCACCAGCAATATCCTCCATACTTGTGAAGTGTCAAAGCATAGTTACAAGCAGAAAAGAAAGAAAAAGGCAACCTGCTGAAGTGTTTTTCAGAAAATAGTGTTCATTGTGGATTTTAAATGGGTTTTCAGCATTTACCTTGAGCTAGTTAGCTCTTACTCAGCTATAGTTTTCTTCAGTGGTAAAGCAGACATCTTGAATCTCATAAAACTTTATATCTGCATAATAAACAAGAATGTCATTGATACAGTAGTTAGAATTTATGGAACTTTTCCGGTTTCCCAGCAATGCAAACTATCAGCATGATAATTTATAATGGGTTGTGACAAATACTGCTGAGCAAAGAGGTGTGTGATTACATTCAGATCAGATGTCCTTATCTAGGGAGCAATAAAAATTTCACAGACATTGGGTTAAAAACATTAAGAAAATGAATGTGGAGCTCCAGAAAGAGTCGAAAAAGGTGGTAATATTGGAGGGAGAAAGCTCAGTAGTGGTATTCTTACTGATTGGTTCCCGGCTTCCATGGCTGATTTGTCAGTTACTGTTTTGCAGGATTACAGCAAGACACACATGGTACAGATACTTTTTTTGTCTATAAGAGACTTGTAATCTCTTCTTTGTGTAACCAAAAAATAGGTGGGGTTTTTCTTCTTAATTCAATTCAATCAAGGGAGACTTCACTCTTGTAACTTTATGTGAAGTTTAAAATTTTAACTAAACAGAGATGATACTCAAGTTTGGGCATTTTGTTGGAATAGATCACACATTGTTTCTTTAATGCCACTTTTAAAATTACCCAAGTTATTACAAACTTTGAAACACTGGTCATTTCATTTATTTTCATAGACTATAAACTCGCTGAATGAAAATTAATGCTCTTTTCTCAGATCTGATCATTTTCACCAATTTAATTATCCAGTGCTCACTTTATCATTTATTGGCAATTTGGGGAAGTATAAGTTCCATTTCTGGTCTCCCTGAGTGCTATTTTCTGCTTCAATCTTTTCTTATTTTACTTTGTTCAGCATGGGGTTTTTCCCCATTAATTTTGATTTTTTTAAATGCTGCATTAAAATATTATTTACCTACTGGTGAGTTTTTTGGCTTTTTGTATCTGAGGCGAGTCTCGCGTTTTAGAACATCATTTAGACCCAAAGTCTTTGTTTTACGTTAAACAGTGAGTATTTTAAGCCAAATTACTTCTCCATTTTCTATATGAAATATAGAAATATAAGTACTTTTAATTAGGGCATATTAGGTATGTAGAAAAACTCATATAGTGTGAAGTTTGATAAAATTTTATAAGGTGAGCACATCCATATAACCAATAGAGAGTAAACATTTCCAGCTTCCTATGAAGGAACCCCCTTATGTTTGCTTTCAGTCACTAGCCTTCGGCTTTAAGGATGACTACCATCCTGATTTGTGTGATTCCATTTCTATACATCTCAACGTCAGACAAAACTAAACTATAGTCTTAGAAGTCTGTATGCATTATCCTTAGAATGTGGTAAAACTCTTGAGACTAGAGATAGAACATTGCATACTATTTCCTTTCTAATAATAATGATGATGATAATAATAATAACAGTCATACTGAAGTGTACTCTAATATTTTTCAGTGACCCCTGCAGAAATCTCTTGTATTTGTTACATATATTATGCATATGTTAAAATACACACAGTTTTCAATCTGGAGTTTGCTTTAGATTCAAGGCAAATGCAGAAGAATCTTCTTTTGCTTTACTTTTCAGTTTTTCATTGTTGTTTTTCATCCTAAGTAACTTCCTGACATGGGAAGCGTGCGAGGCACCACTCAATGAAAAACTTTCAAGTGGATCAAAATGAACCATTCTTAGAACAACTGCTGGCCAATGTTGTTGCTACCACCTGCAGCATCCCTGGTTACTACTCAGGCAGATAATTATCTACTTTCTTCTTTTGATTTTTTTCCCATTAGCACTGATTCAATTTAAACAAAACCCCATGTGTTTAATGAAATTAATTTTCTTTATTATTTTTGCTATAAGCAACCACATTTGATCATAATGAATTTTGAGTACTACAAGGTTGTTGTGTGTTAGGCATTTTTGTAATTTGAAAGAAGCAACCTTTATGAGAAGCTAAAAGAGATAGTTGAAATCTTATCAAATTGAATCAACATGTGCATGGCATTTCCAACCAGATTTCACTGGGGGAGCAGACACTTAAAAATTGATCCAAATGAGACATATGCCTTCAGCCGGGATGCATATTCTCAGCTCCTTTCTTTCCAGCACAAAACTTGATACTTGCATGCATGCTGACATACTCCGGCAGAAGCACACACACAAACACATATGTGCATGTGTGTGTGTGCTTGTAAAGGAGGCTACAAAATAAACTTAACTAATTGCCGTTGTCGTATTCATCAAGGCTGATCATTAAGCCCAAAGAAGAACAAGAGACAAAATTAGTGTTCAGATCAGGTTCCAAATGCCTCTTAATTGGGTGTTTGTAATCAATCCTGATTGTAGGAGTCAGTGACTTGGCAGAACATAGAACCTCAAAAAAAAAAAAGATTTTTCCTGCTATTCTGTGGTTGATAGAACTGTGTCTAGCATCTAGGTCAGTTAGGGATGGCATGAGGTCAGGATAACTCTCAGATTGGCTGTGAAGCATGCCAAACACATTATGCTGCTTATGGTTGAAATTACTTAGTCTTTGCAGTTAGCTTAGCAAATGAATTTCGTCCATTCAGAGCTCTACTAAATTCTGCAGAAGAACAGGGAGGAAAAATAATCTTTTGGCTTCTGTCCACTCAATTCCTTGTAACTTGGATTTTCTCCTGATCACGCCCAGGTCTATATTGCACACATCTTATATCTTATTCAGTCAACACTTTTTTATTCTCCTTTAATTTGAATAGTCAATAGAAAGGAATGGTCATGTCTTGTTCTTATTGTTGGGTCCTCACTATATGCCTGCCATGGCACTCACTAAGCACTATGTGCACAGTATCTCACTTAGTCTTCCTATCATCCCCATTTTACAGATGGCAGCACTGAGGTTTACAAGAGTCAGATTAACTGAGCCCAATGCTCAGCCCCTGCACCAAATCTCTTTCCATCTTTGTGACTGATGGGGCTTGGGATGTGCCTTTTGAATGAGAAAATTCTTATGAAAGGTCACCAGCTTATCTTTTGTTCAAGTAGCCGCTTTTTATGAAACATCTCACACGAAACTTTGAATACAAAACAACTAATTCTGGAGAAGGACTTAATTTTTGAGCTCTCAGTTAAGATTATGTAAGAACTGCTAAAATTGGTGCACAGAAGCTTCAAACCAATTGGTGATTTTCCACTCAGTTAAAACTTGCCTTGGGGTGTTGGGTGGCTTAGCATCAACTCTTAATTTTGGCTTAGGTCATGATCCCAGGGTTGTGGGATTGAGCCCTACATAGGGTCCACTGAGTGTGGAGCCTGCTTAAGATTCTCTCCCTCTCTCTCTCTCTCTCTTTCCCTCTCCCTTGCTTGCACTTGCTCTCTCTCTCAAATTAATTAATTAATTAATGTAAAACAACTTCCTTAATTTGGGAATAAAATCTATATTCTGGTGCTTTTGGTTGGTGGAGTTTGAAAGCACAAAGCACATAAAAACACAATTTTTATCTAAAGCCTGATAACCAGACAGCACAAGGGTTCGATTTATACAATTGGTTCAGGGAACGTGTGAGATCCCAGCTGGGTCCAGGGCTTTCTCACAGGCCCAGATGTCAGAAGGCTGCCTTGTCTTCCAAGCATTGCTCATTTACTTAATCTCAGGCAAATGTCAGGAAAGTTTTGCTCTGTCATATCTTCCCTGTCTGTAAAGTTTTGATACTTCTATTTGCCATCATGACTCTGTAAGGGTTAAAGGGAGAATGTTTGCTCAGGCACTGGATTCCTATGAGAAAGAGAAGAGTGTTTTTTGAGAAGAAACAGATGCTCCAGAGTATTTTGTTTTTATCTGGTCAGATACTTGTATAATCAGCTGGCCAGGTTGGAGGTGCTGGCTTGTTGTTTCTGATTGACTGGCATGTCACAGAGAGAGCAGCCAGTACCAGGCTGAAAGAGGACGCTGAATGTCTTCTTATTCAAGTTCTTAAATTTCTTTAGAACAGCCAAGGGTGGCAAAGGCCAGTTAATATATTACAACTTCTTGCCTGACTCTCTAGCCAACAGATGCTAGGAGCAGGGAAGCTATTGTGTGAAATATAAGCAATCACTGAAATGGCATGGAAAGAAATTAAATGTGCTCAAAATCTTGGTCCCAGAGAGATAACTTTTTAAAAATCTGAAGGCACTGGGGCACCTGGGTGGCTCAGTCATTTAAGCGTCCGACTTCGGCTCAGGTCATGATCTCATAGTCCATGGGTTCGAGTCCCACATTGGGCTCTGTGCTGAGAGCTCAGAGCCTGGAGCCTGCTTCAGATTCTGTGTCTCCCTCTCTCTCTCTGCCTCTCCCCCGCTCTCTCTCTGTCTCTCAAAATAAAATAAAGACATAAAAAATTTTTTTTTTAAAAATCTGAAGGCACTAGGGATGCCTGGTTGGCTCAGTCAGTTAAGCATCCAACTTCAACTCAAGTCATGCTCTCACTGTTCCTGAGTTCGAGCTCCACATTGGGCTCCGCGCTGTTAGCTGTCAGCACAGAGCCTGCTTGGGATTCTCTCTCTCCCTCTCTCTCTCTCTGCCCTTCTCCGCTCATGTGCTCTCTCTCTTTCAAAATAAATAAACTTTAAAAACAAAATTAAGAGCACTAAATTCCCAAATTTAAAGAAAAATGAACAGCCTCTTGACCCAAACAAAATAAAGGACACAAAGCCCCACAAGCTTGGTAGCTTGACTTCACCTCCTTTGGGATGATGATTTTTAGACGGTTCAAACCCTGGCAAATGAGAGTGATATTTTACCTTTTATCTTCTTTCATACCTGCCCGTTCATTCTTGAATAGCTTGAGAAAATGGGCATTTGTTTGTAACACAGTTGATCACAGAAAAAGATGATTAAAATATATAAAATTTTAATTTCTGGATCAATCCACTCTTGGAAAAAAATGTCAGCCACTAGAAATGACAAATCCTCATTAGTGCGACAATGAGAGTGTATTTGCATCTGTCTCCTACCACCCATCTGTTCACGTTGTTCCTTCTAACCGTACTGGTAAGTTTTGTCTCCCCCATTGGGTAGTGACCTCTTTGGAGGCAGACACCGTGTCTTACTTTCATTTCTACTCTCCACAATCCCCACAGTGCTTTGCACATATCAGGCACTAAGTTACTGGAACTACACAGCTGACAGTTTTCTTGAAACTGAGGTCTGGAAAGAAAAGAAGAGAAGAAAACAATGTTGCCCTGCGTAGAGTTCACGGTGGGCAGTCTGGAGGACAAAATAGCAAAAGTCAGTGAAGGGAGAGCAAAGGAGCAATTCTGGTAACTGTGCAAGTGGGTGTTCCATCGGTCTCAGTGCCAGTCTTTTGAAAAGACATGGCAGCAGCCACTCCCCAGACACGGAAGTACATTCTCAAAATCTGGCCAGGTTCCCCCTCCTCCATCCCCACCTCCCTGGTCAGAGGCATCAGAACTGGAACTCTCTTTGTTTTTTGTATTTGTTTTTTATTTTTTAATTTATTGTCAAGTTAGCTAACGTACAGTGTAGTCTTGGCTTCAGGAGTAGATTTCCGTGATTCATCTCTTACAGAGGACAACCAGTGCTCATCCCAACAAGTGCCCTCCTCAATGCCCATCATCCATTCTCCCCCAACTCCCACCATCAAACCTCAGTTTCTTCTCTGTATTTAAGAGTCTCTTATGGTTTGCTTCCCTCTCTGTATCTTATCTTTCCTTCCCTTCCTCTATAGTCTTCTGTTAAGTTTCTCAAATTCCACATATCAATGAAATCATATGCTATCTGTCTTTCTCTGAGCGGCTTATTTTGCTTAGCATAACTTTGGAGCCTCAGTTACCAGCCACACAAGCAAGGCTGGAGATCAACTGGGGAGTGACCAAGCAGGAGGGCGGAGCAGGGTCTCCTATATGTACAGCCCACTGCTCAGCCCACTGCTCTTCCCCTGTGTATGTTTGAAACACATTTTAGCCCTGGTTCCACTGGAGCCAAAACATCACCAAAACTGCCCTAGAAGTGTCTTCACTTCTACAATGGGTAGCCCATAATTTTATTTTTCAGTGAAGGTTGTTGACCCTGGGCAGAGGGAGGAGAGGTTTTTGTTTGTTTGTTGTTTGTTTTAGTATTGATTGGATTTTCATTTTTTTAAAGAAAGTTTTATGCTTTCCTTATCCTTTATTCCATTGCCAATTTCTTTGTCCCTGAGTAACTGTTAGGTTATCTTGGTTCAGTCCTTTAAGACATCCTCATTTTCCTCCTTAGCTGTTCTAGCCTCATACCTGGCGTGTGTGTGTTAGTTCATTAACAGGAGCTGGGGATTTCTGGTTGTCGGGGGAACATGTTAGCAGCTCCTGTGAAAAGTGTTCTGGTGAGGATCAGGAGCATGGAGTATAATTGCACGCCTGCCCTTCATTTGCATCTGTGAGGCAGGACACAAGGCGGGTGGAAGGGGTCACAATCTGTGAATGGCTCCGTTGAGGCACTGTGAATACTGTGGTTTTGACAGTCAACCAGTGCAGCTCAGAAAGATGTAACAACATCAGGCTCTGATGAGGCAACACAACCTAGACACAGCTTCAATTCCTCTTTTTTCTTCTCTTTCTGAAGAAAAAAAAATGCTTTCCTTCCTCTACCTATCTTGGTGACGCAGTGTTGATGAGATAATGTAGGTGGAAGTAGCTTAGGAATACAAGAGAAATATGTTAAATAAAGCCTAGGTATTACTATAACAGGAAGTGCATCCGCAGGTTTTGTTCCTCAAAATAAGTTCAGACTGTAAACAATAACGTCTGCATCCTTACGAGGAGGCACTTATAAATATTTCAAAAGCACTACACATGTCCACAATGGAGATAGTATCTCATGCTCAGCATGTATTCAGCAAAGAAGAATTTCTGAACGTTCTTATAATAAGTTAGTCAGGATACGTGGACTATATAATTGCTGTCTTCTAAAACTCTGGATGGGTGGAGTTTCTGGAAAAATCTCATTGAAGATGCTATCTCAGTGTTGCAAATTTGATAATAAAATTCATGGTTTTAAAAACTCATAATTTTCTCAAGTTTGCTTAAGGATTTATAAATACATTTATTCAGTACATTCAGATAGTAAACAAGCTGATACTTTATGTAAGATCGGAGCCAGTATCATGGTAGCTCTCACAGGTGGGATGTCAGTCCTTTCCAACCAGTTAACCAAAATTGTACCATTCCATTCATGCACAAGAAAGATGAAATTAGATGGATTTTGTATTATAAATTTGTAGAGAAAAGCAACTGGGAAAATATATGTCTTTAAATTGATGATTCATTCCATTCCTGTCCCTATCCCTGTCTCTGCACTTCTGGTGGCCCCAGGTCCTTTAACTTTGCTATCTCCCTCCCCTGGTTGTGAGAGATTTCCCAATATTAACTGTGATGAAAAGCACATTCTCAGCAAGGCCCTTCGGAGAGTGGCAAAGGAGAGACTGCTGTTTTAGCCCCCTCTTCCCACTTCATCCTCATAAATGACCTTAAATGATACAGTCATATCTGTAGCTCCTCAAATGCACTTTCAATTCTGTTTTCATTTGAAATGCCTAGAGGTGTATGTGGCTGGGAGCTCCAGCCGAAGGGGTTTGCTTCTTTCTTGTGGGACCATTGTGGTTCTCAGTGGGTCAGATAGATTCTATACGACTTTCTTACTGACAAGTAAAAGAAATCCTCCTGGGAACTTGTTACCCTTCACACAAATATTTCATCTCTCTCTCTCCCTTTCCTATTACTACACAAGTACTATGTTCCACAACTCTGCCTTCTCACTTAACTCTGTTTGGCATAATTCCTGTCCCCTCCAGTTGATTGAAACTGCTTGCTGAAATGTTACATTCCAATTATTCCTCTAATGCCCAGAATGCTGGCCTCACCTTGGCTCTAATTTCTTCACTCTATGTACAACATTATACACAATTGGCTACTCTCTACACATCAGAGCTTTCTTCCTTCCTTCCTGCATCTCATCATACTGAACCACCTTGGTTTCCTCCCCACTTCTCTTTTTGGACTCTCTCTTTCTCCTCTCACACTAAAAGACAGGACTTTGCCAAATTTTTGCCTTTGCCCTGATGTCTTCTTGCTGAATTGTCTTGTTGATCATAGCCACTCAGCTCAGATAATACCCACATTTCTGTCCAGCCCAAGATTTGACCTGAGCATTGGACTCAAACTTCAAAATTCATTTGGGATGATGTTGACTGCCTGAATGGTAGACCGTTGCTACAAATGAAAAATCCAATTTTGCACCACCCCTGCGTTTTCTTTCTCTTATGGATTCCATCCTTCCCTGTTTATCCAAACTTGACACTCTGGAATGTCTCCCAATGCCTATTTGTCCCCCAGGTGCAGTCAACTTAAAGGCCTCTAAATTACAAATCTACAATCTATCTTTTCTGTTACATCTCTACTGTGATTGCTCAAATCCTCCTAAGACTTTTTAACCCCTTCTTCATTAGCCTTATGAAGCAACCTTCCTTACTCTTCCTTTTTGTTTAGAAACATGGAGCTTCCCATTCCTCCTTGCTTCTGTCTGTACTTCTCAGTCTTCCACAACATAACTTCCCCCATCCCTCTGGTCTATCTCCTTTGGTTCCCCTAAGCATCCTAGCCAAAACATATTATAATTCTTTAGACTTAACCCCTGCTTTCCCACCCCTCACCTATTCATAACATGTTTCCTTCACAAATGTGGGAAGGGTCAACACCTTTCACATACCTTGTGTCCCTGTGAAAATGTTACACATCATTCTAGTTGAATCTGAAATGCTGCTTCCTTCATAAAGCCATTCACAGAGTAAACATGGTCTCTCTTTCTCTGTCCTCCAACACCCTCAGAAACTGTATTTATACCTCATTCATGTTCTTTAAAATATTCTGCATTGTGCCATAATCATTAATATTCTGCTGCTCTTTATCCAGCTAGTTTGTGACGTACTCAAGAACAGAGGGTGATATTGTTTTTCACCACTTGAAGGGCCTAGCATAGTGTTTCACCTATTATAGGTGTTAAATTAACATTTCCGAACTGAACTGACCAAGTGACATCCAGCGAGTCTTCTCCAGTGTGTCCATCTAGCATGGAAGAACCAAGCCAGCTTTTTAGAGAAAGCTCTAACTTAATCAGGCTATTAAAATGCACACTTACACTTCTCATTTACATGGTAAACCCTTCATTTTCCTGGGTAGTGAAGTCAAACTTACATTTTCTCTCTAAAAACCTAGATTTCAACAGGTGAATGGCTTTAGCTAACTCTCAAAAAATATGCAGAGGTAGTGTTTGATTGAAAGCTTTGTTTTCTGTCTCACGCTCATCTCCATAATCTGTTTTGGAGTTAGAGACATAACATGTATACTGTTGTATAGGCATATGTCCTGATTGCTGAGTGTTTTCTGACATCCCCACAACTCTTAGGACCTTGTGTCACTATTCTGGAAACTTTGTCCTTTGTATATTCATATCTGGGCTCATGTCCAAACCACCTTTATGTAACTATAATACAAATAATTTAGAGCTTTCTTCCATTCCAGCTGACAACCCCAATATACTCACATGTTAACTTGCCAGCAGGCTTGCTGAGGAAGTTGTATAAAGTGAGGTTCTCCATCAGAGAAGTCAACATGGGTTACAAACTGTGCAGAATGGTATAAGTATGTTAGTGCATATAACCAGATAAATACCATGCCCCAGGCCTTGATACAGATACTTGTAAATACTGCTCTGGGGAGGTGTTAGACTGAGCTAGCCCAGGGGTTGCTGCAGTGGGTGTTTTCTAAAATGGACACTACAGAGCTTCAGCTGCTCCTCTGGCTCAAATCATGCCAGTGTTTCCTAAGTGTTTCTTAAAGCTGTGTGTCACAATGAGCTAGTGTCCACCCAAGAGGAAGAGACAAAGAAAATGACAGGTGCATGGCTACACCTACAAGAGCAAGTAACCTCAGCCACCACGGCTCATTTTTAGATTTCTTACTACCTTACACTGAGTTCTCTGGGATATTTCCAGATATTTCTGTTATCTGTCTAGTCTAGAAACACATAGCACATCCTCATTTTCCCATCTCCAGGTTGTCCGCAACCAGAGAACAGAATGACTTAGATGAAAAACTCTTGCATTTCCATGGGGGTAAAAGATTAGCTGGAGCAGAGGTGGAAGTGCTACCTGACCAGGCCCTCATGTTATGCTACTTTGTGCCAGTTCTTGGTTGACCATGTTCTTTGCTCCTTCGGGAGACTTGCTTGGTTAACAGTGTGACCTTCATGTGTGATGCCTACATGAATCTGTCACAATCCTGAATTCTAGAAGACACTCAGCCTTTATGTAGCTGCGGGCTCCAGTATTTCATCTTTCTGGGCTTGCATTTCCTCATCTGTGAAGTGAGAGGGTTGGGCTCTGTGCTTTAAGCCGTTTTGCCTCTAATATAACAAAGTGAATGTGTGCAGGGGAATTCTGCTGCCATAACAGCATATTCCAAAGATGTCTTTTCTGGTGATTTATCCTGTCCCTGATCCCTGGGCCTTCCTTTGTCTTTGACAAGACCCTCTTTCTTTTGTCTGTCTTAGCTATAAGCTACCCCAGCTTAGTCTAGACCCTCCCAGCCTTTTGCAAAATGGCCCCTTCCATTTCCTTAATCTTTTTCCCCTCTGAAACACTCTTTTATGTCAGTTTTCCACCCCCAAATTGTATCAGACATTTTAGACTCTATTTCAGCAACATTTATTCCAAGGAATTGCCCTTTTTTCCACCTGACTTTAATCTTCCCCATTACCAGGTCTGTTTTAGCTAATCAGTTATTTGGAAGAACTGGGAATGTGGTCCTCAGAAATACTCATCTCTTGCTGTGCTGTCATTGAATATGATATTTGCAGGCAGTGGAAATACCGCATAGGAATGAGTTGTTTATTCTTAAAACTAAATGAGCCACAGGCCAAGTTCGAAGTGTAATTTAACTGCAATTGATAGCCAAAGTGTTAATCGAAACTTGGATTTGATCACTAACACAGAAGCAGAACCTTTTTGTTCAACATAGCTTATTAAAATTAGATTGTGAAAAATAGAAATTACATTGGAAAAAATACAAAGGAATGACAACAACGATTTTGTTAATGAATCCCACCTCACTCTTTATGTCTCAGAGGCAGTGTAAACTATGTAATAAGCTATGCATCTATTTGTAAAACAGTCTCAAATTAAGGAGCTTATTCAGATGCCATTGTAAAAATAATTTTCTGAAATTGTGGTCTATCAACAGGAGATAAGATGGCACTTTGTTGTTGCCTGCTGAGGCCCATTATGAATATTCTATTTCAGAAGCAAATCACACTGTAAATACAATGTTCAGATTCATTTATTTCCACAATAGCATTTTTGCAAAGGTGCAATTTCATAATTTGACTTAGCATTGATAGCACATCATCATTTCAAAGCTCTTTATAACCACTGGTTAATTCACACATCCTTGGGAAATTGTTTATTTGTACCAGCCGTGTTTTAAAGTCAAATCACCAAAATGTATACAGATAAAGCAACTTGCCAAAAGCTAAACAGGGAGAGAGATGTGATTAAAATATGCCATCATTCTCCTGAACACATCTGACTAGGCACTTTTGAACATACATGTGTTCCCAATAAAAACTAAGAGCTCTCTTAATGATTCTATTACAGGCAGGAAACTTGGTTTAAAACAATAAATCCAAGTCATTCAAGATGCAAACATAAACAGGACCTGAAATGAAAGAACATATTAATTGTACTTTTCTCCTCCCTTTGGTCCCTAGAGCCATATTTTTGTTGAAGCAAGTGATCAATGGTGGACTAATGTCTAAAGTTATTTAGCTAATTCCTAGCATTAATTGGAAAATGTCTAGTATTTCTAAACACCACAATAAAAAAAGAACTTGAACTGTCAACCCCATTATTTTTGTCACTACATCCTTCCTATGACTGACCCTGGGATTTAAGCTCTTTGTGCTTCTTATCCATGTTGTTTTAGGGTTTGGTGTAGATATCAATTATACAGGCCCTGAGATTGATGGTGAGTATAAGTTTACTGTTCAACATCCATCACAACATATTCTTTAAAAAATACGTGGTAATAAATTCAGAACTTATAAACTTGAAAGTTGAGGTCGACTCAGGCACTTTCCAAAACATTGTTTATTTGGACACAAATATTCTTCCTCTGAATACCTCAACTGTTGCCTGCTACTTCATTCATTCATTCATTCATTCATTCAAAAAGTATATATTGACCACACAATATGGGCAAATAACTGTTCAGTGATAGAGCAGTGACTATAACAGACATCATCCCCTGCCTTTATGGCACTTATATTCTAGAAAGACGATGATAAACAAAAGAGAGCCATTTTGGCAGGAGTTGTCCTTTGTGCTCGCTCTGTGCCCTTCCATCTTAATCCTCATTATCTTCACCTGCAGTTTCCAGACTGGCCCACCTGGGACCTGGCTCTCGCTCCAAACAAGATGCATATAAAAACATCTGGCTTAGTCAATTGTTGGTTGACTGTCATGTTTGTTTCTGGTTGCTGATGCTCTCTACATGTAACCTCTGCCGGGGTTCCAGACCCTCTCTTAAACAGCCCTCAGTCACTACCCTTGCTTCCCATGCTCACTCAATCTCCATCTCTAAATACTTGACCGGTGCATGCCAACCATCCACACCTGGCACTGGCTAGCAAGGTCTTGCCTCGGGTCTTGGCTCCTTTGCCTATAATTATGGATCCCAGTCCACCCTCTTTTACTCTCCAGCAGGCCCTGACTGACAGTCTTCAGGAAGCAGGAGACATGGACAGAGTGAATATGTGGCTTCCAAAGTTCTAGGATGGTTTGGGGTTGCTTTAAATTATATGTCTGCTGGAGCCAGCTCAGCAGGGATGCTGGGGATATGGCCTCTAGGTGATTCATATACAAGAATCTCTCAGTGGGGACCAAGCACAGTCATCTCTCACATTTTGGAGTTGGTTTATAGCCTGAACAACAATTTTACTGGCTCTTCAAGTGGAGAAATTGAAGAGAAGACAGAAGGAAATTATAGGAAATCTTTTCTCCCTCATATCCCTAGCTGGAGTATAAAAATAATAATCCTTTAATCAAAATAGAGCAGAATGCTTTACCTTACCATTCCATCTTCGTCTCTTTCCATTAAGGGCCTCCATCCACTTCATGAACATATTGAGGGGCAATAGAAAAAGAAAGGAAGAGATAATCCTCAAGGAGACATGGACAGAACTTGACCAGTGATTGGACCTGAGGAGAGATGGAGTCTGGGGTTAGCGACTCTGGGCGTCCCTATCTTCAAGGCCTGAAAAAACAATAGTACCAGTAATATAGATAGTAAAAAAGCAAGATAGTAGGTCCCATTATTAACATTTTGAGATGCTTTTGAAATATACACACAACATTCGATTGCTTTTGAAGATGATGAAGTTCAATACTGATAAAAATGAGTTTGACCACTTCATCTTAAAGGAAGGAGGAAAACTAGAATTCCCGTACCAAATCTGCCAAAGATGGCAAATATGTTTGGTATGGATTAGCAGTGGCCTTCTGTAGTACATTTGAGAAAACTTCTTGGGAAGGAGTGGCACTGTAGAATTTAGTGCCTCCCACAGGCTTGAGAAAGAGGTGGTAGTTCAAGTGCTACAAATGCCCATCTTTAGTCCACATGCAGAAGCAACCTCTTTCCAAAATAGGCTAACCACAGAATGGTAGACAAGAGTTTTATTTAGAACAAATATTTTTGTTGATTAAAGCTATGAGTATTTCTCTTTCTTGAGCACAGAGTTATCCGAAATAAATTTTTAGATCTAATTGTTATCAGCCCAATGACAATTTTTGGATTACTTTCTTTGTCTTAAAAGAAGTCGTATGCATATATTCTATAGAATCAATTTTAAAAACTCAAGATTTGCAGATACTGTAAAAACATACATTATCATTTTTATAGTTCTAAATAAAGATTTTCTCTGCGGCTTGGCAAACTCTACATTCTGATTTACACAATAGGCCTTTTATGAAGACATGTACACCACACTGAGGTTGCATATATATGACTGACTTGTGCTGCATATTTTTCCTTCGAATAAATATTTGAAAAAAAAAAAAGACACAAGAAAATAAGTCACCCGTAATCCTACCACTTAAAGATAACACTATCTTTTTTTTATATTATCTTTTTTTAGTCTTTTCTCTTTGCATTTGGAAATATGCATATGTGAAAAAAATTGAGATGATTCTCTGTAGACACTTTTTATCCTCCATTTTCTCTTAAAATTACATTTTAAGTATTATATTAGGCCCTTAAATAGTTTTTAAAACATGATTTTTATAAATCACATTATCTGCATAATCTTTATTAAACTGCTTAGGACATTTATTTTCAATTATTCAAAATTATAAGTAATAATAATAATGGTGAGATGAACATCTCTATGCACATCTTTATGTATTTTTGAGAATTTCTTTGGAAGAGATTTCTAGAATTATGATTTCTGAACAGAACAGTAAGGACAGTATTAAGACTGTTGAATACAAATTGCCAGCTTGCTTAAGAGGGTAATTCTCAGGGATAGGGGAGATTGGTGAGATGTACTTTAAAACCACCTACATTTGCGAAAAAAAATTTGATATTTTTATGACATAAATTGACACTTTAAATCAGGAATTGGCGCACTTTCTGAAAAGGATCAGTTAGTAAATATTTTAGATTTTGCTGACAAGACGATCTCAATCTCAACTTCTCAACTCCTCCATTAGAGTGTGAAAGCCCTAGATAAGTAAATGAATAAGCATGGATGTGTTTCAATAAAACTTTATTTACAAAAACAGACAGACCAATTTGGTGTGCAGGCCAGTTTCCCAAACTGTCTCAAGTGAAAATTCTACCATTCTGTGAAAGTATCTAAATTTGTCACCAGCAAGATTTGGGAGCCATGCTTTGCAGTGTTCCCTTCATAAAGATTGGAGCTTGTAAGATTGTAAATCTCAACTATAGCCTAGGGAAGGGAGTAAATTTGCTTTTGTTGAAAGGCAATTTGGAAACTAAGCAAGGAAGCTATGAATCAGCCTGTTGTTTCAACATATGTAGAGTATGAAGAAGTCTATACAGTTCGGCTTCTGTTTGCCTCTGTTGGGCAGCTGTAGCTCTGCCTTGCATCTTTTCTTAGTGTGCTTTCTTGAGATATTCACTCTAACTCCCACAAAAGTAGTCCCATCTATATACACAAACTAATTTCACTCAATGTTGATTCAATCAAGGGCTTCATCACTCATTAATTCCAGCATTACTGTACAATTCCTAGGAAAACAAAGCTGACGCTGGAAGAAAAAAAATTGTATGAGAAATAACTTTGTTCTCATGAAACTCACCCAACAGGGAATATTTTTCCCAGATGTTAAGCATGCAATTGCTTTTCCTTAGGTGACCCTTTATGGAGCAGATAAAAGACATAACTGTACCTTTAACAAAGGCATAAAACAAAGGAAGTTATCTAAATAATCTAATAATCTAAATAGTGCTACTATGTCATAGATAATTAGCAATTACTTGTCAAGGAAATTAAAAACTAGCTACATGTAAAATATATGTTCTAACAGTCTTTATGGCAAAATAGAGGGTGAAGAAAATTACTTACAGTGACTATCGGATCTTACAGAGATGGGCACACAGGAGTGCGTGCACGCATGCACGCGCACGTGTGTGCGCACACACACACGCACACACCCTTGTGACCTTAAGAATGCAAAAGCAGCTGCCTTGGTAAACACCACAGCTGAGTCCAGCAGTAGTTTTATGCTCATTGTTTCTGTCTCTTTTATTTGTGCTAGGGAAAACAATGTGAGCTAGATGCAGAGAGCTCTTTGCCAATAATAGAACTGTGTTTGCTGGGGAGCCCAAGCAAATAACAAAGAGTTAGAAAAAAATGGATTTGACCTTAGCAAATTAATATAAACAATAACTTCCCTGCACACGCACCCGTACTCATTCGCACATACACACACCATATATGTATAACAGCTACAGTTACAGTTTTGGTTAGAAATATATTTTTCTTTACTAAAAGACCACAAATTGTGTTCCCATCATAAGCTTTTAGGCCTAATATAGTTTTTAAAATGTACAGAAGTTACAAACACATACCCTGTTGGCTAAGATGATAACCCAGATTTATATTCTGACCGTTCTGTTGGATTGATGAAGAAACTGGAGATTTAACAGTGAGTGACTTGCCCAGTAAGTGAGTCTGTGGTACAAACTTGTTTCTCTGATTCCCACAACGATCTCCTCACCCATTCACGCTGCCTCTTAAGTTATGTTGGGTTGAGAACTTATCCTGTGCCCTCTTGAAAGGTAGGACTGGGACCAGTGGTTAGAAATTATAGTCCTGATAACCATCACAACCCTTCTAATTTTCATAAAATATGACTTCCTGGGAATGTAGTCTCAATCTTGAGCTATTTTAACTTTAAAGGTTTACACATTTTAAAACAATGGTTTTAGTACATTATACATATTTGTACAAATGCAATTCAGTACCTTATAATATTTGCTATATCACAGAAAATCTTCAGAGTTATCAGCAAGGTCACCCTAAATCATTGATTCTCACTACCATTCTGTGCTGTTAATTGGTCCATGGTAATGTCACAGAGTACCCATTTGTAGCCTGGCAGAACACACCTTCATGATGCACAGTGTTCTATAGCAAATCACTCTTCAATTACAAAGAATTGATTTGATTCTTTATATTACTTTATTTTTTTTTTAATTTATTTCTAGGAGAGAGAGAGGGAGACACAGACTCTGAAACAGGCTCCAGGCTCCGAGCCGGCAGTCAGCACAGAGCCCGACGCGGGGCTCGAACCCACGAACCGCGAGATCATGACCTAAGCGAAAGTCGGACGCTTAACCGACTAAGCCACCCAGGCGCCCCTAATTCTTTATATTACTTTAAATCAAGATGGTTACATGGAAGCTTTTGCTTTTCTGGCTTTCATCATTTAGACTCAAAGTAAGTATGTGGTTTTCCGCTCAATTTCTACTCTAGTGAGGGACTGTTTTATAAAGCAGCAGGCTCCCCTTACCCCAGAAGCTTTGAAGCAGTGGCCTGATGCCATCTGTGAGGAGTAGTACCATGCAGTTCTGTAAAGACTCAGACCTAGACTGAATTGGGCGCACAAATAAATGGAGATGAATAGATTTAATGCCAATGCCATGGGCGTTGGTTTAGATGGAGTCATTTTCATTCCCCAGAGGACATAATGAAAGACACAGTCTATCTCAGAGCTAAGTTTGATTTGGCTAATAACTTTACAATGGCTAATAACAATTACAATGTTATTGTAATAACATTACAATAGAACATCTACATGTTCTAGATGATGGGTGCCAGGTGCTGAGAAGCAAAGGAACCATTGAGGCAGTATTGATTCAAAATAAGTAAATAAATAAAAGGCATCCCAACCAGAATGACAGAGAACCTCATTGAAGACAAAATGCTACCAACTATCTCTTATGGTTGGGCTTTGGTTTCTTCCCCCATTCTTTTCTTAGCTTTCTCAGTATTTTGCAGTGATAAGTTAGTACTTCTGGGGCGTTATGGGTTCAGTTCAAATAAAGAGAAGTAAATCAGTGAAAGAAGAGGAAATGGAAGCCCAAAAAAGAAAGTACTTTAGTGAAAACATGTCTTGGGTCTACTTCAGTTACTTTCAACCGTTTGAACTTTTTTTTTTTCCGTGTTAACCAAATTACCTTCCTTTATTTCCCAAGAACAGCTAATTATCATACAGGGAATACTTGTTCTGTCATATGATTTGGTTGAATCCTCCGTTTATATCCCGATGGAAAAACAGATTCCCAAAATTTCAAAAAAGCAGAATCTTCATTTCTTCTTTCTTATCACCATGCCAATACTGTTTGAGCATATTCAGTAAAAACAAAAGGCAGGGCATATATCACAGGAAGTACCACAGTGGGCACTGGGCTCAGGAAGATGAATAATGCCTCGTTTACCATCCTCAAAGGGGCTATAGTAAATGAGGAAATCAGAACTGGTAAACAGATGTTTTATAATTTAAGATGATAAGTGTTATAACTGATGAGTAAATGAAGTGGTTTCTAAGTTTGGTTATGTGGGCAAAGCTTCACTTTTCTCCTGCCATTTCCATCCCATTTAACATTATTTACTTCTTTCTCATTAACCACCAACCTCCCATTTAGAGAGGAAACTGAATATCCATTCACACCCACAAATTTTGGCCTTTCACTTCATTTCCCTGTTATAATGAAATAAGGCCCTAATCATTGTCAACTGGAAACGAAATAAGGTAGAGTTTAAACATGAAATTGTTATTGATCTGTACTACCTATGACCGTATGGTACACAGAGACAAAGAATTTTACCCTGGGATGCATCCCTTAGGATTTAAAAGTTTATCATCTTGTTTAGAAGATGGAGTTTATCCAAATAATGAGATAGCAAATGAAACAAGGCAGTTTGGAAGTGCCAGCTGAGTGTTACAGAGGAATGTGTGATAAGAATTCAAAGCACCCGTTTTTCCTTGTCAGGTAATTAAAAAGAAGAATGACTTCTACAGATAAGCAATACAAGAGGGAAGGTCTTTTAGAAATGTTTGTTTGTTTGGGTATACTTTGATCTATTTGTCCAATTTAGAAAGAAGGTAACTGATAGCTTTGATTGCTCTCTCTCACTTCACTCTTACATAATGAGGTTCAGACACAGGTGTGATTAACTAGAAAGGAATGCAAAATCTCGCCACTGTGGAGGGACAGATTTTGCCTGAAATTGGGAGATAGTAATGAAATTACAGAGGGGCGATTAACTATCTTGGACAAAGATGTACTCAACTTTGAAAATATGAGCTGTGACTTATAAAATAATAAAGTTTACTTTACAAACAATCATACCCAGAATTTTTGCATGGAATGATGTCTCTACCTTTCACGTCATTGACTGTGCTCCCATTTCTCAAAGCAAGTTTCGAACTGGTCTCAGGGCACTTACTAACCACAGGGATAAAAGCAATCTTTGTGTCTACAGTTATTATTCTTATTTCTAAACGTTGAGGTCCCCAAAGTTGCCAGACCACCTCACATGGCTCCCCTGTCCCCCTTTGTACTGTGAACAGATCTGATCAGCTTGCCTTCCTTGGCTGTTAATCAGGATGGGGCTCCAGGCCTGGGCCACTGCTCAGAGGAAATCTTAACTATTTTCCAGGCCCCATCTCCTCATTAACAGACAGAGCAGCAACAACTTACTCTTCCTGCAATTTGTGTGGCCCTGGCACTCCTGGCAAGATGCCAGCACCTCTGCCATGGATGGTAATAAAGTGCCCTCCAAGAGAACATCTGACCTGCAAAGTGTTAATAGCAAAAAACTGAGGGGAAGTCCTTATCCAAAAGCCATCTTTTGATCAAGGAAGGGCCCTCCGCCTCAGAGGAAATCTTTCCTGTTTACAGACTTCTGGGGCTTTGAAAAGCCTTGGCAGACTGTGGGCCAGGCTCCTTGGCTTTTACACGGAGGGGCAAACAGGATGAGACCAGGATGGAAACTACATATCATAAGGACCCAGAAGGGCAGGAAGTAACAACAGGAGAGGGAACTCTTGATTAAAAGTATAATTGGAAATGTTTGTGGGAGGTGGGAAGGGGATAATGACATTAAAATATGTCTGTAGATTTTGTTCATGTTTGTAATAATACAGCCATTAGCCCACCTTTTCTTCAATTGGTTTCCCTTGTCACATTATTCTCCACTTTGGCGAAATCTGAGTTGTATATTTTCCCTGCATGGAGATTCTGTGCTAAGTCTATTTGGGAGAAAAGACTATCAAACTTCATTATTTTTATTATCATTAATTTCTATGTGAAATGGAACTTGGGAAAGATTTTATTATCCTTTGTAGAATTAATTATTCTAGAATTAGTAATGAGAAGATCGAAAATGAAAGTAGATAAAGGATGAAATTGTTATTCACAATGCTTTTTCTACATTCTGTTCTCCAAGAATGACATAGAGGGTTGTGAATTCTTTTCTAAAATCTGGCTCAAAATTAGACATTACTATAAAAGGAACAAATTTTCTTGCTTCAAAAACTGTGTGTATGTGTGGTGGTGGTGGTGGTGGCTGTTGAACTCCCACTTGTGGATGGGGATGTCCACAAAATGCCCCACTAATCTTTTATCCCCTTTCCTGGCTCCACCCATCCAGCCTGCATGTGACCACTGAGCCACACCCACTCAGCTCTGTATCCCACACTACAGGGTGAGCCAAGATCATCTGTTTCCAGACAGAAGTCAGTAGTAACATGTTTTATAATTGTAGTCCTATGCCAACTAGAGAATAAATTGTCATTACCAGATGGCTCCATGTTGCAGAAAATGTGCTAGTACAGAATTCTGCATCAGCCTCCTTGACTTGCACCCAGCAGGTGATATTTATGGACTGTTTACAAGTTGCTCACATATGGCATTCTAAAGAGGTTTATAACTTTTATATGCTGTCATCCAGTTTATTTATTTTATGAAAATCCCACTCCAAAGGTCAGCCTCGTGCTGTCTACCTCCCTAACTTCAGACTGAAGGAAAAATCTTGAATATAATCTCAGGACACAGGAACTAAACGGTGGGGCTTTCAAGCCCTCCAAATGTAGTGCTTCCCACACACGTCCCTGCAACGCTGCTCATCTTGACTACAGGCATAACCCCGGTGAGAATGGGGTAGCATCTCTCACTTATTCAAATGATACAACATTCACGTGTTTCTATGTGGAATTGTCTGCTAGCACTGGGCTTGGTTCAGCTCTCATGCAGGAGAGATCCTGGCAGCAGCCTTACAGAATGAAGTATAGTCAGTCACATGGGAGGACAAGCCATGGGCACAGAGGCAGAAGTGCCCACAGCCCCCTTCTACCACGTACTCCTGCCTCAGTCCTTAGTGGGCCCTGGCCAACAGGTAGGAGCCTCTCCTGGCCACAGTCCAAAGTAGAGAATCAGGGTTCCCACCTGAGATAGTGACACATTGGTACCTGAAAATATTTCTTCCTGACCCAGATGCACTTTTCTCTGGACATTGGCATTCCTGACTTTATCATCCTCAGTCCAGGTGGACACTCAAAATGGGTAGAAATTCTATTTGTTTTTAGGTCAATGAAAATAAGGTGTTTTCTTGTTCTTGGGAAAACTAATCTAAAGGAGTGACGTTATTTGGTCATTGGAAACATTTCAATACTGAAACTAACACAATGTGTCCCCATGGCAGTGGAGGAAAGAAGGGGGCAGGCTGCCCAGGACCCCCAAGGACCAAGGACTGTGAAGATTTCAGACATCTTGAAAGTCAAGTTCTTCATCTTCATTTAGTAGGAAATAGGAGACAGAAGGAAGTTTTTTAGAGCATGAACTTTCTCAAGTGACTTTTCCAAGTCACATAGGTAAATCTTTTCCTTTTTCACAAATTTCTTTAGGTAATAAGAGACCGTATGATAACAGAGTTCAGATGGGGAAAACAGGGAGGCTAGTGATTCCCTACAGTTCAACAGATACTGTCAAGCCAACCAGGATCCAGTCATTATTCTCAACCTATTGCACCTTACTGAATAAGTTCTTGCAGAAATTTTTATTTTTATATTTTTTAAATGTTTATTCATTTATTTTTTAGAGAATGCAAGCGGGGGAGGGGCAGAGAGAGGGAACAGATGATCCAAAGCAAGCTCTTCACTGACAGTCTGACAGCAGCAAGCCTGATGTGGGGCTTGAACTCACGAACCGTGAGATCATTACCTGAAGCAAAGTCCGACTCAACCGACTGAGCCACCCAGGTGTCCCTGCAGTGATTTTAAAAAAACACCTATACTGGGCCCTCAGATATCCGAGCTAAGAGCCTGGGGATGGTGCTCAAGCAAGGATTGGAGACAGTACTGGTGAGCAGAACAAACAGAGACCCCATCTCAGCACCCATGCCTCTGACCCACAGGACAGCCTGCATGGCTGATGGACCCCTGCTTGGGAGAGCCAGGGGGTCTGGGGAGGGATGGTTCTGGGGGAAAGGACACAATGCTTTTATGGTGGGGGCTAGGGCAGATTTGGTTCAGCCTCTAGAAAGAGTAGGGCATGGTTTATAGAGCTTTTACTCTGGGCCACGCTGACCCAGGGTCAGACACTTACTCTGTGACTTTGGGCAATGTAATCTCATTAAGCCTCATTTCTCTCAAGGACAAAGTGGACCTAAAAATAGTACCTTGTGGGGTTATTGGAGTATGGACTGAGATTATACAGAGCAAGTGCCTAGAAAAGCTTCTGGCACATTTACTATTCAAGTAAATGCTCATGAATAGTAGGTGGTAATAGCAGTGGTGGTGGTGGGAGTATTTTGATTAGTGGGAAGAATATGGGGTTTCCATTCTGGCAACATTCCACCCTCGGCCTATAACAATAGCAGTTACAGTTCCTGTGGTGTCTACTGCATGCCTGACGGTATGTGTATATCTTTAATCCTCACAAGCACACTGCAAGATATTGTCATCCCCATTTTACAAAAGAGAAATGAAGTATAACAAAGTTAAAAGTTAAGACCACAGAACTTGCAGTGGCAGAACAAGGGTTTGAAGCCAGCTCTTTCTGGTGCCATGACCACCGAAGGGTCAATGCTACCTGACCAGATACTAAATTATGGGACCCTGTGGTCCCTCCCAGCTGAGTGGAGGTCCCAGAGCCTCTGACCATGTGACTGGTACTAATGTGCTTACTTCCTGGGCAGTAACTGAAAAGCACTTGGGATCTTGGGAATTGAGGACGATATAAGGTGAGGACATTAAATGGGCCCTTCGACTCTGGGGTTGAAAATTCATCAAGCTCTTCTCAGGGCAAGGGACTGTGAAGAATGGACAGGGGCTAGTGGGAGTTGGCTGTGTGCAGGCAGACCCCTCAGGTCCCCCAGTGGAGCAGGAACAGCAGGAGCCCACTGGCCGGTAAGTCCCTAGACACCCAGAGACACCCAAGTTAGAAAGAAGTTTAATGTGACTTTTACATGCTGCTCCGGGGGCAAGTGCTGGAAATAGTTCTCTTAAAATTTGCTATCACCAACTGAAAAAAAAATTTCCTAGGGATCCCAAGATCTTAAAAATCTTCTTGGCTCCAGAAAAGTAGGTACATTTTTCATTCCTGCCAATATGAGCAAGATTAGCAGGATAATGTGAGTTGTTCAGTATATTATTAATAGGAAACTGTAGTACTCATTTTCAGAGAATAATGTAATTCCTAAGAATGTTTCTTAGAGCAGTGTCCAAGGGTCTAATTTTCTTTTTGTTTTTTAATCTTTTCCTTAAGTTTATTTATTTTGAGAGAGACTGACACAGCATGAGCTGAGAAGGAGCAGAGAGAATCTCAAGCAGACTCCATGCTACTAGCACAGAGCCCAATGAGGGGCTCAAACTTACAAACCTTGAGATCATGACCTGACCTGAAACCAAGAGTCAGTCAATTAACCAACTGAGCCCCCCAGGTGCCCCCGAGTCTAATTTTCTAGAGCCTTGAGATCTACCTGACTGCAGGATCTCAGGAGATCACTGAGAAGGCAGTCTTGTTTTTCCCTCCCCTCTCTCTCTTCTCAAGTCTGAACAATTTAAGGAAGTTAACCATACCTTGAGGCCCAAAGTTGGCTTTTTCCTTTTGAAGGAAAAGTAGGCTTGCTGGAACAGAGTGTACTTTGACTACATGAGATACAAGATGGGAAGTAAAAACTGCAGAGTCCCCAGAAATATTTCAGAATTCATATTTCTATTCAATCAAAATCTAAAGAAACTGAGAAATTCATAGCAAATGGCTTCTAGGAACATCCTTGAAGAAAACTGTTAATTAATAGACTACAGATGAAATTGTCATCCCTTAAAGAGTGTGCTGCTTTGTATAACAAGACACGCAGCCTGTGACTGTAACTGAATTTGCCGTAAATTATATGGCATCACCACAGACAATAGTGTTTAGTGTTAGTTTTATATTACAGATTGTGTAGACTTCAAATTTGTAATTTATAATCAATTTGTAGAGTATTTAAAGTTGCACTGAAGGAAAGCTTTTTCTATGTTTAGATTGGATTATTAGGACTGACATGCTAATCCTGTCTGGGCTCTGATGGCCCAGTGGGTGCCCTCCAGGGAACTGACTTGCCTAAACCGAACTTGGTTGGTGCGTGGCCTTGGAGCACTCGGCTGCCAGATTCCTTGTTCCTCTCTTCCCCTGCAGCTCTAGAGTAAGAACAGGCTTCTTGTGCCACTCTCGTGAAATGATTGTTCCGGAACAACCTTCCTGGCTCTCCTGTCTGCATCCAGGCCTACCCTGAGAGTGCAGAAACTTCTTGTGCTTCTCATCAAAGAACAAGCTGGTTTCCAGCTGGCTCTGGGCTGGCTTGGGTATAACAAGTAGGATTAAGATGAAAGGAATCATTTTTCATAGGTCTACTTAGAATAACTAAAAGGAAAAGGAGATGGAGAGTTCCAGAACAATCAAACTAACCTCTAGAGAGGTCAGTGGACCAGGGACAGCATGCCTTCAAACAGACCTTCCTGTCTAGCTGTCGGTTCCTGCCCTCACTGAAAAGCCTGAGGATACAGATGAAAGAGTTTCCAGAACTTAAGGAATATACTAATTCCCCTTTCAAGAAAAGCATTCCCACCAACCATTCATGTTGAAAATTATTTTATTATTATATTGCTTACTATATATGTACAAACATGTGTTCATGCTTTATTTATGCTTAGCATTCCCATAGAATAAATAAAACAATGCAAGTTTACACATTAATCTTAACATAACAACAAAACCAAAACACTCAGATAACAACATCAATTTGACATGATGAATTATGGCATTTGGCAGAAACAAAATCCCTGTCACTGGGTAACATAATAATAGTGTGATGGGTTTGCAGTTTTATACTTTACTTATTATTAACTTAATTTCCTTGAGTTTCAGCACAATGGACCACCCTTTTAGCTACTAGCATGGTCTTTGCTGTTTTGTTTTAAATTTTTTATTGTTTAATTTGTTTTAGCCACTGATGGTGGTTTAAAGTAATAGTGTACTAACAATGGCTTGATTTAATGCTGTAGCCCAAAATATTATGTTGGAAAAGTTAATGAAACATTCCTCACTGCCTATTTATTTCTAGAGTTGTCACTTGTGAACTACTGCTTACTAGTTCCCCAGTGACTAGACCATGGTGCCAATGGCCAGGATCCCAGTGCTTTAGAGTTCAGTTCTATGTTCCTCCTGTGTTATCCAGTATGACTCATCCCAACCACTTGTGTCTGTTTGAATGAATGGGAAGCCTTTGTCTACACAGGGAGCCATGCCTTCAGGTGATCTGCACTTCTTACTTATTTAATCATAAACACAAACACACACATGACCATAAAAAGACATTGCAGTGTTCCTTATATGATGGTTATCTAGGTGATCTAGAATATATTTGCAGTACGGTTTTTAAAAGACAATCCTCAGAAGGAAAGCCCCAACATTTTAAATTCTTTTATAACTGTTCGATACTTGAAGAATGACTGGCCTTAGGTCCAACTGCCTATATCTGACATATTGGAGATGGTTACAGGGCAAGTCGCAGGCTCTTGACCTTGATCAGAGCTATGATAAAACCAGAACCAACATGATTATTTTTAAATCCTGGTGTGTTGTTAATGCAAAAGGCCTTTGAGTCCTTCTTGGGCAATACCTTTAAGATAACAGATGAGAAAACAAAGGCCCACACCAGCCAAATGACTTGCCCAGCATCACTCCACTGTTTAATGGCAGATTCCCTCCCAACTCTTTGACCGAGTCTGTCCTATCACTTCATCGGCTTCAGCTGGGCGGTCACCCCTGGCAGCTCAGCAGGTTGGTTGCTATGGCACTGAGGAAATGCTCCTTGTTTAATATTATGGATTTTGCTCAGATGCAAAATGGATGTCGGTTTTCTCCCAGGTCTCACTTATATCAGGTGAACCCTTCAGGATTTCTCAAGAGTGGCTTATTACTGCTTTTCTTCCTCATTAACTTTCCAATGCTTATTCTTCTGGCCCCTTGTATCTCTCAGCAGTTGCTAGAAATGAGTTTTACTGAAGCATTATTCTGTAAAAAAGATCACACCCAGAATAAGGACTTACATATATTAACAGGAAGTTAGATGTCACTTTAGACTTTGTTATGATTCTCACATTCTAAGAGCATAACCCCAAGCATTTGAGAAATGTAGGGATCTTACCACTACATAAAACGTCGCATATACATAAAAATCCATAAGTGATCAACATCTTATATTGAAAGAAATACACTGATTTTTTTCTTTCTTTTTTTTTTTTNCTAAGCAAAAGTCGGACGCTTAACTGACTAGCCACCCAGACGCCCCAGAAATACACTGATTTTAACTTGAGGTTGCAAAGCCCACTCTGATTTTATATAAAGTTCTACTTTGTTGAATTTGCTCATACATGGTATTGTTCAAAGTAACATGAAGTAAAACATATACTTAACTGGTATTAGTGACCTCTTTGAGTTGTCTGAGGAAGGAACATTATCCACACTACAACTGTGATGGATAAAGGACTACACATTGGGTATGGATGAGTGAAATTCATTCATTCACATGGTAATGGAAAGATTGATAAGTCCACAGTATGATGATAATGCTACATCCCTATTACACAAATCAGCTATGTTTTAGGAGATTTTTGTGGATTTTGAGCCTGTGTGTGTGTGCATGTGCGTGTATGCTGTTAGCAGATGCCAAGCATTCTTCCTTCAAAGATAACAAATATGTTTTCTGTCTTCTCCCTCTTGATAAATGCTGAGTGAGTGTGTTTTAATAGAAGTGCTGGAACAGGGAGAGAGAATCCAGAGTCCACTACTGACTCTGTTGCAGTCTGCTGGTTGTATGACCTGTAGCAGTCACATCACTTACTAGGGGCCTTCCTTATTACTTTCCTTATCTGTAATATTTAGGGGTCGGAGAAGATGCCCTCCAAATTCCCTTCTGTAATTCTTGTTCGTGATAGCTTTCTTTGTTTCTAGCATGATAAAACAAATTGTGTGTGATTAAATACACCATCACCATTATAAAGATGTAATAGTCCAAACAGGTTGTAAAATTCTAAGGATGCACACTGTCTCTGTTTTCTTCCACACTGGAAGCCAAGATATCTACTAAAGATGTTAGAATCAAAATCAGCTGAGCCAAAAGCATTCCAGGGAAGGAAAAGCCTGGAAAAGTTCCTGTCCAGATTACTGTATTAAAGACTGTATTTTATAAATGTTTCTTATCTCATCTGAAAAGAAATAGAGAATCTAAGTATTCTGGGATAAAAGTAGATTTGTTATTTAAGTATATGTGCATGAGTACATTTAAATAAATTGGAAAAAAAGAAGAAATGTTCTGAAACTGAAATGAAACAGATTGGAACTGCCTTCAAAAATTTTCTTCGAAGTAGAGGTTATAGAATGCAGGAATAAGTTACTAGGGAAGCTGTGGAATTTCTTTCTTCAATGGGTTTTAAACATAGGACAGACACAAATCCGCTCATCTGCCTGAACTGGATTAGGTTGTAAATGAACTCAATCCCTTCGATGTTGATTCCCACGAAAATGCTCAAATGCCTTTCTCTGCCCATTAAGATTCAGGGTCAAAGTCAGCACAATGGTACAGGCATAGAAAACTTAATTTCCTCTCCTCCTGTATTTGTAACTAAACATTAACTGAGCCCATCAGAAGGCTTGAAAACATTTGTTTTTTCAAGTGGGGTTTTAAAAATCACTTTGCTTGGTGTTCACACATATGCTAGAGAAACAAGAGAGCCCACAACTGTACAATTCTATTGTTTGAGAAAAATCAGGACAGAAGTAAACTTGTAGAGAAAGTTTGCATTCTTAAACGGTACAAGTGAAAAATGTGCTTGGGAAGTCTGTGGAAAAATAGTAGATAGGGTATCAAGATGCTAAAACTCACTCTGTGATTTTGGCTACTCCACTGTTCTCTCAGTTTCCATATTTAAAAATAAGGAGATCAAACAGACAATTTTCAAGGTCATTACAACTTTAAAATAGATATATATAAATCTGTCTCCCTCCTTCCCTCTGTCTCTTTATATAGTATATGGCAATATATATGTATGATTATATATATGGCATATATGTGACTATATATGTAAGATAGATGTGTGTGTGTGTGTGTGTGTGTGTGTGTGTGTGGAGAGAGAGAGAGAGACAGAGAGCCAGAGAGAGAGAAGATATATAGATATATATATCTTCTAAATTTTTCCCCATTTAATTGACTCTCTGATTCCAGGAAACACTTTTTGACCCATCTTTTAAATGTTTATTATAAACGAGTTTGCAAGCTCTCCGAATTTTCTCTAGAATTCATGCCAACACTCTTTTGAAGATTCTGTTTGCATCTACTGTATGTTCTCCACAGATGTCTTACTGCACTCCACGTCTCCACAACACAGCTCTGTTTAGTGGCGCGCTATGGTTGCCGTTGTTCATAGTTGTCTGGAAAAGTCTTGTCTCCAAATTACAGTGGCTTTCTTTTTTTCTTGCCCTGAAGCAACAAATGATGGGAGAAATCTGTGTATGTTCTGTTCTTCAGAGTCAGAGTTGCCTCAAGCATAGAATTCTTAACCCTCTAGTTTATTCCAAATGCAATGGAAGTAAATGAGAACCATGGGCTGCCTATCAGGGCATATGTGTAAGTTAAATTAATTTTTAGAACCAGATTGCATTAGTTAAGGCTGGGATCTTAATGTGTGCCGACAAAAATGTCCACTCAGCCTATCAAGGTGCCCAAGACGTATTGCCCAGATAATAGCTGAAAATTTGAACTTGGCAGTTTTATGGATTGGTTTGTATCTAAAAAGCAGGCAGCTTTTAAAAGCCCTGCATAAACATTGTTTTCTGTGGACACCTACGGCGTGACTATTTATAAAAGTACCCAATCATTTTTCCCCTCCTAAAAGTGCTATTGGCAGAAGAGGGTTGATATTTAATCCATAACCTGCAACTCACTGCACCCTGCAGTGGCAAAGAACGACACAAGAGCCAGAAGAAAGAGATCAAGAAAGCATTAAAAATGTCAGGCCACAAGACCATGTTTAAATTATTAGGTGAGATGCCATCCTGCATTTAACAATGGCCCGGTGCACCTCCAGGCCCACTTCCTCTCCACTTGCTCTGTTTTGATGGCTTACTGCAATCTGTGCTGAAATTGAATTTCAGTTTGTTTCAATAGCATTTTGCGTAAATAAGAGTGACTCTTGTATCTTGTTTGTGAATCTTGATGTAATAATCAGAGGTAATTGAAGCATGCACAAGCCACAGAGACTTATGACATGTTTTTAAACAAGTATTGACTGATATGAAACTAATTTAACCAAAACTGGAAATCGGACTCCTTGGAGGCGTGCACAGAATACAGGGTCTGTTGCAGTTGCACTGAATTGGCCTTAAAAATGGCTTGTTCAAGTCTCCTTACCTTTCCTGAGGAGTTTAGGTGCAAGTTAGTGGCAGACAAGGTTGTGACCTCACGAATAGGGCTAATCATCTAACTACTGGAATTAATCATTTGTCAGTTCTTTGGTTTGGATTAAGTGGTGTCAGTCATCCTCGACTGCCTTGGTGGCTCCTATGGATAAGAAAACCTCTTGGTAACAGAGGCACACAAAATCAACTCCAAATGACAACATTTTGTATAAATCAGCATGGATTTGGAATCTTTTTGTTTTATAAATGAATCTTCCTAAGATAAGATTGTAATCTTTTATATTTATGCTCACGCTTACATGGATGTATGTACCTACAGACACCCCACATATGTTATATACATTCTCACTTGCAATGTGCCTCCTGTACTTATATTCCACTGTAACGCTACTTAGATACTGAAAAGGAAGAATGAAAGAACAAACCTGTAGTTTACATCTCTAAGCCGTATCGCAAAGATTATTATAACTGGTCGTGCTATTCTCCTTGGGCTCCAGATTTAAAGTGGGTGAAAAGCATTTGAGGATAATAATTTGAAATTCAAATGATGGAAAAAAAATAGTCTAAAATGTTGGCTTCCACAGATACTGACCTTAAGTACAAACGGTGGTGAATTTTTTGTTCACGCACTAGAGAGAAGAGAATGGATTGTGTATAGTGCACTCAGAAGATTAGTGATAAAGTCTCTGAAACCTTTTGATGCTTGTCCCCTAATTGAAGGAAGTAGACAAGAGTGATAATGCAGAGAAGGAACATAACGGGAAGAAAATAATTAACAGCTTCATTAGGCACATTTTACCATTTGAATGTGTTTCTAGCACACACTAATGTCAGTTGGATTGAGACTTTATGTGGAGCAAATTTCTTTAAAAGACAATGAATTACTACATACAATTTGAAATGCATAAATGCCGCCCTTATTGGTAACACTACCAGAGATCATGGAAAAGTTGAGATCCAAACAGTTTATTTTTCTAAATAGAATCTTGAAGACCTGGACCTCATTAGAATCATCATTCCACCTGTGGAAACCGAAACAGGATTGACAGAGCAACTAGGGATTTATAGACGTAATACCTATTATCACTAATAGGACTTAGGTACCCAAATCCCAGAACGGTAGATGAGACTATGCCCCTAAGTATTTGGCATCCTCCTCTGCAGAGGTGTTGTTGTAGTGATGGCTATTTTAATAAGGTTTAATGTAATTGGAACAAAAGCAGAACCACCCAGGGTCTTGAGTTTTCCCCACAGTGATTGATATCCTTTGTAGAAAAAGTTTCTGAGAGCGTAAGATGTTTTCTTCCAGAACCATTTAGTAAACAAATTAGACAATTCAGCTGAAATGTTGTTAAAATATCAATACCAAAGAGTTGGACTACCTGACTTATGTGATGTTCATTCTGGTTTCTCTTCTTTATTCATCTTCTCTGTAAGCATGAACTTTTTTCCAGGGAGGCAGTTTTGTTTCTGATTCTCATAAACAAGAGATAAATAGAGAGACATATTTTCTACCTACCAGAAATCTTACCGGGGGGGTGAAAAAAAAACTAGGGCATGGCAATACCTAAAAAACAATTCCAGGGCAACACTGGGCAAATATAATTACCTGGTCTGTACTGGCTACCTAAGGGCTCCCTAAATTCAAATTGAGGAAACATCCACGGATGACCGACTATAAGGAAAGCTTCACAGAACAGATGAACTTGAGCTGAGCTTTGAAAGAATGGAATTTGGTTTGGCAAAAATAAGAAAAGAGAAACTTTTAGGAAAAGATGACAAAACAATTCTGTGCAGTTATTCGTAGGTGAGGGGTGGCAGGGAAGTTATCGCTGGTCTTTGGAAGAGCAGTACTATCCGAGCAATGGTGACTGGGCAGAGAGGCTCGAAGCAGAGACCCACAGAACTAGCCAGGGGAAAGCTCTTAGAGTTTGTGTCTTCAAACGAAGACCCTGCAGCTAATACCTGGACATGCATTTGCCTTCAAGTCATTCTTTCTACCCTACCATTTCTCTATGGGCCTTTTTTTAGGCCATCATAAACATTCCTTCTATCTGCATTTAAACACTGTTTTTCAAAAGTCCAGGATAGAACAAGAGGGAGATGCGCCATGTTGTTTGCAGCCCTAGAAGAGCCTGGCTGACTGTACCTTGAGCCAGCTCTGAAGTACTGAACGAGCAGAGCATGCTCAGGAGGCAGTGGAAAACACCCTGCTAGAAAAATATCCCTGAATCGTCTTCAACTGGCACAACTTCAAGTTCTTAGACTTTCTGTCTAGCATCCATGCTATTGGTTCACTTTCTGGTCCCTGACAGTGAGGTCAAGAGCCAAGGATGAGGAGTCGGCTCTGTCTATACTTCCACTCATACTCTTGACTCTATTCCAGGAGCTTCTGTGTGACTCTAGGTGAACAATTCAGGAGTTAATTCACCTGATTCATTAGTCAGTTCAGTAAAGAATCATCTGTGACACCAGTAGTTTAACAAAGTCAACCAGCTGCTCTAGTCATGATGTGGACATAGCTGTAGTAAAGACACCCTCACGTGTCACAGACACCACCTATTCAGTCTTCCCTTTCAAACCTGTAAAACAATGCCAAGTGTAAAAGCTCCCTCAGCTTTGCAGAAAAAGAGTGTTGCATAAATATAAGCTATTATTCTTTTTTCACCAAAAATTATATATACGCATATATGTGTCACACATGCTAAGAATACTTTCCTCTTTAATTGCAAAGCGTAATGGGAGTAAAAATCAAAGCTTTTGCTAATGGTCTGCCATTTACACAGAACATTTCCATTGAACAGATCAATATTATTACTGTTCAAACATTTATACAGCCTGTGTTTAACATGTCTGTCACACATTAAGGGGCAAGTATTTTTGAAGACATTGGATTTTAAAGAAGAAAAATTAGAAAAACATCAAGTTGAAGTTATTATTTTTAATGGCTGCCAAACCCAACATTCCTTCTGCTTTGATAGTATTTGAACTATTAACCTGTGTTTCTGGAGTGTATGTTCATCAGTGAATAATTAGGGAGGAATTTGGTAGTAAGAAATTGATATAAAGGTCATTTGATTTTAAACTTTAAAAAGCCTATTTTAAGGTTTAAAAATTGTAAAGGCTATGTGTGTGCTTAATTAGTGAAAATGTGTATTTCACCTATGTCTGGCGAGGTGAATTATTACAACCTGTCATTAGGAAAAATATCCTGAATCAATGGAATTTTTACAATATAGCAATAATATTGCTGTATTACACACACACACACACACACACACATACACAAATGTTAAAGGGACTATCCGTTGGCATGAAATTACATAGTAGTGTGAAGAGGAAGTGGGTAAGAGAAAATTCAGCATAGAAATTTAACAGTTACAAAAATAGGAACATTCTCAGTCCAGCATTGGAAGTTCTTGGCTGGTGTGCCTAGTTTGTAAAAGAAAAATCAGCAGAATAAATTATATTCTTTCTCTGGCATCAGAAAGCCAACCCTCAAAGTGAATGTGGAAAATGTTTGTGTTAAATGGTCACCTGGGNTGTTTTTGGCCCTCTGGCTCCATCCATGGGGAGACCTAGATCAGCCCTTCCTCTGCCCTATACCTCCCTCCATTTCCTGGGTCCCTTCTCCACAGAGACAATTTGTCAATAGGAAAGACCCTGCATCAAGATTGCCTAGCCCCAAATCAATAGGAAGGGTAGAGGCTGGAGAGTATGGGAATGGAGGGAGAAGGAAGGCATAGTGGGGTGTGGAAGAGAGGAGAATAGAAGTCTAGCCACACACCCTGCCTTTCATGGCACCGACACTACTCCAAGTGCCCACAACATTACAGTGTTTGAAATATATATGCACCTCTCAAAGTGCTCACCATCCTTATAATTGCTAAAATAAGCTTGTCTCAGCAATCTTAGTGCAATTTTAGAAGTGGTTTCCTTATTTATCTGTACGTTTGCCTATTTTCAAAGGTGTCAGTCTCATATATGGGTTCTTTAATTTTTTTCTACTCTTACAATACAAAAAAAGTTAGAGACTTTAGGGTTGTGATGCTTATCCACAGATACCTGAAGAGCTCTCATGTGGAGGAAGAATTAAATGTGGTCTTAGGATAATAAATGGAAGCTACATTAAATACTGAAGAAGCATTTATTGAGGGAACAGATCCAAGGCAAAACAAGGAACACACAATAATCATCAGTACACAAAGATGGAATGAACTCCCTGTCTGGACTCAGTGCATCTCCTCTTCCTATACGCTTTGGAGCAAGACTGAGCAGTCCCTTGGTAGGAATCTCAAACTGGAAGTAATTTTTGATGAGCAAAAGACCCTTTTCATCATCTCCTCACAAGTGAGATGTAATGGTTTCTCTTTCATCAAAATACAGTAGAATGTTGTGGTTCTTCTGTTATCTGGGTTTGAAATATTGCTCCACTCCCCTTAAGTGTTCTTGGCTTCAGTTTTCTCATCTATATAATGAAAAATTTTTTTTTTAATTTTAGAGAGAGACAAGGAGAGAGTGCATGAGTTGGGGAGAGGAGCAGAGGGAGAGAGAAAGAGAGAATCTTAAGCAGGCTTCATGCTCAGCACAGAGCCAGATGGGGGGCTTGATCTTACAACCCTGGGATCATGACCTAAGCCAAAATCAGGAGTCAGATGTTCAACCACCTGAGCCCCCCAGGTACCCCTATAAAATGCAGTATTGGTCTCCTATCCCTCAGGTCTTTTCCCACTGTGAAATTTTGCTACTTTTCTTCATGGTGCTCACCATAACATGAACTACATAGTAAAAACCAGGACATTCTCAATTCCTGCTCTCAGAGAGGCAAACTGAAGTCATCTATGCCAAGTGCATCTGTCAGGCGTGGTCAAGCCTATCTTACCAAGTGTAGGCAGTCTTAGGGATCAGCATTGTACTTGTTTAGCTAGAAACAGTTGCTAAAACAGTTTTCCAAGCACCAATTAAAATTAAATTCTAACATTTAAGGCAGAAAAGAAGAAGGAATTAGGTTGCCAAAGTTATCTCTGTCTTCTCAAATTTATGTCATCACTTACAAAATTGATTCCCTTCCTGATTTTTTTTATTATTTCTGACCTGTGGCTAGTTCAAAGTCAGTGACTTTCCAAAATGGCACTTTGAAAATACTTTCTGATGAACAATATTTATCAGATATTCCACAGGTATTATGTAATAAAAGATTCTTACAATCAATGAGATTGGCATATGTTGGGTTAAGCCAAGTTAAATCAAGGTTTCAGACCTGTGGGACTTCTCACAGCCTTTAATATACTGACATAAATTGTGAATATTCACAAAAGGAACATTATGACATGAAGCATTCCCATATGATTTGGGAAAAAAAAATTGTTTTTTCCATGAAACATTTCATGAGTATTCTGGGAAACACATTTTAGGACCAATTCTCCACCATTTCTGCTTCCATTAATTAAAAAAAAAAAAAAGACAAACAATAGACTGGAAATCGATGAAAACAATAATAATATTATCAGGTAATTTACCATTACTAGAGAAAAAAAGCAATCACAATTAACAAAATATCTGAAATATGGGGTATTTTTAATGTAATATGACAATCTCAAGGACCTGCAGTATTTTGCAGTATTTTCCCTGGAAGGATTCTCAAAGGGCCTGTTTTATTGTACATTTGTAAGTGAGCACTTATTTGCCCCCAAATAATTCAAGAACTAAAATGCTGAAGAACCTCCTTCCCGTCTCTCCATGTGATTTTACACCATCAATTCCCTAAATAAACTTTTATTTATAGATAAAGTGCAGTAAACTTTAGCCCTCTATGTTAAAAGCGTTCAAAGAAAGTAGGCTGTTTACATATAATGAAATGTTAAATTATTTCATGTATTATGGTTTTAATGCAAAAAAGTCACCTTTCCTTATGGAATAATTAGTCAAAGTAAGGAAGATAAAGCACAACTTTCTCTCTCCTTTGCCTACCTGTCTTGTTTTTACAGCTGAGTCTTTACTATTATCAAGAGGAAATTTTTTTATGCCTTTCTCTAGCTTATGTTGTGCTAAAGAGAAGAGTGTATTTGGAAATGCTCCCTTTATGCTCCCTTTTATTTCAGCAAACTTGACCATATTCCCTCTTCCTTTCTGTGAAGGTGGCCATAAAAGACACCTTAGGGTCAGGGAGGAGTTTAGATGGTAGGACGGAGGCTGCCTGATCTCCTGGTTGAGTTAAATCCATTCTTCCACCACAGAACCATTTCAGCGAGCTGACCCTCTTTGTGCTCATATGGTTAAACTTAGATGGTGCTTCTGCTCTTAGGATACTGACAATGTTTATGGCCACTGCTTTCTTTTCTTCTAAACACACAATTACTCTTTAAGGTCTGTATAAATCATGAGGCCACCTACATCATTAAAATCCTTTCTTCCCTCCATGAGCTTGCTCCTAACACAGAGAGAGTTCAAGTCTTGCTCTATACCAATTAATTACTGAGTCTGTAATGGAAATCAGTGATAAGAAAAAATTATATAAACTAATGTTGAGGCCAATAGCCAATGATTCCCTGAATATTTTTTTAACTGGCTTTCATGTTGTCATATAGAAGAAACCCTAGTTGATGTTTAACATATTTTATGTCCACAGATACAATTCTCATTACATAAATTCTCTGCATTAAAAATTAATTTGGGGGTTCAGAATATATGCTAGGTTAGTAAAACTACAGGTGGCCCAGTCATGTGCAGCTCATACACCTGCTTTTCGAGTTAATAGAACCTTAAATAATAAAAAAAACAAAAACCAAAAAAGAACAAATACTGTAAGCATGGATGCATCAGACTCTAAAGATGACTTATAGCAAGTCAACAGTATGCTGCTTTCAGTAAACATTGGGGGCTAAGGAAAAGGCAAACCTCCCTATGACCCTGATCTATTTTTCTCAAGCGTATTTCATGTATTTCATTCTAGTACCATAAATGGATTAGGCCCCAGGGCATCTGGGTGGCTCAGTTGATTGGGCATTTGATTTTGACTCAGGTTGTGTCCTCATGATTCATAGTTTCAAGCCCCATGTCGGGCTCTCCACTGTCAGCATAGAGCCCACTCTGGGTCCTCTGTCCCCCTCTTTTTTTGCCCCTCCCCTACTTGCACAGTCTTTTTGTCTCTCTCATAAATAAACATTAAAATATTTTAAAATTAAAAAAAATAAATGCATTAGAGCTATACCTAAAAGATTTGTGTTTCTTGGTTATGATCAGCTTAGTGATTTGTACCCTAGGTAAGCTCTAGGGTCTACTGAACAGAATCGTAGAATTCCAACTTGGGTGAGTGCTCCCTGCCCATCCTAAAATTCAACTTAATGTTGCTTTCACTGCTGGTGTCCCTAAAAGGAAAAGAAATCTAATCTGTTTCACTAGAACTACTTTTCTTTGGCATTTTTTTCTTTCCATTTTTTCAGAAAAAGTGAGTAGTCATTTCAGAGTAAGGGACTTCCCCATTCTAGAATGAATAATCTCACCTACCTGACACCAAAACGTTCTCCTGTAATTAACCTGCAAAGAAAAAAAAAACTTTAAAAAATGAATATTTGCCAACTTTAGTTCCTGCAGCTCTGATATGCAAACTACCTAGATCCCCACTGAATAATTACTAATTAATCAGGAGGATATTTTTAAAATTCTTGAAATTAGCACCTCAGGTCCTATAGTCTAAAATAGAATTATTACTTTATTTCTTTTTCCAAACAATGAAAAAGGAAACTTGAGGATTATGATTTTGTGACACTATAAGTCAGAGTCACTGCCTTTCTAGAACTGGAAGTTGTACCTAGTGTGCTTCCGTTGTACCAATTATGAGGGCTTTTTGAGAAAATTCAGCACTGCATGCTATTAGCACTAATCCAACTACAGATCGTTAAATCAGTTGGGTACATCAGTGGAAACACTCAACAGATTTAGTGATTTAAAAAAACGTATCGTGGTTATATACAAATTGATTTCTTTAATTCCATTATTGACAATGGCTTTCATTTATTGATTTTTGGTGGCAATACTGGGGCAAGACCTATTGCCATCCCACATCGTATTTTTCAGAATAACAAGTTATGGTAATATTCTGAGACTTAGTCATCCGACTGATAGATCCCCCTGGGAGATAACAGTAGTTAGATTTCCTGCACTACTTGAAATACACAATCTGTTTTGAACTGGGTGGCATACTTTTTGGAAAACAAAGCTGTGCGCCATTTACTTTTCTATATATTCATCTCTTTCCTTCTCATGCATTCCAGCCTCACTTGAGAAGGGATATCAGGCCTGGCAAAGGTCATTACACTCACTATCTAATCTAACCTTTCCTATCATCCTGTAGGTTAATCCTCATGTTGTTCATTGTACAGGTGAGCAACAGAGGCTCTCAGAGTTTGGGTAGTACCTGCCCAAGGCACTCAGCTAGTAAGTGGCACAGTGGAAAGACTTGTATCACAGTCGTCCCAATTGGGCTAAACTGGCTGCATGATGGTCAGGCAGGTGGCACTTCCTTGCCTCACTGGCCCCTGTGACACTTTATGGGAGGTCAAATACAGTGATACACTTTGATAGGCCAAAGGTGCCTGAGTGGCTACTGAAGTCCAGAGCCCAGACAAGCCCCCAGTGCTTCCTGCCCCAACTCTGTCCACTGGACCAGGTTAAAAGAAACTCAGCTAACTTAAAAAACTCGAAATTATTCCCTTTGGAGAGCTGAGAGGAGAGGAGCAGAGAGAAGAGAATATCTTCCTAGAAAAAAAGCTTAAAGCTACACAGATTTAAAATAAATAAAAAGGAAGTAAAGGTGTCCAGAAAAACCTGTCACTTCCTGATGGCTTGACTTGCTGTATAAACCCATCTTGAGACAATCCATACAAGTAATTCCTTTTTTTCCCCCTGAGAACAGTGGAAAGTTGGCAAGAAGTAAAAATTTTCTATGAAATAGGGAGGCGAACAAGTTGTAAATGATGTTAATATCTTCCAGATGGCACAGTTTTACTTGGGAACTGAATTTATTGTAATTAAAGGCATGTGAATTTTTCTATAAATACTGAACTTTGCGAGTTTGACACTGGAAGACTCCATCACTTCTGGAGGGTAGTTGTTTTTAGGGAAGTGTTCCTTCTCTTCCACTTAAAATGCATCATTGGATTTCATAATCTGAGTTAAATCATAGAAATATTTTCCCATGTGAAGAAGTCTTTTATTATCTTCCATGCCAATAAATCTTAATCATGAAGTGAGATTGTTCAGAAATGAGAAATTTTAACTCCAAACATCTTCTATTAAAATTATATATTTTGACCATTATTTTACACCACATGTCTTGAATTCTTTTATATATTTATTTTTAAATGAAGCTATTATCACTTTTCTGTCTCCAGACATATGTGTTGGGCAATCTTGGAAGTTCTGCTTTTGCTTCAGTCAGGAGAGTCTGGCTCACTCCAGAACCCTGCTTTCCTTTTCCCAGCAAGCAATGCCTGCGGGCTCAAGGCTCCCAAAGCAGCAGCCAACATGACATGAGAACATTAAAACTGCTTCCACAATTGCTTCAACTTCCTAATCCTGCCCTTAGTCTTACCCTGGATCCACTAATCTTTGCTCCATCGGGAGATGCAAGTGGATGATCCCTATTGGCTTTGGTTTCTACTGTAGCTGCCAAGCCCCATATGTTCTACCAGAGTTTGGTTTGTGTGGTAGGAAGAATTCTAAGAAGGGCCCCCAGAACCCTCGGCCCCTGAGATGCACACACCTTCTCCCAGTTATTCAATCAGTCATTAATCCAGGTGCTGCTACAAAGGGATTTTGCTGATTTAACTAAGTGGCCAAACAAGCTGACCTCAAGAAAGGGAGGCAATCTGGAATGAGCCTGACCTAATCAGGTGAGCCCGTAGGTGGGACTGAGCTTTTTCTGAAGAGCATGAGGAATGAGTGAGGCAGATTTTCTCCTGTGGCTTTGAAGTTGGAGAGGGCCACATGACGACAGGTGCAGGTGGTCTGTAGGATCTGAGAGCAGCTCCCATGTGACAGCCAGCGATAAAGTGGGGGTTACAGTCCTGCAGCTACAAGAAACTGAATTCTACCCTAGTGGTGAGGGCTTTGACAAGGACACCAAGCTCAAGGTGAGACTGCAACCCTGCAGATACCTTGATTTTGGTCTTAGGATGCCCCAAGCAGAGAACCCCAGCCACACCATGCCAGACTGCTGAACTATGCAACCTAATAAATGTGTGTTGTTTTCAGCCCCTCCGTTCATGCTGATTTGTTATGCAGCAGTGGGGATTTGCCTATAATCTACTGGACATTTATTATTTCAGTTTCTCTCCTCTCCTAGTCCTGACTGGCCACAACCCACAACATGCTTCATAATCAATTGTCATCCCTTTGCATGGCTGCAGGGAGAGCCATTTAATATCTCTTTTAATTTTACTCCAGGAAAGCTTTTTTTCTTTACCATTTTCTTTCTTTACTTCTGTAATGCCTCATTTCCTGGGACTGTTAACTCTCGTACATATTATTATGTTACTATCTAGCCTATTAATCATCAGTTTTCAATAGCTGCAATAAAATTATGGATATTCATTATAATGACCCTGAGGCATCACAAAAGCTTAAAGATGAAAATTTTTATGTGTGAGATTAGCTTTATGAGTTTTACTGTACTCTGATTATTGAGAACAAGTTATCTGACTCCCTACATATAGAAACCCTTACTATACTGAATCAGCGGAACCACCTTCTGAAAAAGATGCTAGGGAGACTGTATTGTGTTGGGATTTCCTGCAGGAGAATTATCTGGAAGCCTGTGAACAAGTGCAAGATTAACATCGTTCGAGCCTTTGAGGAGGACAATGACAAGACAAAAGACAAAAGTGTTTGCAAGTTTTTTGTTCCAAGAGAGGTAGGGGGTTGGCTTTCCATTTATAATCTATGGAGTCAGTTACAGGAGAAATGGTTTGGCTGGAGTGTATGCAGCAGCCACTAAGCAAAGCTACCTGTCCTCTGTAGCACCACATACTTCCCAGCTCTGTGGCATGGGCCCAGCCAATCAGGGTATCGTCCCTGCCGTCTGGACCTTGAGCTCTGTACCGAGGAATTCCAGGGTAGTGAAATGGAAATGTCTATAAAATACCACTCTCCTTATAAGTGAATGGGGTTACCAATATGTTGGGTATCTCCTCCAACTGAAAAAATGCTACCCTATGCCCTGACAATGTCAAGAGCATTAATTAGTACAACTATGCATAACCACATTGTAAGTATAACTATAGTAAGGCTATGGACTAGAAGTTAGGGGTGTATCAAAAGGATAACTAGACTTAGGGTATATCAGAAGGATTGCCAGAATAGAAGTAAGAGAGACTGAATGTTAGAAAGTGTCAGCACAAGTGAAAATGAGCCCTAGCTCTAAGACTAATGTCCTACAATCCTACTTGTAATACAGAGTGCACACAAGTAGAAAAAACACATATAATAATATGAGAAAGCATATCATTAGGAAAAGATATTTAGCATTATTTTAATAGGTGGAAAATTACTTTATTAACTTAGAAACAAACATTAAAGGGGAATATGACAAAATATTAAACAAAACATTTGTATTTCTATCTATAGTACAAATTTTAAATTTTTGTCAGATTCAGAATGGCTTTCTTAGAAATTGGCACTTCATAGAATTGGCCAGCACAGCCCAGCTTCTCTGTTCCTCTGAAAATGTCGAGGGCCCTCTGGCCGTGCCTGAGGCTCAGGCTCTCTCCTTGCCCTGAGTTTGGGGTGTTACCACCTCCTTCCTGGGAGAGTGGCCCAGGATGGCTCTAACTCTGGTGGTGGTCAGAGGGGCCTGCCCTTCCCACTTACCGATGCTGGGAGAACGGATGGGCCTGCATAACCCAGGCTTTGCCTCTGCCCCATCCTTATTGGAGTAATCTGTGTTTAGGCCCCAGTACCAGCACTGGGGAGAAAGCAAAATTAGAGCTGCTATTCAACACCACTCCACCACCCTCCTCTGTTTCATCTCTATTTCTCTATTGTCCAGGCTGGGCTTGGGTTCTAGTCATGTGGTCCCTGAACATCCAGCCCGAGCAGGAGGACCAGGACCAGAATAGCTCTGGAAGGAGGCCCATTCAATGACCACCATCAATTCCACTGAAACTTTCAACCCATGTGACTCCCTGGAAGCCAGTGGCTCTCTCTGTCTCTGTCTCTGTCTCATACACACACACATGCACATAAACCTCCATACACTCTGAGGTACCTCTTTATATAGCTCTAGCACACCATTAAGAAAAAAAATCAATGAAATATTAGTCGACATGGTGGTTTTCTAGCAACCAGCTCTAGTGACCTGTTAAAAATGAATTATGGGTTGTTAATGAGTAATTCTAAAATAATAAGGTCATACCCATCCTCCACCTCTCAAAATATATGTATGAGAGGGAATAACAAGAACAGAAATTGGAATCAAATTTGCCCAAAAGTAGGCAATGTTGAAAGGGTGCAAATTACTTCATCTGTGTCTCCCCTCCAGTGCTTCCCCAGTTCTGTGCTCCCTCTGGGATGATACCACCTAATAAATACCTTCCTGGGATCATAGAAAAGACTATCTCAGATAATACATCTGACAGCACTTTGTAACATGGAGATTACTGTACAAATGGCAAGTATTATTGCCAGTATCAGACAGCATAAGATCAAATCTGATTCATTTTAACCTTCTAGTGCTTTAAGAAAAAATAGCACACAGAGACTTTCATTGATCCAGCTGTTTTAAAAAGAAAAAGACAAAGTCTTTGATTTATTTCCAAATAAAACCTCATAAAAATAGTGTTTTCTGACCAAGAAATAAAAAATTGTTAGCTAGGCAACAAGGTATTGATTTACTACTTTATATATAGACAGTTAATGCCTTTCAAAATAACTTATCTGATTACAAAGAACACTTAACCATTGTAAAATTTTTGAAAAATACAGAAATGACTAAGGAACATAATCTCACTACCCAGAGACAATCACTTATTAATGGCTCCACATACTCCCTTCCATTTCTTTTTCTTCATATGATTAAGAATTGAGAATATACTGGGGTGCCTGGGTGGCTCAGTCGGTTAAGCATCCGACTTCGGCTCAGGTCATGATCTCATGGTTTGTGGGTTCGAACCCCGCGTCAGGCTCTGTGCTGACAGCTCAGAGCCTGGAGCCTGTTTCAGATTCTGTATCTCCCTCTCTCTCTGACCCTCCCCTTGCTCATGCTGTCTGTCTGTCTCTGTCTCTCAGAAATAAATAAAACATTAAAACAAATTTTAAAAAAAGAATTGAGAATATACTATATATAGGGTTTTACGTTCTGATTTTTCATTTATGATATCATTACCATTTTTCCTATGTTATATAAAATCTTGTGTTGAATATGCTTTATTGGCCGAGTAATATTCCATGATATGAATATATATAAATTCCTTCTTGTTTCCTTCCTGTCTGCCTTATTTGAATTTCCCCCCATTATTCTAAATAACACTTCAGGAAATATTTTTGCATAAATGTTTGACATTATTCCAGATTATTTCGTTTGAATGGTTTTCTAAAAATTGTTTATACTAAATAAGAAGCTATGAACCTTATAAGTCTCTTCATATATCTTGATTAGAACATTGCCAGCAAACCAGAACTTAGGGGTGAATCTCACATAAAATCACTCAGAAACACAGATGCAGACTAATTGGCTTCTTTTAGCTCCATCATTGTATATTTTTATTTCCCAACCCTTCCCTAATGCTCTCAGAGTAAAGTCTGTTCTCTGCCGGGGAATATGTAAGGTAATTCTTGGACAGCAGTGTAGTAATCGTTTACAGGTTGTTCAATAGGGATAGCTATTAATGCCTTGTGCAAAATAAACCAAAGATCCAAAGAAACACATTTTTGCAGGTGAAAATTATGTTAGCCAACATCATTTCTCACTCTGGTTTATGATGTCAGGTATCAGATTTCTCCATTATTAATGTGCACATGCACGTGGGGGCAGAGCCTCTTGGAAGGAGATTAAAAAGACACCAGCACCTGTAACCCCCCTTCCTAATCATGCGAGAATGTCCAGAAGCTGTGAGGGGCTGGTACAGTAGCTCCCCTGCACAGACAACACCCCGCAGAGGATTAGCTTTCTTCCCATTAGCAGGCTCCACCATGGAGAGTCAGGGGTCATTTGTACTCACAAGAGAAAACCGACTTGAGTAAAGTGTGCTATTCGTCTATTCAGCACTGCATACCTATAAAGCTTCTGAAGCTGCTCTTTAGTGACTGAGTACATTTCTCATTTTCCCATCCCTTCTTCCCCTACTTGGCGAGTTTCCTAAAGCTGTAATTCAAACTTTCCAAAAGAAAAAAAATAATAATCTCTGGGTAATCCTTTCAAGAATTCTTAGAAGGAAATCTTTATTCTTTTATCATTCTTATGGGAAACCTAACTCGTGATTAGTATTAGGATTCAGACTATTGTACCACACACATATATCTAGGTTGGGTGGGGTGAGGGGAGGAGGAGTGTGGGAGCAAAATGCCCTTTAGCTTAAGGAATTTGTGCTCCCGGGGAGCCTGGGTGGTTTCGTCGATTGAGCATCTGACTTCCACTCAGGTCATGATCTCCTGGGTTTGTGAGTTGGAGTCCACATCAGGCTCATTGCTGTCAGTGTGGATCCTACTTTGGATCCTCTGTCTCCCTCTCTCTGCCCTTCCCCTGCTTATGCTCTCTCAAAAATAAATAAACATTAAAAAAAAAAAAAAAAAGGAGCTTGCTCTCCCAAGCCAGGACACTCATGAGAAGAGCCCCAGTGTACTACACCCTAAAAACAAACAGGGACCATGGGAAAGTGTCTTTTAATTGTAAAACAGTACAACATCCCAATAAATATAGGCTGCTTAGCGGAAAGCTTAAGGTAGGAGAGTTAAGAAAAGAAATGGTAGGATGCCTAAAGGGGGAGGTTGGTTGTCCTCTAAATATTTAAAAAATCCACATGATGTTTACATTCCTGTGATAAGTGGGCAGGATGAGGTTTGACGAAGGGCTTCCCTGGCTGGAATCCTTGTCTGCTGTGGTCCAGGGCCCTGCACAGAAAGGCGGTGCACTTTGGACTCAGATGCGGCTTCCCTGTCACCTGGAGCACTGATGTTCTAGAACAGGGCTCTAAACGAGCTGACCCCTCCTCTAGCTTCTATGCATCTGTCCAATTCCTGAGACACAGTTCCTGGCTCTCCTCCGGCAGCCACAACGTGTCGGTTCAGCACGAGAGGCAAGCAAGTGGTCCCATTTCCACCTGTGTAGGTCCCAGCCGTCATGACTGGGGATCTTGACATTCCAAGAAGTGCAGCGCTTGCCACACTGGAGCAGTAACAGAGCAATGTGCAGCCGGCTGGGGGAGCAAAATTTGCAAACTCAGTATCCCGGGCCTCAGGCCAATGCAGGCTGGGTGCGTTGCTGTGGTGACACATTTAGTCTCTGGAGAGGGATTGCTGGCACGCCCGCTGCATTCCTGGCACCACTTTTGCCAGCAAGAAACTCATGGAGTGGAACTGGTATCAACTCCAGAGGGAGACGCAAGCTGCTTTAACTTCCTTGGCAGTAATACCCTTTGCAACTTGTGCACATAAACCCTCCTGAATATTTACATGAACTGCTATTTGTGACACTCTTTGGGGCCCCGTTGGATGGTACGTTGAAGGGAAGTGCTAAAATGATAGCAGCATTCCAGTTTATAAATGTAACTATTGTATCCCTGAATAATTCAATTTCCTAAAATTGGCACTTAACGATGCAATGACTTATCTCTTGCTGGGAAGAGATTCTAATCCCTCTCCTCCTTTTAAAAATAGCTTTTACCATTGCCAAGAGGAGAGCCTGGTATTTACTATTAGAAAATATGTGAACTAAAATACTAGCTTCTTTCCCTGTTGCAAGTCACCGGCACTGTATTAGCTGAGCTCTCTCTTACCTGGGAGGAAAGGCCCCCCACAGCAGTGCCCTCAGTTCTTAGGAAAGCCTGACCCACCTCTCTTATTTGTGCCTGGAAAGCAAAATGCACTAGGATTTGGCCACTTAGTATTCAGACCATGTCAAGATTCAAGTAAAAAGCCTATATTGCACCATCACCAGGCCAAACATAGCCAAGAGTTCAAACCACAGTTAAATTATAAGCAAGCGTGGGGCAAAACATGCAGACCTGTCTAGTCAATGAAGCAGTAGAGATAAAAGGAATTCCCAAATAAATGCCAACTTGAAGGCTTTAATGAATACAGAGATGGTGTTCTTTCCAGCTGCCCCCAGTTGACTATAAAAGGCCAGTAAGGATTTTGAGATGCTTTCTTCCTCCTCTTCCTCCTCCTCTTCCTCCTCCACCATCTTTCTTCTCCTCCTCCTGCTTTATCTTCTTTTAACATGCAAAGCATCTCCCAAAGTATTGAGAAATGAACAGTTCTTCTGTTCACGTACGTAGTTTTGCAGACGGACAGCAAAGCTAGCTGGCCAGTGATTACTACTGGAAACATCAGATGCAGCAAAGGAAATGCAGTTAATACAATAATTCACATATGTTAATGCTTAGTTCCATCAATGTCGGCTTTATTTTCTTCTTGATATACACAAAGCTGGCACACAATTTTAACTGATGAGGTAATGTCATTTTTAATTTAGAGAGCCGTAAGCCGTCCACTCTAACTAGTGATATCATCTTTGTGGTTCCCTCGTGAGACTTTATGTAAACATAAGTAATGTGTCCTGGACAGTTTGAAAAGAGATTGTTAAAGATGACATTGGTCATCATGAAGATTTCCCCCACTTTGATCTCTTTTAAATTGCCAGATACAGTTTATATTACTGCCATATTCTAGCCATTTCTGAAATTAATATATCCCAGGACTTTTGAACCAAGTTAAACACAGAAATAAAATAAAGGTTTGAAATGAACGGATTGTAATGTTTTCATGTCAGTCTAGAAGAAAAATGGAAGACAGCTCAGATTATCTGGGTCCTAGGTGACTTGGTAAATAACAAGAGAAGAAAGGGAAAGACACTAAGAAATGTATAACACTAAACAAACAATACTCTTCCTATTTTTGAGGGGGAATGTTAGTTTATTGGAGACAGTGCCCCAGCTCTTGGAGATAAAGAAGTATATGTGTTATCTCAGTGCAATATTTAGAATAACATTTTATTGTGACTTCCTTCACCATTTGTCTCCTTAGTATATTGTTATTAAGCCTGAATCTTTAAAAAATCACATCACTTTGGTGACCTCAAGTGTGTCACATTTCCTTTTCAAGCAACAATATTCCTTTAAAGATTCAGGCTGGTGGGTATAAACAAAGTAACTTTCCATTTTTAAATAAACTTTTTTCTTTGGAGAGATTATGTTCTGCAATGCAAGTATAGTTTTGGCGAAGATGATCTGTGTTTTAACCACTGTGGGTACTGAGAGTGTTTTTTCTAAGTCTGGAGTTTGGTAGAATTGAGTTAAATAGTAAAGAATCTGTTTATTATTCTGTGGCCATACGTTTAGAGGGTCGCTCACAGAAATCAAAGTATTGTTCATGGAGAGCTCCAGCCAAGGAGACATTTTGGATTCATAAAAGAACTTCACAGTTTGAAAAGAATGCATAGCATTATGTATTGACACCCTACCACCACAGACAAAGGAACACAATTTAATAATAGAATTGTGCTCATGAGATTTTTCTTTTTCTTGTTAATTGGTTACTTTAACTGACATTGTCTGCAAGTATAATGGACACCATTATTCTTAATAGTTCTGTGTTGCCAGATGATGTATACAGACATGATGTAGTCCATTTTGATTATTTCATTTTGCTAGATTCTTATCCCTCCATGTAATACGGTGGTGAATGCAGATAGCGCTGTTTTCCTAACAGATTATGCTAGATAATGCTGCCTTCTAAATTACTGAAATTAAGAGGGCATTTCTCACTAACCTGTTGTTGTCTCCTGTATTTATGTACCAGGTATGACTATGTGGAGGTCATCGATGGAGAAAATGAAAATGGACGCTTATGGGGAAAGTTCTGTGGGAAGATTGCTCCTTCTCCCGTGGTGTCTTCAGGGCCGTTTCTTTTTATTAAATTTGTCTCTGACTATGAGACACATGGTGCTGGATTTTCCATACGTTATGAAATTTTCAAGAGAGGTGAGTGGCTTCCTGCAGAACAAGTGTGGTTAAATGTTCATTACCATTGTTTGATTCCATGAACGACAAAGGGAAAAGAAGACAAGGCATAAGGCTTTGATCTTCTTGCAAAAAATTATATATTCCACTACAAAACTGTTGGAAAATACTTTAAACAAAGGAAAATTACACAATGTATAGAGGAAGTCATGTTTAAGATTTTTTTTTAAGTGGTGCGCCTTGGTGATGCACTCGCTTGAGGGTCCGACTCTTGGTTTTGGCTCAGGTCATGATCTCACAGTTCATGAGTTCAAGCCCGGCATCAGGCTCGGGGCTGATGGTGTGGAGCCTGCTTCAGATTCTGTCTCTCCTTCTCTCTGTCTCCCCCATTTGTGCGTTCTCTCTCTCTCTCTCTCTCTCCCCCTCCCCCCAAAAAATAAATAAATAAACTTTAAAAAAGATTTTTAAAAGTATTTCAGGACTCAAAATTGCATCATTTTAATGTGCTGACCAGTGTTTACAAGGTATATACTCTGTTAAACTCTTTTAAGAGCCTTTATTCTTATCTTTCTTCAAAAGTAAGTGCGATCTTCTCTTGAAGTTTGATTTCTTTTACTCAAAATGTGTGAGTCCCCTTTACTTTAAGGCCATGTACATACATCCTGTTCCCTTTATATTATTACAAAATTCAAAACTAGTATTTCCCAGGAAAAGGAAAGCAGTCTACTGGACTTAGAGTTTCTAAAGCTGCTGAAGGAAGAAGAGGCTTTCTATTAATGTCTGTTAAGAAGAGGAATCATTGGGGAAAGAACCTCTTCGAGGAAACAAAACAGTAAAACTTTAAATTCCATTTCCCTTAGGAAATAAAGATCTTTCTCCATCTCCAATATAATCACTCAGTAATCTTCTGTTCAAATGGTATATATTGAGATGGATAGAATCTGACAGTTCTTAGTCTCCCACCCTTAAAGAATTGAATGCATATATCAGTCAATTGATAAACAATGTATCTTTTTCTGGATGTCACTGTTTTTCACAATAGCTGGTAGATTCCTTTAATCTGTTAAATTCAACCTTCCCTGTTAGGTGTCAACCTAAAAGTAATGTGGTGGGTAAGGGGACAAAGTCAGGGACAGAAACTTAAGATTTGAGTGTACTGTCCTAGAATAGGAGCTTTTTTATTAATAGAAAAAATCTAGTGACATCAATTATAGATTCTCAGCAGCAACTGAGAATAACCAAAAGGAGTCATTAGGAGTTTCTAGGAATATTGGTACAACTTCTTAAAATTTCAAAGAAATCTGCCACTGCCCCATATAAGTATGAATAGATAGAGACAACTTTCTGCAAAAATTTATATAAGCACATACTTAGAAAAGCATATTTTAGGGCCACCTGGGTGGCTCAGTCGGTTAAGCATCTGACTTCGGCTCAGGTCATGATCTCACGGTTCGTGGGTTTGAGCCCCGCGTCAGGCTCTGTGCTGACTGCTAGCTCAGAGCCTGGAATCTGTTTCAGATTCTGTGTCTCCCTCTCTCTCTGACCCTCCTCTGTTCATGCTGCCTCTCTCTCTCAGAAATAAATAAAACATAAAAAAATTTTTTAAAAAGAATATTTTATTAGAATAAATAGTAGTATACATTTGACTTCAGTAAGTACAGCTGGTTACATATGTACATATTTTCTTGTGTTGAAAGCTGTTTGGCCTGCTGTAGAAATCATGTTGTACATGTATGTATATGGACACACACACGCACACACACCTACATTTGCTCTCTTACCTCTATATGGCACTATCAAAGAAAAAAGGTGTCAGAAAGGAATTTAGGAGTCGCCTTTTATTTTCAGTGTTTCTCAAAGATCTGAAGATGGTTGAAAGAGGAGAGAGAGAAAGAGAGACAGAGATCTATAACTAAGTCATTGAGAATTCTTCATATTCCTTCCAAACAAACTCAGCTCCCTATACTTCCATTTCCTCAGAGGCACTGTAATTTCTTTATCCTGATCTCCAAAACCACCCGTAAAACCTGAAGCCTTATTTTTTCTTTCTCTTCTTGTCGCTTTACATCCAATATGGCTTCTAGTTCTTTTGAATTTACATCCAAAAGCCTCCAAGAGTCATTCTGCTTTTCGGCATCCATTGCCATTAACTGAATAGGCCCAATTTGGGTTCTCCCTGTTTTCTTATGAAACACACGGCTTCTCAAACAGTCATCAAGCCACTGTCCTCCAGAGGCCTATGGCAGGTGTCCGTCCCCTATTGGGTCAAACCCCAATGTCCCATTGGGTCAAGCTCAAGGCTTGACATCAAGGACGCCCAACCTTCTCCAGCATCAAATCCTACAGACCCACACCTGGCCTCTTGCCTTGGATAGTGCACAGAAAGTCCAGCAGACCTGAATGTAAAGTTTAATTCTTCCTCTGACTATCAGTCTGAATGTTCAGAGCCTTGGATTCCTCATGTGGTAAATGGATCTGGCACAGGCTTATTGTGAAGATCGGTTGAAATGAAAACATGAGAAAAATGTAGCAACAGTGTGTACAGATAAAGCTAGTACCCTCAGTATTCAGAGCCTTTGCTCTCTGCCCGTTTGCATCCCTTAAACTCCAGGAAACCTGGCTCTTTTCTTTCTTCTTCTCAGGAAGCTTTTCCTAACTATTCTACTTTTTTATTTCCTATACATATACCCAATTTGTCCTCTACACATGCAAGTGCATGCACACACTCACAATATACACATATGCATACTATATATACACACATATATCCAAATATGTTTCACTAACCAGTGTGCTTCTTAATATTTTCAAATTTGTTCATATGTGCATATGTGCACATCTTATGCCCCAACCAGATAGGTACCACCTGAAAGATGCAAAAAAAAAAGTCTTCCCCCCGCCCCACTGCATGTACTATAGTCCTTATAGATGTTCCATAGAAAGTCAGTAACTAATACATTTATGCATACATATACAAGTTCATAGACATTTTTTCCTCAAAAGCCATTTAATGATATTATAGAATCCATGAATCTCCTTTTTTATTTTTGAAAACATACCACTTCTTCCAGAGTGCAACAATTTCAAGTTTCCTCATAATTTATACTAATTATACTAATAATTTATGCATAAATTATACCAATCATAGTTGGACCAATAAATGAGTCTTTCACCTATCGACCTTGAGGTTTTCTGGCACTAGATTACATACAGTTCTAAGGGAAATTTAGGCCATTTCTGCATCCTTAAGGCAGCATTTCTAGAAGACCACCTTTGCAAAGGTCAGTCAGCAAAGCCAGTCCCCACCTCTTCCCATGCTTCTTGAAGCCACCCTGGACACCTAATTTTCTATCCAGGTCCCTCGCTTCCCTCTTCCATGTATCTTTTCTTAGATGTTGAAAGCTTGGGCCATCAACCTGAAAATTATTCCCATTCACCTAAAATAATTTCTCCAGGAAATCCAAACATCACTACCTATCACTCTTCCCTTATCCTTCCTTGGCCTGGGTCATCTGGGCTCAACCACTGGAAGAAACTGTAGATATTTTCTGTGGGTGTCCATGTGGGGTAAGCATGGCATTGATTGACAGCAAATTGGTCCCCTCACATATTATTTGGTTATGAGTCTGGATATTTAATAATAATTCCAAAGAGTATCTTAGCTATTATTATTATTATGTACCCTTACTGTCATTAGCAATGAAGCGTGGCATTCTTACAGCCACACAAGGTCCTCCAGCTCTTACAAATAACATCAAAAGCACAGTGGTCACTGGCGGCTGATGCCATGTGTCACCTCACCTAGGAACGTGGGGCTGCTCTCCTCCTCTCCTGTGAAGTGCTCGGGTAGTCTCTGTAGAATTCTTTCACCCACTCCTGCCATGCTCCTTTTTGGAAAGTGCTGGCTCGACTGTGGCAAACCTATGCAACAGTGAACAGGAAAAATATTAAAACAAATCTTGACGTTTACTGGAGGAAGTAGGAAATTACAGAATCTTGAAATTTAAAGGGATTTTTTTTCCCAAATCCTAAAGCCCACCTCCCATTTGTAATATACAGAATCTGAGGACTGGGAAGGTTAGGAGGCCACCCAAGGTTACACAGCAGAGTAGCAGTAGAGGTGGGACTGGATCACAGATCTGGTGCTCAATCCAGTTCTCTTCCACTACTCCCTGGAATTTCCCCAGTTTTTGTTACACTCCTTAGCAAAACTAGGCCAGCCTTAGTGAAAACACCGTAATTTATTTGATTTTGAAAGTATGCCTTTAATTCCTATCATTTTCTCCTCTTATTGAATCTTGATGTCACGTGGATAATTTTATTATTTTAAGAAGGAGAAAATATTAGTACCTGAATTAAACCCCACTATCAGCTTTCCTTTGCAAGGCCCTAACCAAAGTATCCCCCACACCTCCCCACACATACCAACGCTGGCAACAGGGAGGAAGCTGGAGGTCTTCAGCGTCACTATTCCTACATCTTAAAGATCAAATGAAAGGGATTCCAATATTATATTTTTATTCTTTGTAAATTAATGTCTTAAATTGGCAAAGTCCCTGTCATCTTAGAAGCCACTCATGAACTTAGATTATAAATGATATAGCACATTTCATAAACTTCTTACCTGTAATTGACATGGTAAAATGCCACATGTTAGTAACTTTAACCAGAATCAAGTAAGTAAGTATCTGAAGCCATCATGGTGAAGGATGAGCCTCATCTGTGAAGGCTTTGGGAGGCATTTTAAATAAGTCAGACCTCTACCGGCTAGGTGTATTGTGCACATCTAGTAATATTTATTCTTCTGCATCTCCAGTGCCATGAACATCTAATACGTACATGGGGAGCAAACAATTGATTTGTTTTCTCAAAAGGCTGCCAGATGCACTAAGGTGGAGATTCAGCATACCAATTCTAGACACTAAAAATAGAGATCTGTTGGTTAAATTTAATCTGTATTGATACCTGCAGTGTTGCCTCCAGTACTTGGCTCTGTGGGAGAATATTTAGTTAAGAACACTCTCAACAAGCCTTCTTATTAGGGCTGAATCCATGCATGCCATCATAGGGTGCCCATCAGCGAGACAATGGCCCAGGGAAAGATTTGTTGGATTGCACATCCCCAGGTTGGATCTTGAGGTCATTTCTGGTTCCCAGAGATCTCTTTGGAAATCTTAGCTGTGGTGGCACTGATAAGGGGTCAAGCTGATGTGTTCATATTCTTGTAGATGGGCCATTTTCAATGGTGTGGTGAATACCACCCCATTTATTGCTGGACACCATGAATCGATCTCATGGTCATTTGTACCATCATAAGGTCAATTTGCAATATAGGTGTGTATGAGCTTGACAATTTAAATTACAAATTACCATAATTTGTAAAGTGTTGATAACACAGAATAGTCATTAAAGTTATACACTATAAATAGACACATAACATACCCATTCATATACGTTAAAAATAATTTTAGAATGGCACTGTATCTGATACGTTGGGGAAGGCAACGATGTCAACATTGATATCAAGTGACTTCTAGCAACACGGCCTGTAATCACAGTTTATCATGCCCTCACTAACAGCCACACTTTACCGGCACACCTGTGTCAACACCACTCAAAATGAGTCACTCACCCGGGTACATGTACGAATTACCTTTCACATTTAGTTTGTCAAAGAGGCATAGGTCACATCTGGCAGAGTTACTGAGTCACTGGCGTAGGAATCTGAAACCCAAACTCCCTCCACTGAATTCTCTCCCTCGCCTTTGTAAATGTTCTATTTCACCAATAAAGGGCTGTCAGCCTCAAGATTTAAAGATTTAGGCTTGAAGGGGCTATAATTATTTCTCTAGGGCTCTGTCGAGATTTCTGTAGCTTACTCATTCATTGTTCCCACATGATTTGATATTTGTCATTTTTTTCCTCTGCAACAGCAGAAGTTTTTAAATTGCTTCACACAAATGGAAAACTAAGGTGAACACAATAAATCTGAACTTGACTTTCCATACCTACCACTCCTATAGAAAGGCTGAGTAATGAGTGATTAGGAAAGTGATTACAATGGTGAGCTTTTATTAGAAAGATATGCTGCCTTTGCCCAGGTTATTTCTTGGTGAAGTTGTGTGAGTGGATTTTCACTTTGCTCTTTCTTTTCTTTTGCTTGTAGGTCCTGAATGTTCTCAGAATTACACAGCACCTAGTGGAGTGATAAAGTCACCAGGATTCCCTGAAAAGTATCCCAACAGCCTTGAATGCACTTATATTATCTTTGCACCAAAGATGTCAGAGATTATCCTGGAATTTGAAAGCTTTGACCTGGAGCTTGACTCAAACCCTCCAGGGGGGATGTTCTGTCGCTATGACCGTCTAGAAATCTGGGATGGATTCCCTGATGGTAAGAAGGGCAGGAAGCATCCCAAAAAGGAAGAATCTGGGGGAAGGGCACTAAGATCCTTTTACAAGTGTCAATGATACATGCATCATTTTTAAAAAAATAGTTCAGAAAGAGGAGAGAAAACAAAGCAAAATGGTAACTCTCTTTATGAAGAACAGCGATGAAATATTTGAGCTCAAAAGACAGTAATTATCTAGTCTAATTTCTTCAATTTATAGATAAGAAAACTGAGGCTATGAGTGATTATACATGGTCTCCATAGCTATTTTTGTGATAGAATTGGGACCAACACATGGTTTTCCCACCTAAAGTATTTGGCTCATTTCATTGACCTGACTACTAGCCATTAATTCACAGACTAAGAGATCAGTTAAGTCATACAATTCACTTCACAAATGCAGAGACTAAAGACAGAGAGGTTAAGTACTTGATACAATATTAAGGGTGAAATGTGCACCCATTATGTGGTTACCAAAAATTTAGAAATTTAGAAAAAGAATGAAGATGTTTGGATGTTCCTAATTTAGACAGATTCCTTATCTGTTCCCTAGGAAATTTTTATCTTTGACAATTTGAATCACCTCAACACATCATCTGTATACATTATTTTTATCATCTAAATTCATCCTACATTTAAAATATATTTACTGAATACCTGCCATTTACCAGGCACTGGTCTTGCTACTTAGTAAACAGAACAATCAAAGATGGCTGCCCACCCCCTCCTGCCCAGAAGTTTCGATTCTGCCAAGGGCAATGGGCCAATAAATAATACACTTATAGAATGAATGAATTCTGTCCTTGAAATGCAGAACGTGAGAAGTTTTGTAAACAACAACAACAAAAATGAAAGAAAGAGAAAGTAGAGTAAAGCAAAGGTATGAAAAGTACTAGGGTTAGGAGAGAGGGATATGTAAGTTGAAATTTTAAATAAGGTGGTCAGGTTCGGCCTTATTACAAAAGTGACATGTTAGCAAAGATTTGAAGGAGGTAGGGGGCAAGGAATAGCTGTGTGGACACCTAAATGAAAGTTTTCCATTTCTATCCTTGTGAATTAGAAAGTGAATGGCAAAAATACACATCCAAATCCTGAACAGAGGGAGATAATATCAAATAATTTGTTGCAGCTGTATTGCTTGTCTTGTGTTTAGTCTGGTTTAATACTAGGATTTCTCTAGAGAACACACTCTACACGGATCAGAAAGGGCAGCTTGGAAGTTCTTACGAATCATGCAGTTAGAGATATATAACCATCTATAAAATAGAGTCAGATATTATGATCAGACTGGAGGAAGGAGTATTTAAATAAATATTAAATTGTAAATGAAGGGCAAGTAATATGTGAAAGAGATTGCCTTTGCTTTTCAAATGACATTAAAATTATCAGTGTAATTCAATTTAGCTATGTTCCTCCACAGTAAACAGCAATGGAGATAAACTGGGTTTAGAGAATGCTTATATTGTCATTGTGGTAAATGGGTGAGTTATCATTGGTTTAGTTTCTTCTTTGCTCTTTTCCTATATAAATAGGGTTATGATGATCTTACCGAAACTCCTTCATTAAGTAATGAGATTTGCCCAAACAAAGTGCTGATTGATTTCTAAGTATTCAATCCAATAATTAGGAAAACAGTATTATAATAGTATTGTAATAATAGTTGGAACATTTAATAATGGGTTTATTTGTTCACAACCCAAATTTGCAGCCTTCCTTTCTAGAACTTACATTTAAATTGACATCTGAAAAGGAGGTCCAATCAACCAACTTATTTAGAATACTTTCAGAAAGAGGCACATTGTTATTAGTGTCAAGGGTTTTTCAAAGTAGTAATTTTCTGGCTCTAGAAAATCACTGAGTTGAAGCAAGGAACAATTAACAATAAGAGTTATCAGCCTTGCAATTCACTCATGTTTTAAACTATGGTGCACTTGACTTATTCCCAGGGAAAACTGGCCTTGGAATATGAAAACCATGTTTGTATATTTGTTAAAATTTACCTACCCTCGTCCAGCCTACGCCAGCATAACAGCTCTCTCCTTTTTAGGCAAAAATGACAGACTGCCTGGGTTTCTTGTCAGTGGCACTAGAAACATTTTTGTTATAGTAGTTCAACACATACAGTTCCTTGCCAGCAAAATTGCTTTTACTCTTTGATATCCCTTCCAAAAACAATAACCAGAAGGCGCTGAAGGCTTTTAAATAAGAAGTGATTTTGTGTTGCCGTTTATCATACACATTGAATTAGGTGACTAAGTAATTGAAAACTACTCATTGATTCAGATTGACTTTGAAGAAAAGTAGTTTACTCCCAAACTCAAATGGAGGTATGCAGGTTGTGAATCATACATCTCTGTCTATCACTCCTGATGCTCCATGGATTCAAAAGTAGCAAATCAGTAGTAATTGGTGGCAGTTTACATATGGTTTGTGAGCCATGAGCTGAGCACACTGCCCTGCCCTGATGGATGCCACAAATGTTTGTGCTGAATTCTGGAACCAAACATGAATGCTTAGCTCACACCACAGGGGCACACGTGAAGTCAGCTCTCCGCCCAGGCTATAGCTGCTGTAGTTACCTACATTCCAAAAACTATAAACTATTTGAGGAATAAGTTTCATGAATAGTAGATTGATTGTTTTTTATTGACTTAATGTTTATGTTAAAATTAAATTTCTGGGGCACCTGGGTGGCTCAGTCGGTCAAAAGTCTGACTTCTGACCAGGTCATGATCTCATTCTGTATGTTCGAGCCCCATGTCGAGCCCTGTACTGACAGCTCAGAGCTTGGAGCCTGCTTCAGATTCAGTGTCTTCCTTTCTTTCTGCCCCTCCCTTACTCATGTGCTGTCTTTCTGTCTTAAAAATAAATAAAAATATTTAAATATAAAAAAATAATAAAAAATAAAATTAAACTTCTAAAATAGAAATATAAAATAGAAATGATATAAACATAAAATATAAACATTTCAAAATATAAATGATATGAATGTCTAATTTTTTTTCTGAGGAAGAGTTGCCAAGTCCAGATATTCTACAACAAAAAGTTTATAACTGTAGGAAAAGAATACCTGGTCTATTTAGTACCTCTTCGAAGTGATTATCTTTTTTGTTTGGTTATGCAGAATGCCTCCTTTTAAAAGTCCGTCTTTATAGTAGATTGCTGCCTTTTTTTTTTTCCTCATAGAAAAAGAACAGGATATCAAATCATCTGATTCTGAGGTGGGAATAATTATAATTATTGGAGAGATTAATGGAAAAATACAAAGACAGGGTATTATCATTCCCAGTTGCAGTTAGATATTTTAAACAGCACAAATACTATATTGCCTTTGAGCCTGAAAAGATATGGTCACTATAGACCTATTGTACCCCCTCCCAAGAGATTGCTTCGTATATATTGCTTACTTAAAGTCTTCAATAATGCAATTTTTTTAGTTCTACTTCTGTTTTTGTGACAGTTTCCATTCATCTCGTTAGCCTTTGGGTACATGATAACAGAAGAAGGAAATCCAATAGCTGTGTTCATGTAAATACACAAATGAGCACACACATGAGATGGATAAGTACTGCATCCACTCTTGCTCAGATCAATATTGCATTAGCTTGCTAGACTAAGGTCTTGCTGTTGTTCAGGAAAATTCAATACTTCTTTGTCTTATAGTCGAAAAAGCCTTTTCACTCTCATATCTTGAGGGCTCCTAAAGAGAGTTGCACACTGCTGTCCGGGGGCAATGTTCTGAAGGACAGAAGGCAGATTTACCCAGCATGTCTTAAACATTATAAACCAGTGAGTCATGGAGATTCTCTAAATTATGAGTCTGCATTAGACAAGTTCTCTTCTGTTTGCTCTTTCAAAGAGACTCCCCCTCCCCACTCCTCAGAGGAATGGGATGGTGGGGTGGGGGGAAGAATCTGCAGCCAGAGCTTAAGGGGGTGAGTGCAGCTTCCCTTGTGCACTTGTATTCTTGGAGGGTCAATGGCTGTGGTGATCAGAGACCGGCTCCAAGGACTAAGGCTGTAAAAGTTTGCCCACAAACTAAAAAAAAGAAAGTTATGAAACCACAATAATGGAATTTAAACAAGGGGAAACAGTGAGAGCCTATGAATGGACTCTAGGCCTCTCATTAAGAGTGCAAAGCAGAAATGGGATTTTTGAGGAAAGACTGGAGTTTATGGCTCTAGCTCGATATTTTCATGCATATGTCATGGGCAACTTTGTGCTCCATAGGGAAGGAAAAAAGCGTTGAATTCATTCAGAATAAGAAAATCTGCCAAAGAACTAGCACTTGTTGAAGAAGCTGAGGCTCAGATTAAAGCTCACGAGAAACAAAACTGCGGGTTTCATCTCCTGAGATACTCTCTTCTGCCAACTGGGAAACCTGATAGAACAACATTTTCTTCCCATAAGAGTTCCTGTTCATGACCATGTCATGCCTTGTAGATAATCTGTATCAATTCCCCTAACTGGCCAGAGTCCTTGTTTTCTTCATAACAAACCAGGCTACACGGGTGCACGCACGCGTGCACATGCTCACGCACATGCACAGACACACACACACAGTGTTTGGTTGCTGGAGGGTGAGGGGTTACAGTAAAGAAAACTCTTTGAATTCAATCAAATCAATTGCTGTGAATGCATGGAGAAGTTATCAGATAATCAAAGTAAGCATTTTTCACTAACTCAAATGTGGAAACACTTTGGTTTAGTTGTGGTTTTTGTTTTCTTTTGTTTGAAGAGGGCCAGCCAAGAACTGAAAACCTGTTAGCCAAGGATCTGAGCACTCTAAAAAGCAGCGTGCTCACACTAGCCAGCTGCCTACTAGGAACTCAGTGGGTAGGTGGGGCTCCAGGGAGATCAATTCTTACGAGACTCACTTTTTCAATCACATTTGAAACTGCTCCTAGTCTTCATCACCTGCTTTCTGCATCCAAGCTACACACACGGGCCTTGGCACACCAAGTCCCTTCTGTAGGCCCTTCCTTCCAAAGAGGGGTTCACCCACTGTGCTTCCTTGAACAAAGCAATAACTCTTAGTTGAAATGCAGAGAACCATGGATTTCTTGGAGGGGAAAATGGTCCACACCAGATTGTCCTTCTAAGCCCAAACCATCTGGTATGTTTTTGCCATATGTGCAATGCAAAAAAACTAGAGAAAAGGGGATTTTTTTTTCCTTGCTGATGATCTGGACAGGGAATTGGAGAGATTCTCCAAGCCCAGAGGGCTTGTGCACTGTCTATGTGGCAAGATATGCAATTACTAATTGCCAAGGTTTATCTAAAAGCACTTCAACAAAGGGGTGGCCAGTTTAAGCCAAATTGCAGTTTGACTTATCACAAATTAATCAGTGTTCCCAATTTTCTCACTGCCCCAGCTACTACTTTTTCTCCTGGTATGCACAGTCAAATGGCTTTGGGCCATCTTTTGGCCACAGGGCCTAAGTGCAATGTGGTCATGTCTTTTAAGTCTGGGGGAGAAAAAACTGAGAGAAAAGTTGGATGCATTTTCTTTTCATTTGGCTTACAACTTATTATTATGTATAAATTATTGGTATCTGTAGCTTTAAATTTTTTTTTAATTGCTCAATTATTAATTAGCCTTTAGATAGAACCCTGTCTGTGATTTTCATTGTAATAAGGCTCCAGGACTAAAAGATGGAATGAAGAAGGAAATTGGGGTTACTCAATACTGGATCAGATTCCTGGCACTGGTCTGGTTGCATCTGGGACCTGTTCCCTGGATCTCCTCATAGAGGGGGGAGAAGTGAGGAAGGCAGCTTCCAGAACCCTCGGTGATCACAGCCTAACTAGAATCTTTCAACACCGGGCAGGGTTTGCAGTTTAGTCCTGGAGATGAATGTCAAGGTGACACTTGACAACCCAAATATCATTCACTGCAGATGAAGCAAGCATTTTGATTCTGTTGCTGAAAACAATCCTGCTCAGTGGGAGAATGTAGTTATGCCTGTTATTGCCCTTATGAGCACACTTTAAATCCCTCTCCATAAACCTGATCCAATATGTTCACAGTGAACCAATTAACCAGGGGAGACTTGTTTTGGGTAAGAAAACACTTCTGGGTTCTGCCGGGACCCATGTTTACAAATGGTTATTCTTGCATCTAATGTGAAACAAAGGATATTTTAATGTTCTCTACATTTCTCCCTTTCTAGTTGGCCCTCACATTGGTCGTTACTGTGGACAGAAGACACCAGGTCGAATCCGTTCCTCATCAGGCATTCTCTCCATGGTTTTCTATACTGACAGTGCAATCGCAAAAGAAGGCTTCTCAGCAAACTACAGTGTCTTGCAAAGTAGTATCTCAGAAGGTCAGTATTGATTCACCCTGCAAAGCCCTGTGGCAAACACCCCATGTTATTCCTCCTCACACACCTGTGGCCACAAGAAACACTAAAGAAATGGTTTGTGAATTGGAATGTCGAGTATTTATTTTTCTCTTTTAAATGGTTTTCATGGATGTCAATAGGAAGAACTGTTTGGCGTGCTTTCTTAAGGAAATTGTGGATGAGAAGGCTGCTTGTAAGCCTCTGAAATCATGGGAGAAAGTGAGAAATGCAAAACAGTGTCCTGAAACAATGAAATATAGCCAGACTCTATTTGGCACCCTTGAATGTGTATTGGGCTGAGAATCATAAAAGGACAGGCATTGGTCAGATGGGATAGGAACAATCTGCCATACTTGATTGACAAGACAGCCTTACAGAATAGATGACACCTGGTGGTTTGGTTTGTGAAGATCCGGATGGAAGCCATTTTGGTTTTTGTTCTTAGATGAGTAAAAGTGGATATTAGTGTAAAAGAACATGTTTTTCATTTTGGTTATAACTTTCCACAAAAGAAAGAGGAAGTACTATGTTTCATATCTTAGTAAAGTACTCAACTCAATCAACTCAACCCTTCCTCAAAGATTATGTGGTGTCCAGCTCTTTTAAAGGCCTATGGAAAACACCAGAAAGAACAATGAATAAATTGTGTGTTTAATTAGGTCTAGCTGCCAGGTTGTAAACTAACATAGGGAAAAGGACAGGGGCTGTTTGGAGACCTGTCTTACAGATATACTAGTATCTTTTTTTTTTTTTTTTTTTNNNNAGTCAGTTGGGCAACCCACTCTTTTATTCTTTAAAAGGTTTATTTATTTTTGAGAGAGACAGACCAACAGAGTGTGAGTAGGAGAAGGGCAGAGAGAGGGAAACACAGAATCAGAAGTAGGCTTCAGGCTCTGAACTGTCAATACAGAGCCTGATGCAGGGCTCGAACTCACAAACAGTGAGATCATGGCCTGAGCTGAAGTCAGAGGCTTAACTGACTGAGCCACCCAGGCACTCCATAGATATACTAGTATCATTTCTACCAGATCTTACTGGAAAATGAAAAGGCCAATTATATTTCAAGATTTTATTTGTACTTATTTTGATTAATTATATATTTTATATAAAAATATTTATATATTTTTGTGTTTATAAATATTTTTCAAATGTTTATTTTGAAAGAGAGAGAGAGAAAGGAAACACGAGGGAAGGTCAGAGAGCAGTAGAGAGAGAATCCCAAGCAGGTTCTATGCTGTCAGCACAGAATGTGACACAGGGCTGGATCTTAAAAACCATGAGATCATGACCTGAGCTGAAATTAAGAGGCAGACACTCAACTGACTGAGTCACCCAGGTGCCCTTATAAATATTTCTATATTACAAATAACAAATACAAGCTTAAAAGTATGAAACCAGTGAAAGAAAACCTTTATCTATTATGATAGAAAATTCAGAAAGTGTGCAGGTTTGGTTAGTTGGCATTTTTCTTGATGGTTGAGAATCCTTAATCTGTAATGCTCTTTTTTCCCGTGTTAGTACTTTTGATTCACATTTCCTAAAGCTGATTATTCATTTCCCTATGTCATATTTCATTGTTTCACTGAGTATATGAAGTCTAATGGAATACATGCTTTAATGATTCATAGTCATCATTGTGAGCATTATTATTTCATGTTGTAAAACTGTGGTCCTCTTTGGGGCCATATGATACGGGGATTTACTTCTGATGGATACTCTCGTGTTTTAATAATATAAACTAATGATGTTAATAATCATGACCAGGCCAGGGGCAGGAGGCATGAGAACAAAGGGAATCAGGAAGAGGCAGCCCGGGTGCCAAATATAAGGAAATCTGAAAGAGAATTAAGGTCTACGGTCCACCAAATATGGATTAGAAATGGACATAGAATCTTTTTCACTTTTACTGGATCTCGGAGAAAATAGTAAAATAACTTTTGGTGTGTACCCATATGCCATATCTACATATATTAAACTTTGAAAATAAATCAAAAGTGCCATCATTTCCTAAGAATTTTTAAAGATTTATTTATTTAATTTGAGAGCGACAGAGACAGAACAAGTGGGGGAGGGGCAGAGACAGAATCCCAAGTAGGTTCTGCACTGCCAGCAGAGAGCCTGATGCAAGGCTTGAACTCATGAACCGTGCGATCGTGACCTGAGCTGAAACCAAGAGTTGAGACCCTCAACTGACTGAGCTACCTAAGCACCCCCTAGTAAATTTCTAATAGTATTTCTGTTGACCTAGGTCCAGTTAGGAAAATAATTAATCACTACAAGATCCTAAGAGCCTTGCTTTTAAAAATTACTGCCATGAAATTATTCCCATGTATCAGTATCATATCCCAATAAATCCCTCACTGTCATCTTCTGTAAGATTTTGTGTGAACATCAAAAGGAATGTTTTAGTTTGCCAGATTATAAAAGGAAATCTGCATTTCAGGGCCCCTATGTTTTCATGACTTTGGGTCATTTTCTCCCCCTCCAGATTTCAAATGTATGGAAGCTCTGGGCATGGAATCAGGGGAGATTCATTCTGACCAAATTACGGCTTCATCCCAGTATAGCACCAACTGGTCTGCAGAACGCTCTCGCCTCAACTACCCAGAGAATGGGTGGACTCCTGGAGAAGATTCCTACAGAGAGTGGATACAGGTATGTAGCATGAGACGTGGCATCTTTAGGGTTGAAGATTTTGGTCATCTAGAAAGGTTGTTGGAAAGAAAGCAGTGCCGTGCCCAATGCCTTCAGGTGAGAAGAGAGAAGCAGTGGGCACCAAGTGTCATCACTCTGCAGGGCTATCATGTCACCACAGTCTAAGGAAAGCAGGCCTGGTTGATGTCCTTGGAAATTCTTTTTTTTTCCTCAGATACTTAGATACAACTCTTCAGAGAATGTGAGCACGGATGTCTCACTTTGGTAACAACTGGAAGATCTGATTTTCCCCCAACAACTACACATTTTCTATTCATATACTTCCTCCTTCAACAGATTTTTATTTCCTGGATGAAATATATTAGTCCAACCAGCAGACATGCATGAAATAATGATATCAAAGTATAAGGCTTCTTATTTGTTTGTTTGTTCAGAGGAGCAGAAGGGAAGAAAGGAGCTGAGGTTTACTTTTCCATACAGGTGTACATAGCACATGCCCAAGAAGACAGTCAGATGGAGGGCACTGGTCTTTGTGGGCTGTGTGTATACACATATATGTATGAAAGGGACACATTTGTATCCTTTTTATTTGCTTCTGCATTCCTCTCTTTGTCCTGACACTCCCTTCCTTGCCGTTACCCTTACATCCCCCACAAACTCTCTTCTGCACCACAGCTCTCTTGCCCTCAACTCATCTCTGGCACCAATCCTAATGCCTCAACTTGTCCAACCTTGTTGTCTGGCTACTCCCACCGAGGCCTGATGCTCATGTTCTTCACTTTTTCACCCACTGTCAAATGAAACATCCGTATCTGGCTGTGTGGGTTACACTGTGGGCAAATTATACAAAGTTATTTGCTGAAGGATCCAGTCTTCCTTTTCAGAGAGTAGGCAAAGTTGTCTTACATTCATTGCAAGATATATAAAGATGACTAATTCCCAGAGAGAGTTTCTAAGCAAGGAAACAACCAAGATGATTAATCCCCTACTTTGTACATCCATTGCTGTCTCAGTCTTTTGAGCACAAATCCCAGATTTTGTTTTACTTTGGAAAGGTCAATATTAGTTTAACATACACTTAAAGTAAAATGGCCTATTACAGGAGACTGAACTCCTGCTAACCTCTAAATGATAACACTGAGAAATGTGTAGAGGGTGAGAAAAGATGAGATTTTTACCTGAGGATTGCTGAACCCAGCTCTAGATTGAATCAGAAATTACATGAATTTGCCTATGTCAAAATAGCTCTTGGTAATTTGTTTTTCCACATCCCCAAACCAACAGGCAGTTCAGTATGATTGACAGACATGTGTCCAGAGGAAAGCTTGCATTTTGCAGTGCTAAGCATGTTTGCATGGTAACATGGTCCTATTCTTGATAATGTGGAGACTGCTCCATAATTCAGGGACAGTGGTGGGCTTGAAAGAGTTCTAAAATTGCAACTGTAGCGATTCTTCTGTGCAAGGCAATTCTGTGTCAGTAGAAACATGGAGACAAGATGGGCTCTCACAAAGCATTTGTCAACAGGACAAGATTTACATCCTTCTCAGGAGCTAGGCAAAAGAAAAAAATCTGAAATGATCCGACTCTTTTCTGTCAAAGCACAGAGAGCCATGGTTAAAAGAAGCTAAGTAACCAAAATCCCTCAAACAGGGTTTACCTCTTATTCAAGCTACTCTCCACCTATGCCCAGCTAGGGGTCCATTCCATGTCTTCTTACACCAGGACCCAGACAGGGGGAGCGGCTGTCATCTCAAATGTTGCTGGTCACCAAGCAGAAGGAAAGAGAGAGCACAGCCATCATGCTAGCTCTTGTGGTCCCCTTGAAGAGCACTTCCACCCGTTTTCATTGCCAAAGCACATCCCCTGGCCACACTTAGCAGCAATTTGTCACATGCTGGATGGAGGAGAGCTAGAAATTTGGTGAACAGCATGAATGACAATTGTGCCATTTGTAGAACAGTGACTATTTATTGAGTGTCTACTATGGAGCCCAACTTCTGCTGAGTACTTGACATATTTTTATTTCATCCTCACAGTAATCCTGTGAAGGAGGTGCAATTATCCTCATTTTACAAACGAGGATGCTGAGGTTCAGAGAGATTAGTAAATGCCCAAGATCACAGTGAGTGACCGGTCTTGGAAGCAGGATCTGCCAGACTCCCAACACCTGCTTCTTTACACTTCGGTCTCCTCTGTCTTTATCATTTGTTACCTTTCATATAAACTCGAGTGTAACTTGTGCCACAACTTCCTTCATGCCTTTCCTCATGAGAAGACACATGGAGATGAGTTGGGTGCTTACTGTTTCTAAACCTAGCATTCAGTGCCCTTATGCCTCCATCCCTATGGAAGATGAATATCAGAGAGTCTCAGCATCTGTTCACCTTGAGGTAAAATTATCTTTTGCTCCTTATGGAGCTCAGTGGACTCATTTACATGCTTGTTGTGTCTTCCCACATGGTGGGAGCTTTTATCATTCACCCATCACCTAATTATGAATAATTTCATATGTTTCCAGCTTTTCCAAAACTCCTTGGAAGTGGCTGGCTTGTTGTTTTCATTGGGTAGATGTTTTAAATTAACCAACAAGTAAAACATAATTGAGGCTGAGGGCAAGAGACACATACCTCCAATCACAGGAACGTTAGCATACAGACATTTCTATTTATATGCACAACAGTATGCGGATGGTATTTGTTTTCTTTTTCTGCTTTTTTCACATTTTGCATGAGATATACCCCACAAAACATGTTGCTGTAGCAACAAGAACAAACACTTGCATGTGTTAAATTAATAAGGCAGTATTGGAAGCTGACTTTCCTTCAAGACAGGAACAGTCTTTGGTTGCCATTGTTTTCTCTAGGAAATTACTGAGTGACATAAAAAAACAATGCGTCGTTAACCGTGGGTATGAACGTCTACATTGGTGCTTCCTGTGAGATCTGTTGTCTGCCAGAAAGCTTAAAAACAAGTCAAGAGGCAATTTAGTGGGAAGGGGCATAAGGGAAGTCCCCACTCAGAGCTTTGCATATGGTCACATCCTGCTCAAAAGGCCACTTCATATCCTGAGCAGCTAAAACCTCTTAATGGTCAACAGCAGAGTTAATTTGTGAAATTTGCCCATGTTTTTCAGAGTATTCCACTCTGTTCTGTATCTTGGAACTGCTTATCTTATTATTAATTTCACGTTTTTCTTCCTTTTGTTTCTGATTAAACAATAAAGGTTCAAGTAAAGACTCTGTATATCAGTGGTGCTATAAAAATTCTTAATTTTCAAGCACATCATCAGAGCCCAAGCCATTAATCTCACTGAAGCTGAGTTTCTTTCCCTGTAAAATAAAGGTACTGTAGCCTTCTCCACTCAAGCTCTTGCAGTTCATGATACTATAAATTTCGGAGAAATGCAGCCTTCGGGTTTCTTCTCCTCTCTGCATACTAAGTGCATAGCGTACTGTCTGTTCCGGAAACGTGTTCTCATAGATCCTAAGTGTAGCCATTCACACACAAAGCAGAATTTAATTCATTAATTATTTCAATGTTTTATTAATGATAGTGTTCACCACACTGTAAACAGATTTATCCTTCTCGCTTTAATTAAAGCTCTTGGGAGCGCTCTCCTCAAAACAACTGTGACTTTTCCCTGATTAAAATGCCAGGAGACAAGGAGGAAAAAAAAAGCAAGAGATATAATGCCTGGATAAGATATGAACTTTGTTGATCCAAAGAAATAAAAATGGCACCAGGGACTAATCGATTACCACACCCTCCAGTGACTTTAGAAATAGAATTGCTTGATAAACCAACTCTGGCTGAAACTCCACTCTTCTCCAAATTTGGAGGCATTGTCTTTTGTGGGAAATTTTTTGGGTACCAGATTATTTATGCCGTCACTTATTCCAGAGAAGCAGAAAGCGAAAGCGGCTGGCTCCTAAACCCCATCCTGTTTAGTTTGGTAAGTCAGCCCTCTTATGGATTAATCACACAGAAGAAGGGAACTTCCACAAAGACGTTCTGTAGTTCTGAGAATACATCACCAAGCCCCTAGAGCGAAATCGTCTTCTCTCTCCACTGCATTTCTTAGTACAGATGTTCGTTCTGAGGAATGAGGAGAAGGGAAGTTCCAGAAGAGAGGAGCTAGCACTAACTTTATGAGGAGGCTTGTTTCTGTGTTTTCCTTTTGCCTTATATATGTTCCTGTTGGATAATAATCCACATTTTCTAACTGAAGGAACTTTGAAAACATACATCAGCAACAAAAAGCCTTAGTGTGGAAAGAAGGTCATCTGAACTGAGTCATAACACACCCATAACACCACGCACACAAACACACACACCCTTATGTTCATTCACTCACTCACAATCATAGTGTCAAAGAAAGTAGGTGCCCTTATTAATGGTCAACTTGTGAAACTGATCAAGTCCAGAAGGCCTTTGAGTTGCTTTGTGGATTTGAAAATTTGTTGTAAAATTGCGGTGCCTGGGTGGCTCAGTCAGTTAAGTATCCGACTCTTAATTTTGGCTCAGGTCATGATCTCATGATTATGAGATCGAGCACTGTGTTGGGCTCTGCACTAGGCATGAAGCCTGCCTGGGATTCTGTCCGTCCCTCTGCCCCTCCCCCGCTTGCACTCTCATGCTTTCTCTCAAAAATTTAAATAAACAAGTAAATAAATAAAATTAATTGTAAAACATGTTCTAACAACAAAACTTTGTGTTTCTATAGCACTTTTCTTTTTTCTTTCATTTATTTCTTTTTAATTTTATTTTATTTTGAGAAAGAGAGACACAGAGAGAGAATGCAAGTGGGGGAGAAGGGCAGAGGTAAAGAGAGAGAGACTCTTAAGCAGGCTCCATGTTCAATGTGGAGCCTGACAGGGGGCTCGATCCCACAACCCTGGGATCATGAAGTGAGCCAAAATCAAGAGTCGGTTGCTCTAAGCTACCCAGGCACCCTACTTTTCCTTTTATAAAGCACCTTTTTTGTACACATCACAGTTTAGTCTTAGAATGTAAGTTAAGCAGGCCAAAGATTTACATCCCCATCTTTATGTGAGAAAACGGAGGCTCAGAGAAGTTAAATGGTTCATGAGTTCCAACTTGGGGAAAAGATGAAACTTGTGGGAAAAATCAGGCTTACACAATGGAAGTGGACTTCCTTCCTCACACGTGAGAGTGGAGTCAGTGTGCACAGAGAGATCTGGAAGGCCGACAGCAGCTGGTGAATCACCACTTGTGGTCAGACCTGATTCAAGCCCAGCATGCAGCTGGCCTTTGCATAGCTCCTTCGCCACTCAAATTGTGGGTTTTTTCACCTTACACTATCTCAAATGCAGTACGCTGCATAATTTTCTCATGCCAGCTCTAGAGAGAAAAGCCACAAAGTCTGGCAAGGTTGTAAGATTGTAAGGGCTCACAGATCCCAGAGGAGACACAGTCATTCAAATAGCCAAGTTCCTATAATCCCCAGCCCAAGGGGCTTTGCTTTATACCAGGAGGGTCCTTCCAGCTCACTGCCCAAAGGCTTCCCCAGCTTCCAAAGCTGTGAGTAGCACCTATCAGAAACTTCCAGAGTGCCTTGGTCATCATTAAAAAATGGAATTAACAGTTATGATGTACTGATAATGGATATAAAAGGTAATTTAAATGCATGGTCTTGGGGCTCCTGGTGGCTCCATTGGTTAAGCATCTGACTTCAGCTCAAGTCATGATCTCACCACTCGTGGGTTCGAGCCCTGCTTCAGGCTCTGTGCGGACAGCTCAGAGCCTGGAGCCTGCTTCAGATTCTGTGCCTCCCTCTCTCTCTGTCCCTCCCTTGCTCATCCTCTCTCTCTCAAAAATAAATAAATATTTAAAAAAATAATAAAATAAAATAACAAAATAAAAAATAAAATAAAATAAAATAAAGACATGGTCTTGATTTCAGGAGCTAAGAAGGGGCCAGCTGGATGCCCTGTAAGTAACAAATGGAATGAAATAACTCATGAATTCTTGGAAATATTCCCTCTCGCCGCATGGAATTATTACACATTTTTAGCAAGTCTTAGGTGGGAAAAGTGAATGCTCCTCATTCAGTTAAAAGAATTTGTTATTTGGAATCCTTCTTTTTATCTTTAAAGTTACTTGTCTCCCAAAATTAGAGTAGAAACTAAAATCATTTATCTTAGAGCTTTAGAATATCATTTATTTTAATAAGTTTCATGTATAATTTTCTTCTAAACTTACGGGGAAAATCTTTTGTTCTCATAATAATGTGTTAGGTATGGAACAGGTATGTCTGGTGAAATAGTTTTTGACTTTTTATACAATTGTTAGTTTTTAGCAGGTTTATAATCTGTAATGCTGTATTCACGATTGGTTCCATTTGCTAAATTGACTGGTCCAGAACATATATTGAGCCAGGTTATCCTGACTGTAAACTCTCTGTTTATAAACCATACACTTTAGAGGGTACATTATCTCATTCAGATCATTAGTAAATTGCTGAAATTGCAATAAGATGATCCTTTATAAATGTGTAACTAGAGAACTGACAAAAATAGCTCACTGGGTTACCCAAATGTGGAATGAGGCATGTAAAATATAGTGTTGGCAAATTTAGGGAAAATACAGCTGTTTGACTGAATGTTTATTCCCCAGGTGTGCTGTGTGTGTGTGTGTGTGTGTGTGTGTGTTTTTGGTACAACTAATATTACTATGCTGTTTTAGCTAAAACCTTGATCTGGAAAGAAGACAGATTGCTTTAAAAAAATTCCCCTAAGATAAGCCTTTGGTTATCTTACCCTGATTCTGCAGGGACCTCTACTTCCTGCATAAAATGAGTGTTTTACATCCTATCACAGGGCTGTTTTCTGTGACTAGGTTCCACCCAGGAAGTCCCTGTTCCCAAAATTCCTCTCTGGAGGAAATTTTCCTTTGCTTTCTCTGGTACCTTGTTTTCTCAAGTTATTGGAAGTCATTTGAAGGAAATACTTATAGGAAACATGTATAAGGATGGGTTACATTCAGAATTTGTTGCTGCTTTAAAGGATATTATGATTTGGGCAACATGGGGAAGCGTGTGACATAATTATTTAGATATTTTTACCTGACTGTTCTGTCATAAAGAAAATACAAAGATCATTTTAACTGTTTTTGGTCAAATCAACCACTTTAAATTCAGTTTTAAAAATCAGTCAAATGATTTTACTCATTAGGATTTCATGTCAACACACCCCCAAAGAGAGTGTATAGACACTTAAAAAAACCTCTTAGGTTTTTATGATGAAATCACTGGAAAGACAATCTTGAAAAAAGCCACAACTATTCAGGTAGAATTACACTTCACATAGATTAATTTGCATACCACACACATTTCATTTGCTTATGGTTTTGGTTTCTTAATTGTTTTATGCCTATTTGGAAACAATATTCATAGTTATATTCTAGAGGAGAATTGTTTTCTTTCTAGGATAGCTCAGCTTTAAGTATAAGACTAAAAGTAGATGCAAACATTATTTTGTCTAAAGTCATTATTGTGCATGAGTTCAGAGGCTAAGTGATTTGGAAGACCACATAGCAAGTTAATGACACAGAACCTGGACTAGAATCTTAGCATCCTTACTGCCACTTCTTTGTTGCTACTTAGTTTTAAGCATGTGCAAACATGAATTTGGATCCTTTTTGAAGATGATATCCTGAAGATCAGGTAAGCACATTTAAATCCCAGCATATCCCATCTTTGTTATTAATCAGTAAATGATATCTATCAAAATGAGCAGTCATTGCCAAAGCTTTAACCTTGGTCAATGGTTGGACTATTTCCAGAGCAGAGCTTCTTGGTTTGAACAATACTGACATTTTAGATTAGATAATTCTTTAAAATTTTTTAATGTTTATTTATTTTTGAGAGAGACAGAGCATGAGTGGGGAGGGGCAGAGAGAGAGGGAGACACAGAATCCAAAGAAGTGCCAGGCTCTGAGCTGTCAGCACAGAGGCTCATGCAGAGCTCATACCCAGGAGCTGTGAGATCATGACCTGAGCTAAAGTCGGACGCTTAACCAAGTGAGCCACCCAGGTGCCCTTAGATTAGATAATTCTTTATTGTGGGGGTTATCAGTGCATTGTAAGATATTTAGCAGTACCCCTGGTCTCCACTCACTAGAAGTTAGTACCCCCCCCACACACACACACACATGCCTCAATTATGACAACCAAAAAAGTCTGTAGGCATTGTCAAATGTCCTCCTGGGAACAAAAATCACCTTCAATTGAAAGCCACTGGTATAGAAGATGCCCCAAGTGCTAATCAAGTCATTTTTTAAATAATAAGGTTGATCACCATTAATAAGGTTGATCACAAAGGAAAGATAAACTGGTTGGTTGGCTGTTTTTTTTCTCACTTTTCAACGTCTTGTCACAGATATCATTTGAATAGAATTGTAGTTCTTTTGTTTTCCAAAAATACAGATGCATCTGTTTACCTTATGCAGGAAAATAGCATCATAAACCTCCTGGCTTATTTATCTTAAGCTTCTCTATTTTTAGCTTTTAAAAGTGAACTGTTTTTAGCTAAATAAATACAGATGTTATTTCAGAATACTACAGCTTGGGTCTCAAAAGGCACTGATAAGGACTGGATTAAGAAAAGGAAACACAAAGATAAAATCACAAGTCATTGTTGACAAGAATTAGGAAAAATAAGACTGAAATGAGCTCCTCGACACCTGGACATTGTGTATCACTGACCTTTGCTGACGTATTTTAATTTTTTGCAGTATGTAAATCAAATGTGTGTGTGTGTGTGTGTGTGTGTTTCACTTCCATGGTAATCAAGAGTAAGGAGCTGTGTTTGAAAAGCTTGTCTATTGCTTATTAACTTATCTTTTCATGGGAAAAATACTATTAAGTTTCCAATTTTGTAACCTAAACAACAACACATTAAGAGCTATCAATTGCCAATCACTTTCATATCTGTGGACCAATAAGAAGGCAAAGTTGATGGTTTCACATCTGTTTTGGGTGAAAGGCTGTTCCTGTCTGTGGTATTTAAAATTTAAAGAACTTCTGTTATTATACAATTGGGAATCCTCAGGGAGTAAAATGTTAATGAAATCCATAACATGCACAGATTTTATGATAGTAGTTTTAAGAAATTCCTTTGGTGGGGTTTGTTGATTTCTGTCCCGGCGGTAATAATTGTACCTTTTACAGAGTGCATTAATGTTCGCATTTAGGAGCAATGGCTACGTTTATGCAGCGTGTAATGTAACACCCGAACTCCTAAGCTTTAAATAACTTTCATATCGTAATTTGAAAGCCCTAGAGCAAAAAATGTGCGTTCCTCAGAATTGGCACAACCCACAGTTTAAAACTTATTTAGCACGTTCACGGCAACCTCCTCCAAAGGTGGAAAAGGTACAACCTGGAAATTCCAAAGCTTTGCAAAGGATGCAAATAGGCATTCCAGGCCCACTTATACTTCTCATTTAATGCACCATTTGAAAGCTACACATCAAACAGACAATTTTGATCCGCATCAAAATAACAATTTGGGATGCTGACCTGCAAGAGATACAGATACTCACATTTATTTCCTTTCTCCACTTGCACCGCCCCCTCCCCCAGCTTTCAAATTTCATTCAATTCTGTGTTCAGATAAAGAGAGGAAAGCAGATTAAATCAAAAACGCTCTATAAATCCCAATAGTAATAAAATGCATTATGCTTTTATATTTCCAGCTATTGAACAGAGTAAGCATGTGAAACTAATTGCACACATTATGACTCAGAATAATCACATATGTAATTGTGCATGTGACATGCAGGTTTTTTTAAAGCTCTCTTTGCCTTAAGGGGTTAAAACCACAGTTATGACACTCTTACAATTGCTTTTCTTCAGAAGAGTGAAATCTTAATTTTACCAAAGTTTTATCTTCTCACAATTCTAATGCTTTAAATTTCTAACTACATTTTCTGGATTTAGCAGAAAAACAAATCAGCTCCTTTATTCTTTGAGCAGACCTGAGGAGGACTATTGATAGAGTTCTTTAGGGGATGGGTAATTGAACCAGAAAGCTTCTGAAGTCTTTTCAAGCATTTAAGATTCTGTGATTCTATTAAAAATAAGTTTACTCTATCAGCTGGTGCCCTGGACTTTGCCTAAATGAAAACATAAATATATGAAGCATAAGTGGAATTCATTATAAATACTACTGATTAATGTGTGAGTTAGCACATAGCAAAAATGTATTCTTAATTCAAAAGATTTTCTCTCCTTTGATCAAGTAATTGTTTAGGTTGGCTTCACCATGAAGCTTATCTGAGGACTTCACATAGAAACTTCACTAGCAAGGCATGTTTTCCTTGGTTCTTTTGTACTAGCTCACAGGGATGAGCTGCCCACCAGGGGACATAAGATGAAGCCCAGAGAGGTCACCTTTCGTGTCTCTCCAATCTTTGAAGGAAATATCTTTAAGGCATAGACTTACCTACCATTATAGACTGTTCACACCTTAAAGTCCTTCCAGTACTCAGTCTTTTTTTCTTTCCTTAAGAAGACAAACACCGAGTCCCCTGGGTGGCTCAGTCGGTTGAGCCTCCAACTTCAGCTCAGGTCATGATCTCACCACTTGTAGGTTCAAATCCCGCATTGGGCTCTGTGCTGACAGCTCAGAGCTTGAAGCCAGTTTCAGATTCTGTGTCTCCCTTTCTCTCTGACCCTCCCCCTCTCATGCTCTGTCTCTCTGTCTCAAAAATAAATAAAACATTAAACACATTTAAAAAAAAGAAGAAGAAGACGAACACCACATTCAAGTCTGAGGATGTTACAGGCCATAATACTAGCCCAGAAAAATAACAGGGAAAAAAAAGTGGCCCCAGGGAACCTGGATGAAGCTGTATGAAGAAGGACATTACAGTGTCTTATGCTTCCAAGACTTGATACATTTACTTTCGTCTAAAGCTGATGCAGATAGATACATCTCAGAAGAAAGAAAGACCAAGACCCAGGCAGACATGCAGGCTAATAGCTGCAGGTGCAAGAAATCTGACAGAGCCTACAGTTTGAGAATCTGGAAATGAAATCTAGAATTTGCAGTGGGAAGTACTCATGATAATAAAAAGAAGCTAGCAAATTATGAAGTATGAAATACTGAAGAAAATGTTTTTGATATTTTAGGAGATACACCAAGCTCATGGGGAGAAAAGAAAATAGCTCTTTTTTTTACATTCTCAGTGTTAAGAAATGAAGCTATAGTACACAGGATTTTCCTGACCTAATTATTTAAACCTTATGTTATTCTCTTAATTTTTTTAACATTTATTCATTTTTGAGAGGCAGAGAGAGACAGAATGTAGTGGGGGAGGGACATAGAGGGGGTAGACACAGAATCCGAAGCAGGCTCTAGTCTCTGAGCTGTCAGCACAGACCCTGACGTGGGGCTCAAACTCACAGACCGCAAGATCATGACCTGAGCAGAAGTTAGACACTTAACCGACTGAGCCACCAGGAGCCCCTAAACCTTATTTTAAAAATCCAAACTAGTCATTGCTACTCTCGATCAGCAACATTCTATCATACACATATTATACTATTTCTGTAGTTTTGACTTATGTTTCCAAATATTGCAATTAGGAGGTTCTCATTAATTTAGAAAGCTACAATGCCAAGACAGCAAGAATTCATTTATTTAACAATTCAATTTTCCATGGAAAGAAAAACCGGTCAGTACGTTTGTGCCTATAGTGTGGTATTTCCTCTCGATCAACCACTAAGAAATAAATGAATCCCATTTATTGCGACAAACATGAAAGGTATCTTACGTGATCTCCATCTGCACATTCCTGTGTTTTCTGGGCAGCAGGACAAAAAGGAAGAGGAGGCAGGAGTAGGCAATTTGGGCTTCATCCTGTATATGCTGAAATTATTTGTGATTATTAATTTCTGTAACACAATAATCCAGTCCCCTTAGTCTAAGAACTTTGTGGTTTTCAAGAAGAATTTACATTAACATCTGTTTGTCTACTTATCTTTCTTTGAAGTGTCTAGACTTAGAATATTCATGTGTCTCGGGGCGCCTGGGTGGCTTAGTCGGTTAAGCGTCCGACTTTCGCTTGGGTCATGATCTCGCGGTTCGTGGGTTCGAGCCCCGCGTCGGGCTCTGTGCTGACTGCCAGCTCGGAGCCTGGAGCCTGTTTCAGAGTCTGTGTCTCCCTCTCTCTCTCTCTCCTAGAAATAAATAAAACATTAAAAAAAAAAGAATATTCATGTGTCTCATATAAGATTCGTCTTAATTAAAATCTTTTTATCAAAAGTAATTCAAATGTTATGAAGCAGCTAATTCGATTTCTTTTTAAATACCGGCAGTTTTAGTAAAACCGTGCCAAGTGATGTGTTCTTATCCTAACTTTGTGTCTAAAAGTATAGTAACAATGGGAGAGGATTCTTACCATTCCAAAAACCCGCAAGGGTATATGAAAGGAATGGTTCTCTAGCATTTCCAAATATGGGCCTTAGTGCTATGGTTTTCTGTCAAGAACTGCCCCTTTCACATACACACACACAGCAGTGTGGCCATGTTGCCCAAGAAAGCATTTCACCTCTTATCACCTCCAAGTCTGTGGTTGAAATAGATGTATCCAACCACGTGTTAAGAATGGTTCCAGTGGATAAATGCAAGTCACAGCTTCCATTATGTTAAGGACTTTAGGCAGTGCTAGGGGACGAATAACATGATATTCTTAGTGTAACATCTGTGCTCATTCTCCTGTGGTTTGAATGTACTCATGCACATGCATTTTTCCCATTGTGTGACCCAGGCTGAAATGCATGAAATTAATATAGATTTTTTTTCAGCCTGCATTTGGATGGCAAAGCAGCATATCTTCAGAGCACAGAATGATGTCGTGCCTTTTCCCTTTCTTTTAAGGGAAGCCTGGAAATTACTAATCATTATATAACATTTCTCCTCTCCTTGTTTTCATTGTCCAGCTCCAACATGAAGCCGGTCAGTCCAAAACTGCAGAACGTCCCTTGTGAATTGTAAATGCAAATGATTCTTTTAGAGAGTAATTTTTCAAAATGCGTTATTTCAAGGTTTTTCCTGCTCCCCTTTCTCAGTGATCTTCAAAAAGAATCAGTATACACTTCCTGGCTGAATGATAAGCTTCCAACAGGGAAAATCCAGTTGACCAAATATTCAATCGTGATGTTCATTTCATCTGTTCTCAGGAATGATTGGCATCCCTTCAGAGACTAACTGTTGACACACACTTTCTGACAGCCAGCTGTACCTAGGCAGTCTGTTCTTTCTCTCCTTTCTTGTCTCCGGGACGGCATTCCTTATAACCTTAGGCGGGTAAGCGACTTTAATCTCAATAATCCCATCAGCTCCTTGCAGGATTGTTCATGCCAAGTGGAGGAGTTTTCTTGGACACCTGCACTTGTGGGTTCACCATCAGCACATGAAATTCTCATTAACATGACAGGCCCACCTAGCTCCTTGAGAAATACATGGAACATTGGTGTAAAAGGACGCCATCAGAGTTTATAGGCCAAGAGGCTGATTTAGACCGTCGCCCTCATCTGCAAGTCTTTAGTTTCCAGAAATTCATCCTTGTGTTTGTTTTTGAAACCAAGCTTTTAGGAGGAGGGAGAAAAATTAAAGGCATGATTACTGGAAAACTAATAATAAACAAGTCTTTTTGTTTGTGCTGAAATAGACAGATGCCTTTGGAGTACAAATGTGTGTTTATCTTGAGTCATTTAGGGATCTCCCCACTAATGCAGATAAAACTTAACAGGAAGCATGGAACAACAGCTTCTGAAACATAAATAAATATACTTTACCTGTACATGACATTTAATATGCTTTTTGGTCTTTTAGGTTTGAAAATCTCTTTAAACTCCTGATAGACCTGGAAGATGTATGTGTCCGTAACTGAGGTCACTGCACCTAGAAAGGGGTGAATGCGACCTTGCCTCAGTGTAGAGCTCCAGTCCTCCTGCCAGGAGGCTCACTTGTGAGGCTGCTTCTCAGACACCATAAGACAAAAGGACACAAAATTCGCCAAAGGCCTGAAATCTGCATGCATTTCAAAGCCACGTGCAGCTATAATTCCAACGTCTTATAAAGACCACACGTTAATTTGGTGAAACCGTAGAGACTTATAGTTACGCGGTGAAATGTTGAATGTTGTTCCTTTTTAGAAAATACGGGAAGGGTATGGGAAAAGTCTAAGATACCAGATACATAAACATCCAATACATAAACATCCTGTGGACATCATGCTTGCAAATAACTTAGCTCTAAAATAAAAGATTTGCATAATATTGAAAGCATGATAGATATTGTAAAAAAAAAAATTATGTAAGTCCTACTGGCCTTTGAGGTGACTTGTGGAAGGAAGGACACATACTAAGTTACTTGAGAGGTCCTCTGAGAAATAAGTGAAAAGGAATACTTCACACAGCATGAACCTAGCCCATGAAACTCATTGTTCAGTGGACTCCGGCCTCAAGTAGTGGGCTTTTCAAAGGATTGGAAATTTTGTGAGTAGTTACAATAGTTGAAGTTATAAAGGCCAAGATAAAAATAATCACATTCAAATCCTATGTTAGTTGGCCAAACACTAACTTTGCCTTTAATGACAGGCAATTGGCTTTTGTTTGAAAGAAAGGGGTTTCAGATCCTTCCAGCAATGGTGTACGGACACAGCACTGAATTTAAATCCAACAGACATATACTGAGTGTCTGCTAAGGATTAGACACTGTATGTAAGGGCCAGTCCAGGTAAATTTAAAATGAAGGATTCTGTCTCTCCTTCAAAAGAGTTAAAATCCAGGCGCGCGCACACGTGCGCGCGCACACACACACACACACACACACACACCACCACACCACACACCAATTACCTGAGTGACTAAGAGAAAAAAAATATTAGGGTCACATTCTTATGGTTAATGTGTGTAAGAATGCTTCATTATGATTCTCATAATAACCATGGGTTGTAACTAAATGGAATAAGCCTTGGTATTTCTGTTGGCGAGAGGAGAAGACTAAGGCTTGGGACGGCTAATTAACTTGCTTAACATTGTCCAGGTCACTTTTTAATGTCAAAGCTACAGAGGTACTTCTGGAGCCTGTGCTACATGCCACCACACGCTGCCTGCATCACCCCAATTTTTTCCCTGCAGTCTAGAATTGACTGAGCATTTATAATGCAGTCTATCCACTCTGTGCAGAGATTTATTGTTTACTTTACTTTTTCCCTCACTGACTAGAGGGCAGGAATCTGGGAACCTTCCCTCTCTTTCACCCAAGTATCTAGCACTTATTTGTATTATAAATGAATAATTGCCAGCCACCAGCTTCCCTCCACCGAAACAAAAATACTCACCATTATAAGCTCATGTTCTGAACTCAATGCCCTCTCCTTAAACGTTTGTGGAGCAAATGGTATGATTTCCACAGCAGTGTGAATCCCTGAAGTAAACATAATAGTTTTTATGCCACTTCACTGAAATGTTTTCTTTTAAATGTATATATAAAGTTAGGGTAGGACTACACAGTGTGCCATTAGAACTCGAGAGAGATGTTCCTGACTCATGCAGACTGAGGTTTAGGTATGTTCCCAGGAATGCTTGGATTCCCAGAGGCAAGGAAAGCCTGTATTTCAGCAGGATTATCTCAGCAGCACAGTACATGCTCATGAGCTTAAAGCTTAATTACAAATAAGATTTCATTGTCTCTCTGTCACTAGCCACGCCCTTCCTGGCCTGGACTTGTAGACCACATGAAGGCCCATGCAAAGGGTGATGCATGTTAGGGAGAGGGGATGGGGAGGACACTTATCCTTGCTCTCTAAAGCAACTTTGCCAGGAGATATTAGATAGAAGGAAAATATTCATCATATCTGTTATTTCAAAATACAGACAGTTGAGTGAGATATTTTTCCAGCTAATTCTGCCTTTAGCTCGTCAATCTTGGCCCCTTCCTTGGCCAAAGTCTTACCCCATCTTATGAGATCTAGTTTGATTCAAATGACCCCTTTCCCATAAAGCCTAGTCTTTCTCTTCCTGCTTGGAATCTTTATTCTTTGGGACCCCATAATGCCTCATCTGTCAGCATAGTGGCCTTTTTTTTACTTTCAGCCTGTGTTATCATTATTTCCACATAGGCCTACCAACTTCCAGAGCCTGGCAAACAGTACATATGTGTTGGGTTTAATAGATTAGATGTTTTTATCTGGACACTTGGGATCTTTCAGTTTAATTTCACATTTTAAGTGAACATCTATGATGTGTGATGTGCCATAATTGAGATTTAAGACACTTCTATGTGAGCATGTTCCCTGGCTCCATTTATTAGTTTATAATTTGCCTTCAAATATTTTTAAGGAAAAGATCATTAATGTTTTTCTATATAAGATTTTAGAGGTTTCTTAAGTAAGAGAGGAAATCAAATGGAATAACTGTCTGATTTTTCTGAACATGATTATATCTCTTCAAGAAAATCTGGAAGGAAAAAACTCTCCTGTTTTGCAGAGAATATGTGAGGCTTTCTGCCCATACTTGTATTAAAGATGTTTTTCATAAACTAAGCTGAACATTTTCGGGTGGGTGTCACAGTCCCATGTGCTGCTGTTGATCCAGAGATCTTCAAAGCTTCGTGCTATATCTATCACACAGAGGGAATGTAGACCAGTGGTATTGCCTCCATTCTAGAACATTTCATCTTTATGGCTTCCATATTGGAGTGATTTGACTAGCTGGATTCTGGAAATGACTCTAGTTGAAATGCTAAAGTATTAACCTGCTGTGCAGAGTCCCTTTTGCTTCTTTTTTTTTTCTTTGCCCATGCCACTTGCCAATTTTAACAACTACAGCAGATTTTACTATTTAAACAGAACCAGATGGAACTTAAGTTCAAAGAACATATCAGAGTTAAATATTGCTTTTTAATTAGTTGTTTCTGATTTATACCAAAAAAATTAACATGAGATAGAAAGAATGTGCAATAAATTCAGACACAAAGGAGCCCACTTAAGCATTATCTCTCTTTATTAGCCAAAAAAGACAAAGGTCTGCCCTTGTTTAGGGATGTGGTTTTTCTTGCCTCTTTCCTTCTTCTGTGCTGAAAGTATAGTGGCAAGTCAGGGAAACCAGGCTTTCCGTGCATTTGTGCTGTGACAGCCTTATCTAATGTTATTCTAAGTGGCTGGCTCATGTCTCCCGATAGGAGAATTCATCTGTTCATTCATGAAGGGTTGTTGTACTATTGGAGTTTTGTTATAACCAGTAGTTTGTTTCCACCCAAGAAAAATCCTTTCCTTTAATTCAGCTATGGAGGAAAAAAGAGAGAGATTAATTCATACAATTAAGACCAAAAAAGAAAATAGGTGAGATTCTTCCTGCATTGCGCTTTTCTCATACTTGGATATTTTTACTCTTTTACCAGAATTTTAGAAGTGTTTTCTCATTACCTTTTGCTCAAAATGATTGATCCCTACCATACTGTTTGTTAACAGCATAACTGAATTGTTTGCAAAGTTTTGCTTTCTAGCAACCTGTGTAAATTTTAAACCCATAGTCAATGGTTCCATACTTTCTATGATTATACAAAAATGTAATTTTAAAAAAACAGATTTCATTATTCTTGACCAAGCAATTCTTTTGATAATTATCAAGTTTTTACAACACAGATGGTGCAAAGCATAGGTGAGAGTTTGTACATGGGCCACAGATCTGCTCTGGGTAAGTCCTGGCCCAGTCACTGATGAGCTATGTCACTCTGGGCAAGGTCCACCCATCAGTTTGCTCCTCAGTTGCTTTGTCCATAAAAGCCTCCATGTGTGACTATTGTGAGAATTCAAAGAGGTCATGATTATAAGTTTAGTCATTAATAAAATGCCTGATACATAGGGATTGCCCTGTGAGTTTTCTGTTAATATAGTAACTTCAGCCATAAGTGTTTTTTTTTTAATGTAATATAGTAATAGTGAAAAAATACATAAAGAGATAGAGAATTATGTCACTGGCTATAAAGTGGTTATATTCCAGTTGGTAACTATACAAAGTCCAAGATGCCAAGTTAGGGAATGTAATGATCGGATGCTTGAATTAAGTCCTCAGATCCTAGAACAGTATTGATGTTCAAATGCTCAGGCTCTATCAGAAAACATGTGTGTTATCTAAGGAAATGAGACAATTACTTAAAAAATATTTTCTTTAGCTTGTGGTGTCTAGTGATGAATTAAACAGCTCTTTGAGTCATCAGAGATGCTCTAAAAAAAACCCAAAACACTCCCCCTGCTTCAAAATATTTTTCCTGTTTTTAATCAGACTTCAGTTCTTTGTCCTTTATTTTTTCAGGCTCTTGTATTGACCTGCTTTGAGAATGTTAGAAGCTGGTAAACGCTCCCTTGCCAATGCTATCTCAATGGGCAATATTTTATTGAGCAAGACAGATTTTCATTTTAGAAATGAGGCTTTCCACATTATGACATTACCAATAGCTGGTTATGTATTATTATAGAAAGCAACGATATTCATTTCATGGCTCGGAGGCTGCATGCTTGTGTTTAAACGGCAGTTTGCAAAGGTTTGCTACATGATTTACTACACAATGCTAAAATGTGTGCTTTGTCCAAAAGTGATTCCCAGTAAAATGTGTGCCTCTCCTGGCTTCTCTTTATCTAGGGAATGTGTTTCCTACCATTACTAAGACAATGCCATGGCCCTAAAGTGCATGTGGATTATACTTGTAGACATCTTACAACAAAGAGTGAGTCAGGATCATGGTCAGATCTATGCCATAGGGGGCCCTCACCCCACAAGTGCTGCTAGCCCCCCACCCCCTGCCCCCCTAAAGTGGATGAGGACAGGTATTTTCTTCTACTAATGCATCTCTTCCAAAACCCAAAATGAAAATTGGGCTTTCCTCTTCTGTATCTGCTGTCTGGCAATATCTTCTCTTTGAGGGAAAAACACAGTGAAAGTAAGATGGGGGTAGACATTCTACCAGCAGTGTTAGAATATATATTTATACTGGAAACAGGATATCATATTGGGTCACTTCTGCTGATGATGCTATTGAAAGCTAACTCAGAGAGCGGACGATGGAACTCAAAAGTAGCGTGCTAGACTTCTGTAAAATAGTCTACAAACTACCAGATAAGTACCAGATGTTTATGTTTGTCACACACACAGAGTGAAACATTCAACTATTTTAGCAAATGCATTGATGCTGGGTTCTGTGCTTACCCCTCCCATCATCACACCCCTTTACCATCACCCTTAAGGTCAAACAGAAGTTCATCAAACTCAGATGTAAAATCACATCCATCTTCCAATTAAAAATAAAGCAGCTGTGAAATAATGATATTCTTTCAAAATAAGAAGATAGTGATTGGAACAGAGCTGATTGGATTTAGGGAAAGCAGGTTACTTAATTATGGTTATTGTGTGAATGGGTTTTTATGGAAAGAAAGGAAGTATTGTTCAGAACGATGAACCCTCCAAAACAGAGGGGTGGCATTATGTAAAACTGTTCTGGGGTTGTATCTTTGTCTTTCCAGCTGCCTGTCTTGGGTCACCAATCTCGTCTATTATGATGTGAGGTGGGTAAGAGCTCATCATAATTCAAAAAGCTAAACCAGCAAGAGGATGGCCAGTGGCTGACTTGGAATAGTTTTCATGAATTCTAACTCTTTAGCTTAAAAATGACCGGAGCGCAATACTCTTTAAAGAGCACTACACTTCTTAACAAATAATGTCTATAGTGGTGAGAGAAGCGTGGTAAGTTGTTTAGGGTCCATTGATTTCATTCATTCATTTCCTCCTGTTTACCTCTGCACTTGTTACCCCTCCTCACCAGAACATTCCTTCCCTCTGTGCCCATTTGTCCACTTCAACTGGGTATCCTTCAATACCCGTCTTAGACATCAAAGTCCGCAGTGAAATGTCTGTGGTGCCCCAACTTCCAATCCTCTGGGTAAAATTTTACTCCTTCCTCTGTGCTGCATCCCATTTCATGTGTATTGATTGCCCCATTCTGTCTTCATGTGTTTGTGCCTCCCACACGCTGACTGCTCTTTATATTCTCACCACTTGATACAGAACTTAGAAGATGAATGGCATTAAGTGCCCACTGAATGAATGTTGATTAGGTTGAATAAAAATGTTCACAGGTTGAACAGATCATGCTACAACCAAACTGTGGAATACCCTGAAGCCACTGAAAATACTTTTGGCCAAAACTTATACCCATAAAACTAAACAAAAAGCAGACTATCAAACATAGAGTTAATATGACCTCATTCTTTTATGATAACAAAACATACAACACAACATTCACATCAATTTTGCATAGAAGAGAATACTCTGGAAGGCTGTTATTGGTGGCTTTGTCCTAATGTCAGTCTTATAGAGATTTTGTTTTCTTCTCTAAACTTTTCTGCATCTTATACATTTTCAATAGACGTCTATTACTTTTCTATATAAAAAAGCAGATGCTCCTTGGAAGAAATCCCTGAAAGTCTGAATGGAAGTAGAGCAAAAACACAACCTGATGAGTTTAGTGGTGGAGACATGAGCTCTGCCCCAAACATCCCCGGGGGAAGAAGGCACTTCATGCTGTTTACCGGACCAAAAAGAGGAAAGAGTCATTTGTCGTAAGAAAAGAGGAAAAGGTTATTTTAGGTCAAGAGAACTTCACGTGACAAGGCAGGGAAACAAAAAGGCTGGTGTTAGTAATAACAAATGATTTAATGTGGCTGGAAAGGACTATTGGAGAGGGATAGATGCAGCAGGTAGGACTACAAAGGCCGATGGAGGCCAATGTCATGGTTATTAGAGCCAGCCGGGCTTCACAGGTGAGAAAGGTGTAAACACCTAGGCTTTAGGTGAGTCCTTTTGGGTCTCCTGACACAGACACGGGAAGTGTGCTCAGCAGGGCTTCTGAGGCTGAGGGTTTTGCATCTCTCCCAGACCCTGTGAGGCACTCCAGGGTTGCTGTTAGGGCATTCCTCAAAGATACCTAGGAAGAAAGGACTTGAAAGAACATCCCTGGTGTTGCCCCTGAGAATTCCAGCAGTGCTAGGGAGGCTGTGTCTTGTTAGAGTTCTGGCTACCATCCGGTTTTAATTGCAAAGGTTCAGGCCCCAGCCCTGATCATTTTGTGAGGTTGTCATTCATCCTTACTAAACCCAGTGGCAGTAATGTGAGGAAGAAAAATGAAATGAAATTTCAAGTATCCCAGTGCAGTATAAACAAGAGGATCTGCAGAGTTTTAAAGCACAGCAGGAAATTCTGTGCAATTACAAGAGGAGGCTGCTAATGCATTTCATTGCTGTTGAGAAAAGAAAATGTTTTTTTCTTTTTTACAAGTGATTCGTGTATATGTTTGGGGGCTTTTGTATCTGGGACCTTGGACGTTTCTTTCCCCTTTTGGATGCCCAGTTAATTTCAGTCGGCTGCTCCTTCCTTTAAGTCATGTGTTTTTAATACCTAGGGTTCATCTAGTTGACAACCAATTAAATTCTCTCCTACCTGGTAGGAGGTAGGAGTTACCAGGTAGTCCTACCTGGTAACCAAATTTTATCCTAAAAACGAAGTTTAAAAATTAGGAAAAGGACAGCCAGGGAATGAAGTTCTAATGTTATTTCAAATCAGCCTAAGCTGAATGTGCACTCTTGAGAATTTAATCATTTCCAAACTGAAGAGCCATTTGTAAGTTTGACAGGAAGAGTTTATTTAAATAGCTCTGCTTCATGCTCCCTTGAACGTCAAGACTTGAAGGGCCCTTCAGCTTGAAATGGATATGGCATTGGGCATGACTCAATGGATAGTCAGTAAAGCACTAAGTGTTCTGAGAGCATTTGAAAACAGTTGAAATTGTTGAGTGCAACCATGTCCAGAGTGCCCATTAACTTTCAGACTGCAGCGTTAGGAAATCAGAGAGTTTTTGTGGCAACTTAAAATCACCCGATTATTTGTCTGTTATAGAGTTAGATTTAGGGTTGCCATAGAACATCCAGAACATCCAGTTAAATCTGTATTTTAAGTAAACAATGGACCAGTTGTTCATATGTCCCAAATATTGCACAGGACGTAGATATACTAAAAACATTTGTTGTTTCTCTGAAATTCAAATTTAACTAAACAGTCTATATTTTTATTTGCTGAATCTGGTAAACATGGATTTCCCTCCCTTTTTTGAAATTTGTATACAAATTCACACAAAATATTACAGTTCACTTGTGAAAAAAATTCAAATTTCAGAAAAAAAATCAAATAGCAAGAACAGGTACTTGGTAAAAATTTGTTGAGTAAATATTTTTTTTGTTAAAATTAAGGCATCTACCATTATTATCCAAAAATATTAATTCCTATTAAAGTCTTGCTCATTTTTTCTCTTAAATCTGGTAATAGCAACCAGAGCATAGACGTTACATCTTTATTTATTTATTTTTTTTACAAATAGTTTATTGTCAAATTAGTTTCCACCTAACACCCAGTGCTCATCCCCACAAGTGTCCTCCTCCATACCCACCCCTCCCCCACATCCATCAGTCCTCAGTTTTTGTCAGCATTCAAGAGTCTCTCATGGTTTGCCTCTCTCCCTTTCCCCCACCATTTCCCTCTTTCTTCTCCCCCTAGACTTTACATCTTTAAAGTCAAGTAAATGACATAAAGACGGTTTTACGTTGAATGGTTGAATGGTATCCCTTCCTTTCTAGATGAAATCTCCTATTGTTGAATTGTGTTAACTTCAACTTGGCTTTTATGAGCTAGTAATACAGCTGTTTTTCCTGGATGTAACTTTGTGTTCAGTTTTGAAGTGAATTGGCAACATGTTCATTTAACTACTCCAAGGGCCTTCAGGAAAAAGCAATTCGTGAAAGACAATAGTCATTCTTCATGAGGCTGACTGTACATAAAATGGAAATTCTTTAGGTGTCCATGGCCTATAGGACTGGAGGGTTAATTGAAATTTTGTTTTCTGAAAATTGGGTTGTCATGTAGTAAGTGAAAGCAGGATTCAGAAGTTTTGGTGGTAGGTACAGGGTATATTGCAGGGGAGCAGAGTTGTTTTCCTTTTTTTGGCTTTTGTTACTATTTTCATTGGAAAATGGCATTCTCTTACCTCTTTATAATGAATGTACTGTTGAAACATCTTGCTAATGTTAAGCAGTTGTAATTTTCAATTACTTTCTGTGTCCTTTAAAAAGTATTTGCCAGGGGCGCTTGGGTGGCTCAATCGGTTGGGCATCCAACTCTTGACTTCAGCTCATGTCCTCACAGTTCATGGGTTCAAGCCCCACATTTGGCTCTGTGCTGAAGGCGCACAGCCTGCTTGGTATTCTCTCTCTCCCTCATTCTCTGCCCCTCCTGTTAATGCTCTATCTCTTTTTCTCCAAATAAATAAATAAACATTTTTAAAAAAATCTTTCAAAAGTATTTGCCATATATTTGTGTATCATTTCTTTAAAGTATCCTATTTATACAGAAATACAATAGATAGAGGGTGTAACAAATGGAAGAAAACAATTTTAAACAAATATTGAAAATATTTCTAATCTATAGAAACTAGTAATGGTTTTTGCTTTAAGATCCATTCTTGGTTATTGGGGCACCTGAGTGGCTCAGTCAGTTAAGCGTCTGACTCTCGGTTTCAGCGCTGGTCATGATCTTGCAGTTTCCTGAGTTCAAGCCCCGAATCAGGCAGTGCACTGACAGTGCAGAGCCTCCTTGGGATTCTCTCTCTCTCTCTCTCTCTGCCCCTCCCCTACTCATACTGTCTCTGTCTCTCGCAAAATAAATAAACTTTTAAAAAATTTTTAAAGATTATTCTTGGTTATTAATGATGGAAATAAGGGAAGTAAAAGAAAAGAACTGTAGTTGACCCTTGCACAACATGGGTTTGAGCTATGGGGGTACACTAATAACTGTATTTTTATAGTATGGTGCTGGAAGTGTATTTCCTTATGATTTCCTTAATAAGATTTTCTTTTCTGTAACTTACATTATTGTAAGCATACAGTATGTAATGCATATAATATATAAACTATGTGTTGGTCGATTATTTATATTATCTGTAAGGTTTCTGGCCAACAGTGGATTATTAGTAGTTAGGTTTGGGGGGAGTCAAAAGTTATACACTGACCTTCGACTATGGAGCAGGTCGGTGCCCCAAAGCCCCTCATTGTTCAAGGGTCGACAGTATTTTACTTTACTGAAAACATGGAATCATAGGAAGTCAGAGTTGAAAGGAGCCTTCTAGGTTATCTAGTCCAACTCTTTATTTAACAAATGAAGAAATGGAAACCTAAAGTCACTGAAGATGAAGTGACTTGTTCAAGGCCCAACAGCTAGCTAGTGCAGAACCAGTACTAGACACGCAAATGACCAATGCTTAGATCTTTGTCCCACCCACTCATGTCACAGAGTCACAGGAACAACCCAAGCCACTGCAGCCCTCTGGCAGGAAATCAGAGACTTTCAGGCTTGGGTCACCCTCTGTCATCACTGCTGTGATGCTCTTCAAGTAGCCCAACCTTCAGGGGTATGAGATAGATTAGTGAGAGATGAAGACCAGGCTCTGGTGTTGAGGAGCTTCTCCTGGGAACTTACAGTAGGAGCTTGTGAGCTCTAGCCATTGTCACATGGAGGCATCAGTCCTTCCCAGATGATTCCTTGCAATCCACTTGCCTCTTGAGCTGAATTGCAAAAGAGGCCACGGGAAGATATGGGGAAGGAAGAAATCTAAAGATGAAACAGAAATCCTTACTGTGCCTTCCTGGTCTCCTCTCCATTCCAAATTATAAATCTCTGGCCCGTTCTCCAAACCACAGCATTCCTAGTGCTTTCAGGGTTCTCTTGTTTCTGTCTATATTCTGTCTGGAAGGGGACAGATGCTGAAGAATAACGAGGAATGAGAGCCCATTAGACCCGAGTTGTAGTCCAAGCCTCTCCAACACCCAAAATGTGAGTTTATCTTGTCTTGATTTTCTAATCGTAAAATAAAACATACCAATGCATTGTTTGGAAAGTACTTTTAATATCTTAGAAAATGCAGCAAAATGATATTGAAACCAGTGTTCACTTTTGTACCAAGATCAAGCAATTGTGGTTGCAGCAGTGAGAAAGTTCTCTTTCTGGCAACTGCCAACACCTGACAGTTGCTGTCTTAATCATAGCTGTGCCTTTCTTTAGGAAGAATGAAGTGGGGAAGTTAGGGGGTGTTGATACCAGGTGGAAGTAGGACCTGTTACTCTCAGGTGGATGAAAACTGCACTGTGGAACCCACAGGAGAAGATGTTTCAGGTTATGATGGTGCAGGGTGAATGACTGACCATGCTTGTATTGTTTTGCAGGTAGACTTGGGCCTTCTGCGCTTTGTCACTGCAGTCGGGACACAAGGAGCCATTTCAAAGGAAACCAAGAAGAAATATTATGTCAAGACTTACAGAATAGACATTAGCTCCAATGGGGAAGACTGGATCACCATAAAAGAAGGAAATAAACCTGTTGTAAGTTTCACCGCCAGCCCCTCAACCAATTCAGTCTTTGAAGCAGATGATCAATTTTTACTTGTTTGTTTGGGAGCTTTCTGTCTGGCCTTGGCTTAGTTTGAGATTGATTTAAAATGAAAAGTGCAATTTGAGGTTTATATCTGACCAAGGGGTGGGAGTGTGGGTGGGGGGATCTCATGTTCCCAGATCCAGAAGCCAAGAGGAAATTATACAGATGCTTCCAAGAAAAGTCAATTCCAGCCAAATTAAGTGTTAGACTCAAGAACCACTTTAACCCTCCCGTGGGGACATGGACCATGCACAGGATAAGCACTGTCTTTTTAAAACCCGAGGCGTTTTTCTGTTTTGTTTCCCCATGTTTCTTCATTGTCTTTCATAGATTCCTTCTTTCTTCCTCTCAGTCATGGGCTGGTTTTAGAAAATTCCTTTTCATCTACCCTCTGTGGCTCACAAACTAATTTACAAGTGTGTTTGGCCGCTCTGTCAGAATGAATAGAAGAAAGGCTGTTCACGGTATTCCCTGAGATCACACCAATGATGCTACCTCCTCACTGCTCTTAACCAAAGAAGACACCAACCATGCCTTGCCCTGGGTGCCCTGCCCTAAATCATTTGGAACTGAGATGTTTTTCTCAGACTGCCTGTTTATTTGAAGTTATGTGTGCTCTGATTTACTAATCAAAAGATTTCTGAAATCTCACATTCACTGTTTTCCTAAAACTGAAAGCTATCCCTGACGGCCAAATAAAATGCACAGAAATGATAAGGGTAGTAGCAAAGATCCAGGTAACTTGAAATTTTGGATTTGGAAAGAGGCCAATTAACATGTCCTCATCTCTCTCTTGAGCATGAATGGCCTTATTTTCTCCTTCTGGGTCTGGAACTAAGAAAAGTGTGAAGTGAGAAAACTGTTAATTCCCTTTGATTAGCTGTGAAGCCCCCACTCTTATTTAGGGCAGAAAAAAATGAAACTAGAAATATAGGCAGTTGCCTTGTGGGAGGGAAGTTCTATGGAAAGCAAGTTCAAGGCCACTGTCTAGCCCTGAAGGACAGGGAACCAAACCTCCATCTGGGGAAGAAAAATCCTCACAGCCAACATTTGCGAAGTTTTAGCAAGTAAATTTTGATCTTAAGTCTCATGACTTAATCTTGACATATGTTTTGAAGACATGCTTTAGTTTCAAGTAAACAAACAAACAAAACACTAATGTCCAGGACACTTCAAGGGGAGTAAGGAGAACTGACCTCAGGCTTTCAGGCCATTTCTTTAAAACATGAGTGCTACTTCTCCAAGATGTCCTCATCAGCCATTGGCCATCAGTCATATGCATGGCCCAGAAGGGGCTGTCAAGGAGCACACACAGGTTCTGAGGGGGTGTCTGACAATGAACGCAGCTCACTCTAGGTCCACTCTCAGGAATATCCTGGCACACGGAAGGGCTTCCAGAGTGGGAGGCAGAAAGAATAAAGAAGGATTCAGCAAAAATATGGATGTGACATCCATCTGAGCACTTTTATTGAGCCTAAATGCAAGCCAGACATCACCTGGAGTCCTGTTACTGGTGTCTACCCTCCTTTCCCTGTACTTTGCAGCCTTTCAGCCACGGCCCTCTACTCTCTTCCCTGCTTTCATTGGGGAAAGTCGGCCATACCTCAATAAAGAGCAGCCTTTAGCCAACAATGAGGCCAGCAGCCCTCTTTATGTTGAAAGGAATGTATGTACTTCCATGATTTTCAGCAAACATGAAGTCCCCTCAGTGTGACTCGGGCTCAGTGTGAGCCCGAGTTCACCCCCAGCCTATGCTGGGGCATGCAGACTCTTAACTGACTGTCAGTCTCTCCCTGAAGTGGACTTGTTGACCCTTCAAGCATTATATGGCTTGGGACTCTGCTCCCTCTGGCAGCTACCCATTCTTCTCTGTCACACAAAAATGCTCCCACACAGATTGTTTCCCAGAGAGATTTGCTAAAGTAGGACAGAAATCCAAAGGCCATCACAGGCGAGGATAAATTATGATATTAAACCATCTCTAGAGAGGGATCAGGCTAACAGCCAACTTTGTAAAGCATTTGACCACCTTCCGTCACACAGGCCACTTAAGCTAAATGAAGTTAAAAACATCAGCTTGACCTTTAGAAGTCATTTCTCCCAGGGGAAGAACAAGTCTTGGGAACTTGTGGTCCTCCTCTGAAAACTTACCTGGAAAGGTGGGGACGAATCTCCAGGCCACTGATGGGTTCAGTAAGCTCAAGTGACACAACTTAATAAGAATATGGTGCAGCTGTGTGAGAAGCAGAGTGCTAGCTGATTTTACTTTAACGTGGGATATCCACAGTTCGGGGCTGAAGTGAAAGCCAGGGAAATGGAGGTTTTCAGTTCCTCCTGAGATAGGTCTAGTGCTGGAGTGTTCCAGGATGGAACTTGCTGGAGAACAGGCAGTGAAGCCATGCCCAAGAAGAGTGGTCCAACACATCCTTGTCAGAAACTCATTCATGACTGGCACTTAACTACATTTGCAGTTACATGCCTCATCTTTCTTAAAATAAAATGGCTCATTTTTAAAACTAGAAACAGGGGTCCTGGAAAAGCTGATTTCCAGTTATATATCACTTATAACTCAGTGTTGATTTTGACCACTAATACATAATTTTATTGATATCAAAACAGATGAAAGTCACTACTTAATGTCAGGGATAAGATTTTCCATCAAGAAATGGAGTTAAAAGGGGGAAGCTACTTGACTTAATGCTGTAGCCAGGCACATAACCTAGAATTTTCAAAAAGCCAAACCCTGTGGGCTGGCTGGATAGCTCAGTCAGTTAAGGATCCGACTTCAGCTCAGGTCACGATCTCACAGTTCATGGGCTCGAGCCCCATGTCAGGCTCTGTGTAGACAACTCAGAGCCTGGAGCCTGCTTCAGATTCTTTCTCTCTCTCTTCTCTNTCTGTCTCTCAGAAATGAATAAACGTTAATTTTTTTTTAAAGCCAGACCCTACACTGAACTCAAAAAGTACTCCTTCTGGGGGCTCCTGGGAAAGTAGAATAGAGTGAGTTCCCATGAACTGTCTATAGTATTCTGTAGGTCCTTATGATAAAGTTAATAATTTCCAATTTTTTTTTAGGTAGCCTTTAATAAATGTTACATTTGTAATAGTGCTTTTGGAAGCTCTAGGCTCTCAGAAAATTGCATAGATGATTAGGACAACATTCTGTTTTACATGTGTTTTTTTCTGATTGCCATCATTTGAAAAAGATAGCATGGCAAGTTATTAATGCCGCCTCAACCTTTGATGGGCAATGCTGAAATTGTAAATAATTTTTATGGGCATTTGTGGAAACATATTTTTGTATTTGTCTTAAATCTGAAGAGTCTGTCATTAAAGGGCCTTTTCATTTTCTATATAGATCTTTCAGGGAAACACCAACCCCACAGATGTCGTGTTTGGAGTTTTCCCTAAACCACTAATAACTCGATTTGTCCGAATCAAACCAGTGACTTGGGAAACTGGCATATCTATGAGGTTTGAAGTCTATGGTTGCAAGATAACGGGTAAGCACAGCTTGAAGATTGCCCAGGTTTGATTTATGTAAGGTTTACAGTTTGGAATTTTTTGTAGAGGAATTTTATAATTTTATATAAAGCTGGTTGTTTTCTGTATATAAATCTGGTCATTTTCATTTGGTGGTTAAGGGCATATGCTTTGAATGTAGACAAATCTGAGTTCAAATCCTGTTGATACTCCTTACTTGCTTATTTTGGGGGGCATTTACCATCTTTCAAAGCCTTAGTGACCCCGATTAGAAAACAGTCATCATAGTGCACAAACACCATGCAGGGTTGTTGTGATAATGGAGTGACTTGCAGATATAACGAGTTCAGCACAGCCTGGAGCGTAGCGGGTATATGCTAGGCGGCATCTTTCCACTAGACTCCAAGCTCCATGAAGGTGAGCACTGTGCTTTTCATCCCCGTTTCCTGGGTGCACGGCACACTGACTGGTGCTTAATCGATTTGCTATGAAAAATGATTGCATGACATGCTCTCCATCTGCTTTACATTTTCATTTTGAAGGCTACAAGTGGCTCTGTCAGCCACAGTCAAGCAGGAGTTGAACTTACCAGAATTTCTCTCTCTACCCACTATACCTGGACAACTTTTTATTTCAATATCTATCCATCTTTTGTTGGATGCATATGCTAATATTAGAAATCAATCTGTCAGTGTTTCTAGTTTTTTCTTTGTTTCTTCTGACATGAATAGAACTTTTAAAATATCTGTTAAATTGTTGCTAGAAGGATTATACCCATTTGAGAGATGAAGAAGGTGCACTCTGTAGGCGTTAAGCAGCTAAAAAAGTGGGCCAGGTTGGGACAGAGCTGGAAGTAAAAGAACTGTCGTCCCTGTCACCCTCACTGCATTTCTCTGGCAATCACTGCAGCTATTACCTGTCCACTGATCTCCCTGTGCAGCCATTCTGTGTTCTGAAGGAAACACCAGTCAGGCCAGAATTCTTCTCCATTTAAGTAAACACATTGCAAAGTTTCATTAAAAAAAGGTGTGTGTGTGGGGGGGGAGGGGGGGTCAGTACAATGTAACCTTCAGTGTAAGTTTAAAAGTTAAACAGAATCAGTAACCGATTCACCAAAATGTAATTAAAAGTGAACCACTTTTAAAAGGCTCTCAACTATCTTTTAATATTATGTTAGTGCACATAGGGCAGTAAATCTCTTCTTCATGAATGCCAGTACTCTTGTTTTTGTTTTTATCCTCTGTAGGATAATTATATCTAGAGAAGGAAAGTACTCAATTTTTAAGCAGAACAAACAAACAAACAAACAAAAACCAACCACCTGGGCAATTTTCAATGAAATTACAAGCCATTTGGACAAGAACGCCATGAGAAAAAACTAAGGAGAAAAAACTATCCTTGTTTATAGGACAGTCCATTTTGGCAAGTAAAAACTGACACTTGATTTTACCAAAAACTTATTTATTTCCATACCAGAGACAGGCTTATTTATTGTTTCAGGATCTAAGACTTAGAAAGTTCAAGGCCTTGGAGGCAGGAATTGGGTGGAGAGAGGTTTGGAGGAAAAAGGGATGTTGAAAAGTTAGATATAACCTTGGCTTTATTTTTGATCACCAGTTACATGAGAAAAAGTTCTAGGTTATTTTCAGAGCATTAAAAATTTGAAAAGTTACCCATAAATTTGTAGAAACAAGGCCATTTGAGGTCAGAGTGGAAATTTTGGTTCATTTCTAATCTTACGTCACTGCACACACAAAAAATAAATAAATAAAAGAAGAAGTAACTTTGTCAAGACTCCAAACATGTTGGTCTGAACTCTGATCTCTGAAGTTCTCTTTTTAGTTAAATAAAACACTTACTTAAATTTGAACCTCTTTTTCCATTTTCACAAGGATTTCCCTGAGATTTCATTCTAGATGTATGAGTCTTCACACGTGAATAAGACAAATACTTTATTAGATTTTTAAAACTAAAAATGTTACATGACTCAATGTTAAAGGATTAGTTAAATATCTGGTTTATTTACTTAAACATAGATATCTAAAATAGCATATCCTATTTTCACATATATTTTATTTTACAATTATTTTAAGGAGCTATTTTCCCCCAGAAGATACTGCTTTTAGGTTTATAGTGCTAATCTCTTTATCACTACCCCTGATATATTTTAGATACTTCTCTCTAGTAAGGTAGCTACAATCTCCAAATAACTAACCCCGGCAGATTTTTGGGAAGGCAGCATGTTATAATGATGGTCAAGTGGACGGAAAGTGTGCAGACATCTCTCCAGGCCTCACTCTCGACTGTCCACTTGGTGAATGTGAGACCATGGGCAAGACATTTTGTCCTCTCACCTCCATTTCCTGGTCAGTAAGATTAACCTTAATTCAGCTGTAATGAAGATTTAATTGAAAGTATTCATAATACACTTGGCCTAGAGTCAGTGTTAACTAAATGGTACCCAATAAATTACACAGCAAATGGTACTCCAAGAGCTGAGCCTAGGACAATCCCAGCAAGCAGAACCTCTGAGGAGACAATGGTATCAGCATTTGCTTCTTGCTGACCAGAAGCAGATAGTTTCCAGCTTTCAGAGCTCGTAGTCCTCAGAGTAGAGGCTGATGCAAGAGAACAAGGCTGCAGGGTCCCTCCTTGCTGGACTGGAAGATCTGTGAAAGCAGAGGCCATGTTTGTCTTACTTTCAATCGTATCCCGTATGACTGGAACATAACAAATCCTCAATGCATTTATTTTTGAATGAATGAATGAATGAATGAATTGCAGTTTTATCCACAAATGACTGAATTTCAAAATATCACCCTCTCCTCTTGAGTTGGCAAGTCCTAACTCAAAATGGATTAAAACAAACAAAAACCGTTGAATTAAGTTACCCTGTGAATACATCACCCGACTTCCAAAGTCTCCAGAGCCCTCAAGTTTTAACCTAATTTTGTATTCAGAAATTATTTTTTAGAAATACAGTAATCCTAGAGAAGCCAGAGCATACAATGTGGTCACCACATAGAGATATAAAGAAAACAAGATTGGAGCAAAAACTATTTGCTTTATTAGAAGCAGTTTCATTATTTTGACAAAGCCGACTGTAGCATTTGGGCAAATATGGATATTGAGGGAAAAAATCTGGAGGGTTACTGCTTGATGTATGAGAACATACCACAAACTCTTTTAACCTGTGTTTGTTAACCAGAAGTCTCTTAACTGGTACTTCTGCACACATCAATGTGTTTCTATGTTGGTCAAAGTTTGCAAGGATGATCTCAGGTGCCACAATATCCTGAGTCATCATGGGAAGATTAAATTATGCTCACTCAGTTTTACCCTTCAAATGTGGTTATCACCCTCTCATTCTTTGAAACAAGGGTATTTGATTTACCAGTATATCTCAGTTTTCCTATTAAAACTCTATACAAAGATTTTAGCACAAAATATCAGTGAAAAGAATCACCTTAATTCCCCATCACAGAACTCATCTCTCCCTTCCATTTAAGATTGCTTTTAAGTTTTCCAACAGGGTTGCAAGATAAAATACAGAATGTCCAATTAAATTTGATGCAGATAAATAGCAAAGAATTTTTTAGCGTAAGTATGTCCCACACAATATATGGGACATACTTATGCTAAAAAATTATCCATTATTTTAAATTCTAATTTAGTTTGGCATCCTGTTTCTTGTTTTGTTGTTTTTCTTTGATTGTTTGCTAAATTTGGCAACACTATTTCCAAAGGACTTGACATGTAGCCAGGCTAAAACACTTCTGAGCAAGCCTGCTATGGAAGAATAGAACTAGATCCTAGCATCTCATTCAAACCTTGAAAAGTTAATATAACTTTTCTCCTAGTCAATGCCAAAAATGAGTCATTGTTATTCAAAATTGTTAAAAGCGCTAATTTTTAGTCAAAGGCCAATCCAGGTGTCTCTTCATTGTTCGTTTTTGGATGAGGCAGACGTATAGAAGGAATGGGTGTCTAACTGTGCTATGGATATGTTAGTGGAATGAAGGCTGGGTATGACTAGGTTTGTAGATATGTAAACTGTGCCTTAGCCAAGTCTGCTTTAGAGGAAAGGATGTTAATCTGGTAAAGTTTGTATGCTCCTTACAATATTCAAGTTAATTGTGTTTTTGTCCAGATGGTAACATCTGGTACTTATTATGAGCTAAACATTTTCTTTATAAAAGCTGATTTTGAATCAGACAGGTGTGACTACAGTGACCAAAAATGTGACTTCTATCTTTAGCACTACAATTTCATAGACCCTCAGTAATATACTTCTTATAAATGTTTTAAATCCCCATTGAATTTATTCTTTGTCTCCAGGACCCAGCCAAGAGCAGATACTGTGACTAAATTGCAGGAAAGGGTGCTTGAGAAAAATGGCAGCTGCCTTTATTGTGTTAATAAGTTGATTCATTCAACAAATATTTGTTAAGTAAATACCACATAGAAAGTGGGGCTCAAGGAGTCATAGAAAATTTTTAAATATGACTTGGTTCATGTCCTCAAAGACTTAAAATCTGGTGAGGCAAGTAGCAGTGATCCAAGGAGCTGAATAAAGTCATCAATATAGAGAAATGCATGTAAAGTGCTAATGAAGAGTCTCGTACAAAGAAAACTGCGCCTAGTTGGAAAGATTGGGAAAAATGGCAGCATTCAGAAACAGCTCGAGATTTGTAGTGGTTTAGGTAGTGGGAAGTGCAAGATAATGGGGACTTATTAGTGGAGGGAACAGAATGAAAGAAAGCCTCCCTCCATCCCATTCCTATAAGGAAGCATTTTATTCCACTTGCCTATAGCAAAAGGGGTAAATGTGGAGAGACTTTCAAGGCTGCAGTGTAGAAGACTGGAAGACAGGCTGGTGTGGTTGACATTACATACATAATTCTGAGCCAGGACTGAATGCTTGGATAAAGAAATGACATGACCTGAAATGTACAACTCATTGGAAAGTATCTAAGCAATTAATTCTTAAGGGCCAGCTGATAACATGGCCACAGCCTAATCTCACTAATTGCATGCCCTCTCATTTAGGATGACTTTATTTTTTAAGCTAAATTTTAATTATATTATGCAGAATTGAGTTGTTTCAAAGAAAAATAGGTTATCATTCTTATGCATGTCCTTGATGTAGGTGTACAGTTTAGAAAGGAGAATAATTGAATGATTTGTTATTAAGAGACCAATTAATCTATGATTGATGCTCTCCTGATTCTCAGAAGCTACTTGGGCTGACACAGAAGATATAAAAAGATCTGACGCTGTTCGTTGTTTGAGGAATTTATAATCTAGCTATGGATGCAAGATTATCAATCTTAAAGCATGGAGAGAACACTTTAGTGCTAAACTGTGCTGCTTCCTGCACATGCAATCATATTTCTGACAAGGGAGAGTTTGGAATAAAGGCTAGAATAGCTTGAGAAGTTTTCATGAAGAGTCTTAAGCTGGGTTTTAAAGTTTCAGTGGAATTTACCTCTGTCAACAGGAGGATAAGGGCAGCAGGAACATTTTGAGCAAAGACAATTATGAAGATTGTATCTAGGGTATACGAGAAGATGGATTCGCTGAAATATGCTGTCAGTAAGAGGAAATAAAACTAGGTAAACAGAATGAAGCCAAAATGAAGATTTCAAAGGCTGAATAGAGACTTTTTATATGGTTCTATAAATAATGGAGACCCATGGAAATTTTTTAAAGCTCTCTGTCTTTTATTATTGTGGTAAATACTCATAATGTAAAATTTATAATTTTGGCCATTTTAATTGTACAGTTCGGTTCTGTGAAGTACAATCACATATTGTACAACCATCACCACACTCCATCTTCAGAGCTTTTCATGATCCCAAACTGAAACTCTGTACCCATTAAATACGACCTCCTCATTCCTGCTTCCCACTAGCTCCTGTGGCCACCATTCTACTTCTTCTCTTTGTATATTGGACTCCTCTACATACCCCACATCGATGGAATCATACAATATTTGTCCTTTTGCATCTGGCTTGTTTTACTTAGCAATGTTTTTGAGCTTAATTTTTGAGCTTAAGAATGATATTGCAAAAAATTTTTATGGAAAGTGAATTGGCAGTTATGGGTGGTATAGATTCATAACTGGGGTCTAACAAGCCAACCAGGCCATTTAGCACACTGACCAGGAGGGTGCAGACCAGAATAATGCCAAAGGAAATGAGGACCATAAGCCATGACAGAATTTAGTAGCAGAAGCTGGTTGGTGGTTCCATTGTTTAAAACACAGAGTTAGATAAAGGGATTCAGTATCACGGGGAAAAGGACCATTTGGGTTGAGACACTGTACGTTTGAGATGACAGTGGGATTTTCATGTGGAAAGTTCCTAAAGCAATTAGAACAGGGGTGGGCAGGACAGCCTCCTGTGGCTGGAATTACTGATTTCCTATCACTAACCCATCATAAACTGAACCTCTGTTGGACAGGGCCTGTACTGAATCTAGGGCTAAGTGCTGGATACCAGAGGCACCAGAACATCAGTACTTTGACATTAAGTTTGGAAGAACTCAAAAATGGGGAAATGTATATCCTCACGGACGAGTTTCCTTCTTAGAATGTGAATATGGGAGAGAGTTCTGAAAGTCTAGGAGAAAAGTTTGAGAGAGGGAGAGCTCTGGTTTAATGTCAAATGACCCAGAGACTTAAAAATGTATATGAATGGGTACAATGTTCCTATTCAATCTGTGGTATTCTCTTTCTAAGCATAGAGACTTGTAGGAAATTATTTTACATCATCTATTTCATTCTTCCCTCTAGATTATCCTTGCTCTGGCATGTTGGGTATGGTGTCTGGACTTATCTCTGACTCCCAAATAACAGCATCAAACCAAGGGGACAGAAACTGGATGCCTGAAAATATTCGCCTGGTCACCAGTCGCTCTGGCTGGGCACTGCCACCTGCTCCGCACCCATACATAAACGAGTGGCTCCAAGTGGACCTGGGGGAAGAGAAGATTGTGAGGGGCATCATCATTCAAGGGGGGAAGCACCGGGAAAACAAGGTATTCATGAGGAAATTCAAGATCGGGTACAGCAACAATGGCTCAGACTGGAAAATGATCATGGATGACAGCAAGCGCAAGGCTAAGGTGAGGTCCAGGGACGGGAGTGGCTTCTGGGAAGGAAGTCTTTTCTCATATCATTGATTTAAATTGAGGATCTCCAGCATTTTCCTGAGGAAGTACAACTTTATATTTCTTTTAAGCCATTATTTCAGTGGAAGTGTGTGATGCTGTCCATAGGACCCCCATTCCAGGGAAAACAGGAATGAGATGTTAAAAGTGGTGTCTGAGATCAACACAGAAAAGAATTCCATTGCTGGTTGCCTTTCCTTCCTTGAGGAAGAGCAGAAAGCTCAATACTTAGGAGACGGAGTGGCCCAGAGGCTGGGGACCTGGGGACTGACAGAGCAACCCTGCAGAAACTCGGAATCTCTTAGCAGATTTTAATTTGTTAGCCACTGCCCGCCCCCCATCCCTTTCCCCTTCTCTCACCCATCCCCCATTTAAATAGTTTTTTTTGGGGGGGTGGGTGTTGCTGTGTTTTTTTGTTGGCTTATAGTGACATACACATAACATAAAATTTACCATCTTACCCTTTTCAGATATACCGTTCAGTGGTGTTCAGTACATTCCTATTGTGCAACCAATCTCCAGAACTTCCTCACCTTGCAAATCTGAGACTCTGTACCCACCCTGCAATAACTCCATTTCCTAACACACCAGCTCCTGGCGACCACCATTCCACTTTCTGTCTCTATGAATTTGACTCCTCCAGGAGCCTCTTTTAAGTGGAATTATACAATATTTGTTCTTTTGTGACTGGCTTACTTTACTCAGCACAGAGTCCTCAACTTGGAGCAACAGGATTCCATTTCTTTTTAAAGCTGAATGATACTCTGTTGTATGCATGTACCACATTTTGTGTATCCATTCATCCACCTATGGACACTTTCATTGCTTCTGCCTTTTGGCTTTTTTGAGTAATGCTCGAGTATGTTTTTTTTATCCATTGGAACCTTTTAAAATACAATTGGCTCTTGATCCAGTGATAAGGAAGATATTCCAACATTCACCATAACATGTGGTCTCATTTTTTTTTTTTAACCAAACCAATTCTTTAGGGATTATGTTTTACTTAGGCTGGTGGTCAAACTGATTTGCGTTTCCTGAGCACACAACACCCACTAGACCTGATGATGACTGGTTTGAGTGTGAATAAGCAACAACCCATAGACCATCAATTCTGTGTGCACTGCAGGAATGGTACTCAGCTGATGGTACTTCTCACCCCCAACACAACTGGCCTTCCATCCCAGCCTTTGCATCTCTACTTTGCTCCTTTCGTGAAAAAAATTTAGCCCATTGGAAGGAAGGTTATCCTTGCTCCCACTCTAAGCGAGTGTGGGGATGTGGCTTGAATATAGTGACTCAGGCCAAGGGCATTGCAGGCAGGAACAGAAAGCCAAATGACACAGCCAGATCCTCCTTTGTCCAGATGCGGGGCCCTGCAGGGACCACCTGTCCTCCACAGGTTGCTGTCCCCCAAGGCCGTGGTCAGCACCAGTGTGGCGGGCCACTGACAGTGATGATGCTGTCGGAAATGTAAGAATCTTTCTCCCACTTAGCCCCTACTTAACTTGTGGTTTCTAAAACATTTCCAGTGTTGTTGGTTTTTTTAATCTCCGTGCAGCTACTTTCCTTCTTGTGTTCATTTCCTTTCCCCTTTTTTATGCCTGCCCCTCTTGTTTTGATAAAAGAAAAAGTAAAATAAACATCAGAAACCAGAGTTCCCCTTAAGAGCCAGTCTTTTCAGAGGAGTTGTGAGCCTCCTGACTTTGTCACAAAGTGTGAGTATGCTGTACATCAGCAGCGTCCTGGAGCTGGTGCTGTTGTGTGACATGTTCTTCAACATGAGGGTTCTAGGAGAGAAAGAAAACAAATTACCATATGCTTTGGCGAAGATGTCTCATCGAGTCTGCAATTAAATCTAAAGCTATCACTCTACTGTAGTACATTGTGGATAGTATTCCACCAGAAGCCAGCACACAGTTTTCAATCTTAACAAAAACTCCATTCGTGAGTATGTGAGTTTTTTCTCCTAAAATATGATTTTATCCATCATTATCATCCTCCTGTGATATTTAAAACCACAAAAGCCTCTAAATTATTTACATAGAGCCTAATCTACATTCCTAGCATGTCCTTCTCCTTAAATAAAATCTTTAAAATGCAAAAAGACACGGGTAAATCCTTCAGTTTGGGTGCGGTGCATATTGCTAAATTATATAATGATATTTTAAAACATGCTCTATTTAAACTTACAAATGAGGGTCACCTGCTTAAGATGTCAAGTATCTTTTATGTAATAGTAGAATGAGTACTGGGTTTTATGAATAAAACAGTACTTTGATGGATATAAAATCCTCTATATCCTGCTCCTCACTTCCTACCCTCATGTAGTGCATGATGGACAAGGTATATCAGAGTCTTTGAACTGACTAGACTTCTCAGGAACAGAGAGGAGATCTACATACTCAAAGCCCTCTTCTTGTAAACCATGATGAATAACAGGACACAAAGATACTTCATAAACAATCTTATGTTAGCCGAGTTAGCCCATTTCCATATGGTTCTTCGCTGCTAATATTCTTCCCAGCCCATCACGGACAGCTTTCATAATGTTTCTACATTGTCCTAATTCTTTACTCAGGTTAAAATTAGAAGAAGAGCCGGGATTCCATAGCTATAAGTGCTTTTCTCTTATGATTGTTGGAGATATGTTAACATAGAACAGGCATGTGTAGTAATGTTGTTTGCATTATAATTATATCTCACTGATGACACTTAATTGGGCCTAACAACAATATACGTCAGATTCTTAATTACTGGAAGCAACTGTGTTCTATCAAGAGTGCAGAACCCTGATAGTGATTTTACTCTTGAAAATAAGAGAAGACAACTTTAGGTGGAGAAGGGATTCTATGTTAACCTTGTCCTTTAGATTTCTGGAGGCTTTTCTGGATTGGACAAGACCAATTAATTTACTTATAGAACTCAGAGAGCCTCTGGTCATATCATAGTCAACCCAGTCTGTCCATTTTCACTTACATGTGTGCCCCTTTTAGCCCTGATATTTCCACCACTGAATGATCATATCTCTTGCTGGTTTATGACATCTTGATCCAGCAGTTGGGTAAGGTCCCTGCTCCTGACTGACATGGCCTGGGCTGGCCATCCACTCAATCTGATCTGCCAGTCTGTAGCACAAACTGCAATACGTTTATATTTTTATTTATTTATTTATTTCTAGGAGAGAGAGAGACAGCATGAGCAGGGGAGGGTCAGAGAGAGAGGGAAATACAGACTCTGAAAATAGGCTCCAGGCTCCGAGCTGTCAGTCAGCACAGAGCCCGACGCGGGGCTCGAACCCACCAACCACGAGATCATGACCTAAGCGAAAGTCAGATGCTCAACCGACTAAGCCACCCAGGTGCCCCCAAATTGCAATACGTTTAAAGAAAATTAAGGAAACTAAGTATGTGGCCTTGGTTATAAACCTCAGTTTCCTGAATTTAGTGAAATAGGCTGGATTATTTCTAAGAGCAGAGGCATCATAGCAGTATGATGAAGGGCACCAGTTAAGACTGCCTAGATTTGAATCCTGGCTCTGACAGTGTACCTATGGCCTTGGGCAAATTACTTGACCTCTCTGTGCCTCACCTGTCAACTGAGGATAATGATAGAACCTACCTAAAGGAGTTGTCTTGAGGATTACATGAATTAATATATTTTAAGAACTTAGAACAATGCCTTGCACCAGTAAACGTGATGCAATGTTTCGTGTATAATGAGACACTCACAATAAGGCAACTTGATTTTTCTAATCTCCCTCCCCACCTCCCATTCTGTACAGGATTAAAGAATAATGTTGGGAGAAGAGGATATAAGACGGCTTATCTATTTCTTGGAAAAGTTATTGTTCCATTTTCTTATGATTCCACTCAAGGATTTTGACCTTCCTGTCAATGTAAAAAAGGAAATAAAATAATCAAGTAGAAGCAGTGGCAATGGGTGGCCTGGCCCCTGAAGAATGTCACAGTGACTTCAAGTCAGGAATGCACTTCAAAAAAGGAGCCCATTCACACTGCAGTTCAGCTAGGCATCAGCGCCTCACTCAAATAGTCAGGACCCTTGTTACTTTCCTGAGATGAGAGGCTCTTTTATCTACAAATGACTCCAACTGGTGGTTCTGCTTAAGTAAATAGCAATTTCAATGAGTTGGAATAACCCCAGTTCCTGACTAAATAGCACTTGCACTACATTAAATTTAATATCTCCTACTCAAAAATTTAATCACTCCCTCTTCTATAGGTTTCAGCAAAACTAGGACCCACTCCTTTAAGAGAATGTACCAGGAGTTATCACTGAAAATGTGGTGTCTATCCCAGCTCTGAAAAATGGCAGCTTCTCTTCCTGAGTTCTCTCCCTCCACTTCACGGAAGTGGTAGAAGTGTCACTTCTCGCAGACACATCAGCGTAGCATTGAAAATGTGTCTCATTAAATCTTCAGCTTCTGGTATAGCCTCAGTGTATACTCTGAAGTTTCTGAGAAATGACATCTGTCACTTCTTAGAGAAGCTTTAGTTTTTTTTTTCCCTTTCTCATTTATGAAAGAAATGTCAGCTATTTATGAGGTGGTGGAATGGGGTCTGTTTCTCTGCTCGATTAAGATTCCTGAAGGAGGGATTCCTTTACCGAAAGAGAGGTTTTATTGATAATGGTGTTTCTCCTACTTTAGTCTTTTGAGGGAAACAACAACTATGATACACCCGAGCTACGGACTTTTCCACCTCTTTCCACACGATTCATCAGGATCTACCCTGAGAGAGCCACTCATGGAGGACTGGGGCTGAGGATGGAGCTGCTAGGCTGTGAAGTGGAAGGTAATTAGTGTCCAGAGTCCCTTCTAGTTTCCCACTTTTTAATCTCTTTCTTCATGCATTTATGCCCCTGATGGTACGGCTGACAACTGCCAGCTTTTTCCCCTGGGTCATCCTACCTTGTGCCTGCCAGTCCGTGAGGCTCAATGTTCTAGCACATTCCACCAAACAATGTCTTCAGAATCCCACTATTTGTATCGGTTGTTTACAGAACTCTCCTCAGATCCTTTGGGTTGCCTCCTTTGACTTTTTTAAAAAAATAGTATTTCTGAGGTGAAATTTTTATAACATAAAATTCACCATTTTTAAGTAAACAATTCAGTGGCATTTAGTATATTCAGTTCTTTTTGCAACCACCACCTTTTATCTAGTTCCAAAGCAAAACCCCCACCCATTAAGCAGTTTCACCTCAATCCCTGACAACCACCAATTCCTTTGACTATTTAGTGTTGTTTAGCCGTCTGTGTCCCATTCAACTTTCTGTCTGCAGTGTTGATCACCATCTTATATGAGTGGGAAGCAGTGTTTGACAGACCGAACCACCAACATTACCTTGAATGAACTGCTTAGGCTGCTGCAGAGAAACAAAACTTTACATGAGATAATATGTATTAATATACAGTGAGGTCTGTTTGAGATGTTACTGCATATACTTACCATATGAAAGTCATATCAAAGACAAATTCAGCTCACACTGACCATAGAACCACACTTACCTCTGCATTTTTAATCACATAATAAATAAAAGGAATGTTTGAAAAATGGTATGATAGTTGTTTATTGTACCATCTAATGCTTTTGTGCATTAGAATTCCCATCTGCCTTCGATATGGGCATAAATGAATAACCAACTTTTCTATCCCCATAAAGGTCTTTCTCTAGGTTAGCTCAAAGAATGGCTATTGTTGGTACCCAGATGTTAATCAATTGAGCATATGCTCATGGTTGTTTCAAAGAATGCTTTTTAATATCACCTTCTTGTGGTTTCAAAATTATTTGTGTTTTGAGCTACCCAAATATAATTACATTCTTGAGCACATTAAACATCATAAAACTTTTCTTATGCATTAAAGAATCTGAAGCTATAAATCACCATACTAGTGAATAATTCATAGCTACTTTTGTATGTATTTATTTTAAAGCAAGGCCATTATCTCCCATTCTTTATTGTGTAGTTGTTTCCATATCTGTAGTCATGTCTCAGACCTCTGAATTATCCAGTCACTATCAACACAGACTAAGAATGACTGTGTGCCAGGGCTTTGGCAAAGATACCAAGAAACAAAAAGGGATGGGCAGATTGAACCCACTGCAGACATGCTCATTCCATTTACTGGGAAATGTGTTCATCTGGAAAAGGGAGTCTGCTGCCATGATACAGGTTGTTAGCCTGGATTCTGGAAAGCAACACTGATTTAAGAGGTGGAATGAATGGATGGTTGAAAAGACTGAGGCTGGTGGCAGTTTGCCAGTGTCAACTCTGTAGTGAGAGGTACAAATCGTTGGTGAAGAGATTTGCCGCAGATGTTTCCAAGCACTCACAAAAGTGAGGAAGTTGCCCTGAGCTATAAGAGAAACCAACATCCGGGGAAAGTAATGTCAAAATTTTTTGACACAATTAGTGTCAAAAAAAATTAGTGAAAGGGAGTGGGGTTTTTTTTTCTTCCTTAAAATGATTAACAGGCTCTATTAAATATCTGCTTCATGACTGTGCCACGGGAGATACCTAGAGGAATACAGAAAGACGGTGAGATACAGCTGAGCCTTCCACAAGTGTCCGTCCTACTTGAGGTTACCATTTACAAAAAACAATTAGAGAATCACAGAAGATAAAATACATTCAAATAGTAAAATTGGGAAATAAAAATTATTCACTTTCTACTTCTTAAACTTAAACCGAGTACTACCCTGGGCCACTTCCAAGGCAGAATTCCTCCTTTATAAATACCATAAGGAATGCAGATGAATAGAGTTTAAAATACTTAAAAGTGGCACATAACTCAGTGAATACGAGCATCTAGATTAGCAGGGAGGATTCCATTAATTCAGTGATAGCCATAAGTGGAGCCCAAAATTTGTGTGTATGCATTTCACAAAGTCTAGATGGTATGCCTAAACGTTGTGCACGTTCTCTGTACATGCTGGTTTCCTAATTATTAGTGTGTGCCCTGGGTAGTTGAGGAAGTTGAAACTAGCTACTTTTCTTTCTTTCTTTCTTTCTTTCTTTCTTTCTTTCTTTCTTTCTTTCTTTCTTTCATTCATTCTTTCTTTCTTTATGTTTATTTATTTATTTTTGAAAGAGGTCAGAAAAAAAATCCCAAACAGAGTCCGCACTGTCAGCTAAAAGCTGGATGCAGGGCTTGATCTCGTAAGTCCATGATCTGAGCTGAAATTAAGAATTGGACACTTAACCGACTCAGCCACCCAGGCGCCCCTAGCTACATTTCTATATATGTCATAACTCTGCTCAGTAATTAAGGACAATAAGAAAGAGTATCAATTTTTTACTGAGAAAGAAGAGGTTACCAACACATTCCCAGACACATGGCCAGCAGCTATTAGAGAACTGGCCCCTGTTCCCAGTATCTTGTCTGGTTCTCAGACATTGAGAGAGCCATACGTTATCTCAAGCCTTGTAAAGTGAAATGTAATGCCAAAACCTGTAAAATATTAAACAGATTGCAAGAATGAGTAACAGGCTGAAAAATAATAGACCAAACTAAATTTAAAGAACTTCAAAAGCAGTCTTTGATTAATGTGGGCTACCTTTCAACTACAAACTCAAAGATACAGGAATATCTGCCCACGGTGGAATGCAATCTTCCTGGAGTTAAGGGAAAATGACCCCAGGACATCCAAGACAGCTCCTCTCAAACACCTGCTCTGGAGAGGGGATCACGAGTTGAGAAGCTTATGAAAAGGGAAATGGAGTCACTCACAACAATTTTTTTTAAAAGAACAACATTGTACTAAAAGTGTATCTTGAGACTTCCTTTTGGGGAAAAGTTCTAATACAAACCTAGCAAGCTTAGCTAATACTAAGAAAGTAAAAGAATTCATGACAGGCGAGTTCTCTAGCCCATTGAGAACGAAAGGAAAAACAGTTGAAGCAGAATCTCTGTCATCAAAGTTCTCAATTCCAGGGTCATGAATAAACAGCCAGTGAGAATTCAAGCACTTTTCAGAAAAGGATGTTTATGCAGATAACAATGTATAAAATGCTAAGGCGGCCAACTCTACTGAGTAGATATGGATCAAACACCAAAACAAAGCAGTCCCCAATGCATTCTGCCAAATCCAAGTAGATTTAGCTCCTGAAAGGGAGGCGAACCATGCTCCTCGCCTTCTTACCACAGATTAGAGTTTTCTGCAAAGGTGTTAGCAGATTCAATACCCAGAATTCTGCAAATACATTTCAGAGGTGTGAGGTAGTAATCCTTGGATCTTGTTTCAGCACCTACAGCTGGACCGACCACTCCCAATGGGAACCTGGTGGACGAGTGTGATGATGACCAGGCCAACTGCCACAGCGGAACAGGTGATGACTTCCAGCTCACAGGTGCAGAAACCATCTTCATCCCATTGCTGTGCCATTTCAGTCATGTTATAGTGGAGACCGGCTAGTGTGTGTCTATTCATGTTTGCGCCGCTCCTCACGGTGGCGGCCATCATCCACCAGAGTGCCTGCTTCCTTTCCTCTTGCCGTCCGCCACTGCCATTCAACACAATTATTTTAGCCATTTCCAGGGCCAGGGGCTAGGATTTTCTTAATTCAATAAGAATTTCTCCATGGCAAAATGTGCTAAACTCATCGTCATCTTCAAACTCCCACCCCTATAACACGTGCACTACCTACATAACCACACACTTTAGAATGTTTATTTGCATTTTCTTACAAGGGAAAAATGTTTTGAGAGGAACCTCTGCCCAACTAATTGATGAAATTAGGCTTATATTTGAAATGCAGCTTTTAAGGTAGGGTTTTGTAAATCATTTTACATTAAAACTTACAAAGGCAGAATTACTTCTTATTTCACATCAGCTACAGCTAGCAAATGTATCAGGGCCAGTGTGTGCCAAATACCTCACTAATTAATTTAGAGTATTATTCCACAACATTCTAAAACCCTAAGAGCTACAAAGTGACCTTCTCTCCTACTTGGAATAGCAGAGGAAATATTAGACAAGTGGGGAAATGGGATTGTACCACTTGGAAATTGGCCAAGGCAGTAGGATTTTCACCCTATTGTTGCCAAAGGCACTGTGGGACCTTTATCACCACCTGGGTCAAATGCAGTTTCGTAGAGCATCTGACTCTCATTTTAGATTAAACATGAGCCCTTGGATGCAGGTCTGTATTTTTAGCCAGAGGGGACTCAGAGAGCTCACATAATTAATTTCCATGGGCAAAACTGAAGGTGTTACCATGTAACTTCATAATAGTGCCATGTTATTGGCTAATGCATTAATATAAAAATCTGGAAGGAAATGTCCCACAGTACATTTCCAATTACTTCAAAAGCTCTCCTCTGAAGGAGCGAGAGAGCTCGGCACTCAGATAGAATAAGAGGTGAAATGTAGCTCAGAGACGTAGTACCATGAGCTGGGTTTACATTTAAATCCCAGCTCCTAAGGCTGTCTCCCTCCAAATTTCTAGGCTAATCGCTTACAGTCATAGGGCCAATAAATGTTACTATGGGCTTTTGAAAACAAATCTTGTGTGTAAGTAGCCAAAAGCCACAAAAATTAATTAATGTAGAGGCATTTTCTTTGTGAGATGTCAAGTTCAAGCTGAAAACCCTACAGCTGATGTTAAGAACAGAGTACCATTCTATGAACCAGGTCCTGTGGAACCTTCCCAGGATTGCTTATAAACACCCTGCCACAGACCTCAGGCTCTTTGTGGACTCTGTCACACATCCGTAGTGAAATTCCTCATAAAAAGGAACGACTGTAGTCATCACAGTATACCCTTTCAATTGCCCTCTTGTGGAAAAGTTTCTTTTCTTTATAAACCCTAAAGTGGTCAGTTAATATTGATTAGAAACAAAGCCTCAGATTTACTTCTCATATCAGAACAACCAACCTTCTCATTTTTGGATCAGTTCATGACTGAATCAATTGAAACTGAAGCCTTTGAATGAAATAGGGCAAGTATGTTAGCCTGGAGCAAATTATGTATGGCAAACGAGTAACAAACCACAGAAAATGGGTCATTTATAGTAGAAACACTGACAGTCTTTTAAATATACAAGGTTATAGTTTATCTATAGCATTTAAAATCATTTATTGGTGAGATAGAAAAAAGTTCTAATTTTTTTACATATTACCATGGCAAAAAAAAAAAAGTTATTTTCCCAAGCCAGCCCGCTTGTCTCAATATTTCTATGAATCCAGACATATATTAAGAACTTCCAGAGGTGTTGATAATGCCTGCTCCATGCCCCCATCAAGAAGAGGTGATTTCAGAAGGCATCTCATGTTTCAAATTCATTTATTGCATTGTGGCCAATTTTGGGTTTTGTTCTTACTGTTGCTGTTTTTACTTTTTGGCTTTATGAAGTTATTTGTTCTCCTTTTCTGAGAAAGGGTGTGCTCCTACATAAGCTTTTTTGTGAAGAGTAAAACCCTCCCCTGCCTGACCCAGGTATTGCTGCGCATGAGAACAGATCACATCCTAGGCTCACACACAGCTCTGCATCCTCCTTGCTCCTTCAGGCACAGGCTTCACTGTCTGGGCCTCAGACATCACACGTTGAGTGTAATGGAGCTAAAGTAAAAGCATCCTCACCTTACCCTGATAGGAGGGAGTGCGGAAATGAGGATGAATGCTCTCTTTCCCGGTGCTGGTTCCTTAACGCAGACGGTGTCCCTTTCATTTTTCCTCCTGAGGTGACTGCTTTGAATATAGTGGGAAATAAGTATTTTAGCAAAATGCTCATTACTTACAAACAACCCTGAATTCCAGGTGAACTGTACAGAGTGCATGGAAATGAGGAGAGATTTTGCTCTCCCACACTGCTTGCCAAGGTGAAAATTCACTCCTGAAGTTAGTCATTTGCAAATACCGTTGAAGTCATTAGATAATACAATTGGCTTCAAAGGCACCAGGAGGCCAAATTTCTCTTTGGATCTGTGCATACCCAACATTCGAGTTTGGCTCCCAACCTATAACAAAACTGATAATGCATATCGGTTTTAAAAAGTGAATTTTCACCTTGAGTCTTTCTCCCATAAGACCACTGGGAACGAATGCTAATGTATTCTGGCCTCCCTCCAATTCTGCCATTATAGATTCACCTTCTTAACCCATAATATATATAATTCCTTCTTCCTAGTGCTTGCCTCATTGAGGCCACGCACACGTGTGACCGCTCATCCAGCGTATTTACTGGGAGAACAAGGGTAACATGACTTGATGCTGTAGTCGATTAGCTCCAAAAATCTTCATACCATCCCAAGAGCATGATTTTAACGGCTCTGTGGTTCATGATCTGGATGATTTCTGATCTGTGAAAGCTGCAGGGTAAAACTAGGACCTGGCCAGAATAGAAATGATCACACATCTTTATCAAATGATAATACTGGAAGGTGTACAATGGCACCTTATAACCACCTCCAAAACTTTCCATGATGCTCATGAGCCCACCCCATGCCCTTTCCCTGAGTCTGCCCTGGGCTTTCTCTCTTAGAATAACAAATAGATTATCTCTGACCATAATCTGCAAAACAGATGCACATAAGGAAAGATGGCTCCAACACCTAAGTAATAAACAGCAAACCGGTGTTTTCCTTCACTTAGTGAGTTATAAAACCTACCTGAGAAGCTTTTGTAAATTCAGATTTCAAGGCCTGACCTTTGGAGATTCTGGTTCAGGGAGACCTAAGGAGGACAGGCAGATTGGCAACTGCAGTTTCAACAGGCATTCGGGCGATTCTTGTATTTGACAAGTTCAAGAACACTTTATTTTTTTTAATGTTTTATTTATTTCTGAGAGAGAGAGAGAGCGAGAGAGAGAGAGCGAGAGCAGAGGAGGGTTAGAGAGGGAAGGAGACACAGAATCTGAAACAGCCTTCAGGCTCTGGGCTAGCTGTCAGCACAGAGCCCAATGCGGGGCTCGAACCCACGAACCGTGAGATCATGACCTGAGCTGAAGTCGGACGCTTAACCCACTAAGCCACCCAGGTGCCCCAGGAACACCACTTTAAAATAGAAGTGTAGGGGCTCCTGGGTGGCACAGTTGGTTAAGCATCTGACTTTGGCTCAGGTCATGATCTGACTGTTGGTGACTTGGAGCCCTGCATTGGGATCTGTGCTGACAGCTCTGAGCCCGGAGCCTGCTTTGGATTCTGTTTCAACCTCCCCTGCCTCATGTGCTAGCTAGCTCACTCGCTCTCTCTCAAAAATAAATAAACATTAAAAGAAAGAAACAGAAGTGTAATGATGAGGAGCAGAAAATGGAAACATCAGGCTGCAGAAGAAAAGAGGGTATAGCTAAATCAGCACATGGTTCCCTCACCAGGAATTCCAAAGTTGCCCTGACTGATTGAGAGCTCACAACATTCAGGATATTCTTGGTGCAACCTTCCAGTTCTCTGGCCTGTGAACTTTTTCTGCAGCTTCTCCAAATCACACACTGTGCAGAATATTTGTCCTTGGGAAAAATAAACAACTACAGCAGCGAAAGAAAGGAGGAACTGCTGCCGCCCACTTAAACCTTCAGTTTTCAAAATATATTGTGGGGAGCAGCCCTGCACCGCCCCTGAAGCCACACATCTGAAACCTTGGGAAACTATTTGAAGCTTAAGAGGCCCAGGTCAAGTTTAATTCCCAAGTCACTGGGGACATGTGGAGGCTTTCCCCTTTCACTGTCACAATGGTGTAGCACGCCTAGCCTGGGAACCAGGGAATGCCTTTGGAACAAAGTCTTAAACTGTCCATACCGCCTGCATGCTTTATGAGCAAATGTGTTGAGTAAAAAATAGTAGTTTATTTGAACTTGATATTGTGGCGGGAAAAACTAAGTAAAACAAATTACTACAGGAGGAGTTAAAGGAAGGACATTCTATGGAAAATATTTGTCTCTAACAGACGTATGTATGCATGTATTTCTTTAACGCCTATTATCCCCGATGCTTCCTTTTTCTCATTTTTGTCTGTCCCTATTTTTGTTTTTCAGGCGGGACCACTGTGCTGACCACAGAAAAGCCAACCATTATAGACAGCACGATACAATCAGGTATCCAACAAAACAGAAAATGGCATAGATTCCACGTGAGCTTCTTCCCCGCCTCCTCCCCACCCTGAAACAGTGCATGGCCGCCCCCTTCCCCCCTCCCGCCCTAAAATAGTGCATGGCTCTGCTTCTCGGTTTCGGATTCCCCCAAAGTCCTAGAGGAGGGATGCTATGCAGCATCTGGTCTCCGAGCATGAGCCATAAATATTGCTTTCCTTTCATCCACATGTATATGCAGCAGGGAGTGAGGTTTCCTTCTCCATCAGTAATTGCCAAATGGTGACAATCCCAGCTCCCGACTGAAGGAACTGAGTAACATACTTTGTTTAACGCAGCACATCTAGGACATGGACTGTGTTTGCAAACTACAGGAGAAGGAAATCTCACAGGCAGCAGCCTGACTATTTATTTTCATCACAATTCTGCAAAACCGAGACAGGCAAAGTTTGTCAGTTTTGCCTGCCACGAAGTTGGCAGTTTGACAACAGCGTTTCCAGTGGGCGTGCCACAAAGTGGGGTGCAGGAAACCAGGGCTCTGATTGTGCGGGGGGAGAGCGGCACCCTTGGGAGCGCCTCCGCATCCTTTTATTCATAGAAAAGCATAATGACTTTTCAAACCGTTGGCTTGCTGTTTATCAGCGGCCAGCCGCAGTGAAATGGCAGCCTCCCCCTTCTCTCTTTTGTATTTTGTTAGTATTCTGTAAAATTCTTCCCTACAGACACACGTGAAGGGAAATAGTCAGTATAAGCAATCAGAGGTTTAAAATACTTTAAAGTTAATCATTAGAGTAAGGTGACCAGGTCAGTTTTCCAGCTTCTCCCATTTCCTTTATTGAAGCTCACTCAGCCTTGGCCTCCACAGTCATTTATTAATGGGGCGTGTGGTGTATATCAATGTTTCCTCAACAGTATGACACTACTGAGCTAGGAAGAAAGTAGAAAGGACTGCTCTAATTAGTATGCTTCCTTAAAGGGCGCTGTCACCATTGACCTGATTAAACTGCAAAACAAACTTCTCTTCACTTGAACTTAACCCCGAGTTTCCCTGTGGCATGCTCAGGTTGCCAGAATTCCTACCACCCCATGGCTTAGACACCCCCAATGACGGAAAGGGGAAACAGAAGAGCGTCTGCTCACCTAAGTTCAGAAAACACTGTAGTCCAAAGCACATCTTTTCAAGTTATAAAATACAGCCTCCAAGGATTGTGCAAGCACCCTGGGTGGCTGCCGTAGGTCATGAGTGAAGCCCAGCCTCTCACTCGTTTCCTGACTTCTCTGGGGGTCCTTGGCCCTCTTGGGTGGTTTTCTGTGGAGTAACTGCCGGCTGGCTCTCTGTGACCTTCTGTAATAGGGAAGAGGGCTGAGGTGAAAACATGAAGTCCTAATGACGTAACATACGTATTCGTTGCTCTGTTAGCTTTTCATTTGCCAGAGAGTTAACTAAAACCACTCTAAGGGGCGCCTGGGTGGCTCAGTCGGTTAAGTGTCTGACTTCAGCTCAGGTCATGATCTCACAGTTTGTGGGTTTGTGCCCTGCATCGGGCTCTGCGCTGACACCTCAGAGCCTGGAGCCTGCTTTGGATTCTGTGTCTCCTTTTCTCTCTGCCCCTCCTCTGCTTGCACGCATGCACTCTCTCTCTCTGTGTCTCTCAAAATTAATACATAAACGTTAAAAAAAATTTTAAAGAAATAAACATTAAAAAAAATTTTTTTAAACCCACTCTGAAGTTGCCAATGAACTTGTTTCATCTCCTCCCTCTTCTTGCCTATCAAAAGAGCAAGGGATCATTTAAAAACTAAAAGTGAGCAACAGCTCTGGAGAAAATGGAAAGGTATACACTAGATTCCAAAATAGGATAATTCTCCCTAGAGGTTCAAGGTTAGGCATGACTTTGTATTTGGTTGGTGCATGAGTTCAAGGGCCAGCCATCTTATAGGGTGTACTGTGGTCAGAGCACAGATGTACAAATCGAGAACCAGTAAGACCCGTGGCGACCACCATTTGAACCAATTTATGTCAAACCAAAGCTTACTGATAAAGGTGGCCTGCTCTGGTTTTGAGTTCCACAAATCACTTTGGTTTCCTGTTTTTCCATTGCTTGAGTCCTGAATCTGTCTCCCAGTCTTTGTGGATAATGGACCACCTGACCTTCTTTGAGGAGTTCTGTTCTTTGTCACCGATGCTCAGAACAGTTCATGAGGCCCGGAGTGTGCATAAAGTCAGAGGCCAAGTCTGATGTTGAGGTGTTCACCCAGTGGTACAACCCACATATCTGATAATTTGATCCACGCTGTTTTGCAGTTTTCAGATTCTTTGGGCATCTTTACAAGCGGCAAATTGGACCCCTAAACTTTCATCTAATCTCATTTTGCTGAAACCATTAGATACTCAAGCAGAGATTTAAGATTTCATTTTTGAGGGTTCTTATCAATATAATAAACTCAGTAGACATATAACATTCATATACTGTCTGGGTTGTAATCAGATGTATAAAAGCCTATTAATGCTCTGCCAGGAAATGATGAGAAACCTTGCATTTTAAATCCAGCTCCCTCTGCTGAAAATTCTCACTCTCTGAGGATCTTCAAACACTCCTATAGCAGCTCAGAGTATATTCCCAAACTCTGATTACATGGGCCTAAGCCCCTCCATTTATTTGGACTGAAAGACCAGTCTGTGAGTAAGCTAGTTAACATCCTCAAAAGAAGTTTTAAAAAGCAGATTCCAAAATTAAATCCTTGTGCATATATGGTGCTAATGATTCAACTGTGGGCAAGATAGTTCAACAATCGCAGCTGGTGCGTGCTCACAGCAGCTATAAATTTGTTTTAAGTTCAGAATATTGTTTCCTGCTATTTTTAAGAGTCAAGAAGGGATTTAGCCAGATTATTCCCAATGAATTTAATGAAAATCATGCAGCCACAGGGCCTGGGTAATATTTTGAAGACGAAAGGGTCAATAGTCCTATATACTTACTCCATTCATCGATTTGCTTTTTACTCTTTCTTTCTCTCCTCCTCTTTTCTGCTTCTTTCTTTCTTTCTTTCTTCCCGTCTCTCTCTTTTTTCTTTTCCCTCCTTATAAATGTTTGTGTGTCCTTTATGTGTTTAATAGCCTTTCTGGCCAGGCTTGAATTTTCAACATTTTCTCACTCCACACCTCTCCCCACTATATGCATTGATTAAAAAAAGAATATTTCTTTTAAATTAGCAAGATTGCCAGAGATTATATGATTGGGACAAGAAGATGAAAAAGTAGTAAAATACAAAACATTAGAGCAGATCGCCTTGTTAAAGCCCTGGGATTGGAGAAAACATAAGAAGATAAACGTAGACCGCTGCTCAGTACAGCTGCAAAAATACTTGAGTCCTCATTTCAAGCAAGGCTGTCCTATGTCCTGGTAATTACCAAAACATCCAAGTTCATACACCTTATGATATTACCAGAAAATTAAGAGCCAAAATAATACATGATGTGGTTTTCTATACTATACACTAATCATTTGATGTGTTAACCAGAAAATACAACCAGAAATGTGTGAGCTGTAAGGGCTTGCTGACTTCCTGCATGTCCATGTCTTCTGAACCCAAAACCACACACATATCAACATTTTCCAATATTAACATTTTCTAACATGGGATTATGCAGCAGTACATTCCAAGTTCATCGGTGTTGACATCCAGGGTTGCTCAACCATTCAGTCACTGTTCAATTGACTGTAGTTCATCTGCATAATTCAATCTTGCTGCTCAAAAGTGTGGTAAATTTTGGAGAGGGTTTCTCATGCTTTAAGAAGCCCTATTTCATGGTTATGATAGACTAGGCATGAAATATATCTCTCCAGTGACACCGGAGCTGTGAAATACAGCCCTTTTGCACTAACAGAAAGTACGCACGTTATACCCATCACGTGGCTCACACTAGAGTTACTTTCCCAAAGTGGCCCTGCGCACCGTTCCAACCCTCCGGAGGTCTCCTTGTCCCTGAAGAGAGAATCTATCCAGCTCCGATTTGACAATACGTGTGGTGCATTCCTTCCAAAATTCCACATTAGCATTTGAAAAGGATTCCTTGGAAACAAGAAATGCAAAGTAAATCATCCTTATCTATTCCCTAAATCGTCCCATTAAAATCCCTCCTGCCAGTGTTAACGTGGGGGAGGGGCAATGGAGCCCAGGCTCCAAGAAGAAAGCAAGCTAGGTCGTGTTAAACCCGGACAAAGTTAAAGTTCAAAGCGAGATATGATCTCAGCCCTGACCCTAATACAGCATACGATACTGTATCTCCTTTACTGTACATAGGAATTGTTTTGAGGCATGTTCAAGATCCAATTGGCGAGGCCCCCTAGGCACCTTTCTCTCCGTTTCAATGCTGCCATCTTGTGGACTACCTAAACTCAAGAAGCGGTGACCTTCCTTCATTAGAGAAAACAGCCGCGCTTTGTGTGTTTTATTTTATGTAATGGGGGAGGAGTGGGACTGGCAGAAGCAGGAGAATTTTATCTTTAGGATTATCTTTATTATTAGCTTCAGTTTACCGAAAACAAATTCCAAGCCACAGTGATTTCATTTTTTTCCATTCTTAAAAAGCAAAGCTACTTCTATGAAAAACAGGGTTTAGTAAAACTTAAAGCTATGGAGGTTTAAAAAAGCACCACAGTCAAATAGCTCCTTGTAGAACACACAAGACAAATAATCCCTGAGAATCCATTCATACTTTTTAGATTCCAAAGGAAACATTTTTAAAAAAAATTTTTAATGCGCAGCTATTTAAAAATGCTTTGGCTTTACATGAACTTTCCTGGAGGTTTTAAATGGGGCAAACGATTTACACACACATTTTAAAATTCACTAAAAAAGCAAAAACTTACACTTAAAATTAATTGACCTGATACAAAGCACAGAAGAAAAACTAATCACAAGAAATGCGTCAGAGATCTGACCTAAAGACCTGAAGCATTAGCCAGGATGGTGAGAATACAGATAACTTCCAGAATGAAACATCCAGCCTAGTCTTTTGAGGTTCATGGGTCAATCTGTACTTAAAATTCCTTTCATTGGTGGATATCAATTTATATAATACTCAAGAAAAAAATCTTTCATATTAAATATTGTGAACCAAGGGAAAATGGTACAGATGTAACACATACGTCTAGGAAAGTAACCTTTCTGGAAATTTTATGTAAAACCAATTTGGCAGGCAGTTCATAATCTTTTTAAAGCTGGATTTGAAAAAATTCCTAAACGTGATTTTGCATTTTGACATCTCCATGCGTCTTTTGAGTTTCCTGGTAATCCTGGATTTTGTGGCTTTTCCAGAATTTTCAAACAGACGTTAAGTTATATAAATTGTGCCTTCTGTGAGCAAATTAAGGGCCTTTCTGACCTAAATGATTAAATTTGTCTTTCTCTGCTTTTCTCTATTTTTCCTTTCCACCCACTGAAGAGTTTCCAACATATGGTTTTAACTGTGAATTTGGCTGGGGCTCTCACAAGACATTCTGTCACTGGGAACATGACAATCACGTGCAGCTCAAGTGGAGCGTGTTGACCAGCAAAACCGGACCGATCCAGGATCACACAGGTAATGGAGAGTTCACTTCAACCTTATATCTTTGAATTAGCAAAGATGTGGCTATGGAGGATTCCTGGGGTCTGTGGGATCAGGGTTGTTCAAAAAGACTACGGAGGTTTCACTCATACTTTCCTTTCTTAGAACGCCCAAGCTCTCCTTTCCTAGAAGAGATGCTTGTCCACCAAGTAGTAGAGAAAGCTGATTAAATTTGGCAACTGATTGCCTCTCTCATAAATAGCAAACTGGGCAAAGATGTGTGAATAAGTACCTGTTTCATACTTTTTCTAAGCTGTTTATGGCAATTTCAAATGTACTCAAACAGAAAAGGCTTAGTGAAAAGTATGCTATATGTATATAACCCAACTTCAACAGTCACTAAATCACAGGACTCTTATTTTATCTCTATCACCCCTGACTCTGGATTATTTTGAAGCAAGTCCAGACATATGTCATTTCATTTACTTTGCAGCTAAAGAAACAAGAAGTGAGCCTATTGCTTGCTCTCTCGACCCTTGACATGGAAGTGGAACAAGGTGGGGTGGGATTCTTACTCTTTTGAGGAAGGCTGTAAATCTAGCTCATTTTTTCTGAGCAGGTGGAAACCTCACCCCACTCCACCTCCTGTCTTACTTTCCTGCTAAGATTAATTAGGGGCAAAGGAATGGGTTGGGGGTCACAGGGGGCCGACAGCTACTCCAGGGAACTCTTATCCCCTGTCATCCTGTTTCCCTCTTAGTCATTTTGTTACCCGGTGTAAAGATCCAGTGGTATCCTACAAAGACCCACATATACACACATTCCCACATACAACAGACACAACCCATGGACGTCTACCCTACTCAGTGAGACTTACAGGACTCCTCACTCACTCACTTACAGGACTGCTCACTCAAGAGGTGGCTTCACAAATGATACCCTCAAGGGGCATTGTCTGATGCTGGGAAATCTCATTAAGCAAAATTGCCCCGTGCTGAGGCTTTGGGCCAGTGGGTCAGTGAGGCAATGGATGGGCAGAGGGCACTTCATGCCTCTCCCATTTTATTGTTCACTTTTTTTTCCCAGTGAATATAACCATTAAGTAGGTTGAATTGGCCGCCTTCCACCACAGCTACCTCTTTGCCTAATGAGAATGACAAGGAAATTGGATAAAATTGGACTCCTTCAATTCTGAGACACTTTCAATTGAATCTTAAGACAAGCAGTTTTAGAAAACTTAAAATACTTTGACTGTAAATGGCACTGTACATATAAATGGCATCAAATTAACCAAATGCAATTAGCTGAAATGAAGGCAGTAATGGTGGAAAAATTGATGCAAAGTGAAGCAAAATGGCTCAGTAGGATCTGACATTCAAAGGAGGTTAAAAGCTATGTTAGCCACAGACAAAAGCTAAAAGGCTTGCAGAAGTAAAGTGCTAATTGAGAAAATGAAGACAGAGTTCCTGACCCAGAACTGTGATAAAACCCCTGAAAGGAAAAAAATATCAACGCTTTATGTGTTGGAGTATCAGAAAAGGAGGGCTTGTCTTAGATTAACAGCTGAGAAGTGTGATTCCTTCAGAAAGATTTGTCTCTTTTGTTCTCCCAGACACCCAGATTTACTTGGCTGTAGTACCAGGTCTGCCCTGATGAGAAAAAGCCTGCTGCAGCTCTAGGAACGCAAACATTTGCTGAGAGAGAGGAGCGAGCTCAACCTCTGAAAGGCAGGAACTTGTTAACATAAAAAATGTAGATGAAAAGAGCCTACACCCAGCACACTTGCACACAGACAGACATTAGACAGTATTCTGCACTTTGCAAATCAGACCTGGAGATTTCTTTAAATTAACACTTTCTAGGTAAAATATCCTGCTGTTCAGTTTTGAATTTATTCGAAGGAAACCCACATGGTTTTCTGCAGTTGACTTCTAAGAGAAAAGCTATATGTCTCCTTATGGATGATTCCTGAAGCCCAACATCTTCCCTGGTTCATTGAACAAGGGTTGTTTGAGGAGCCCTATTACTTGGTAGATGTTGCACTGGGCGCTGGAGATTCGGGAATATAGAAGGGTGACCTGCCCTGAGGAGCTCAAAGTCTGGTTGCGGATGAGAAATGATTACTGTGCAGGCGTGAGGGTGCCCCAAGGTGGGGGTGAGCAGCGACAGGAAAGGTAACACGGGGGATCAGAAAAAACAGTTCTGTCTGGAGAGCTAGGAATGGTGTGTGCAGACGTGGAGGATGGATGGCAGGTGGTGTGTTTGGACAGGCTCCAATGTGAAGCAGTTAGATATGTAGCAGGGGTGTGGCCTTGGGTGCCACGGGAAGAGGTGAAGAGGCTAAAGGTAGTGAGGAGCCACTGACAAGCTTTGAGCAGAGGAGTGACAAGAGCATGTTTTTAGAAGACCACACTGGTGTCGGGGCAGAGGTCATGAGAGATTTCTCAAGCAGCCATCTTTCCTCTACCCAGGTCCAGTTTTCTCCTTCTTTCTTCCGCCTCTTCTCTGACTAGCCAAAATAAACCTCCTGGGCGCCACAAATATGCTTCCTCTCTGCAGCGCCTCTAACTTTAGTATTTTTCCCTAAGATGGGCGCATTGGGCACAGAGGCATGATGGGTGCATTTTCTACCTGTCCCTCTTGGTGGACTGGCACCCTACTCACCTCAGTGAAATGGCAGCGTCACGCAGATAGGGCACCACCCCCTCGGTAAAGAAGTGGAGAAAACAAATCCCAAGAGCCCCCTTGGTCACAGGAGCATGTCACAAAGACAGTATCAAACACGCTGCTGGAATTTGCACCCTCTTAGTATTCCACCCATTGGTTTCATTAAGAGTATTTCGGTGCAATCTCAGCTAAGCAGCCAGGTGAGGGAAGAAAGTTGCCCGCTGACACATCCACCTCCACCTGGACATCGTTGACACAGGCGAACAGATACAAGGACATGCCCACATGTGCACAGTGAAATACTATCTCACAAACACACAAACCCCTTGGGCAGCAAACAAAACATCCTGCTGCCCACTGAGGCCCGAGTGTCAGATTCACACTTACATCAGGTGAGGCATTAGAGTAGTATTTGCATAGCAAACAGTGAAACATGAGTTGTGTGTGTAGACCAGGTGGTGGCAGGAGGAAATGTTCCCACTGGGGGTAATTAAAAGCAAAGCCAAGAGTAAGTCCTTGCAGCCTGGCAAGTGTCTACATTGCCAAAATGGCATGTTCCAATAAGCCTCAAATATGCAACCTTGCTTCTCCTTGAACCAGAAGCCCACATCAAAAAGAAGCAGGACTTGAATTGAGACTCAAGCTCTCAGGTGTATTTAAGGACTTTATAAGCCATTAAAATAAACAAGGGAAAAATCATCTGAATTTATTGGAAAAAGAAGCTCATTAGACTATTTGGAAACACTGCAACTTTATTATTATTAAGCAGCTATAGTGCCCAAAGTATCATCACCCAGCTCAAATAATAAATAAGAAGACATCAGAGCTGTTCATTTGATGTCTCTGGCCACATCAGTGCTGCTGAAACTATTTTAAAGTTGCATGAAAATAGGTCTGCCCTCTGCTTTCAGTGTGCTTGCAATGATGCAAAGACAAACTGGAGTCACAGCCCATGTCCATGTGACAGTACATCCCAAATATGTAGTATCCAAATTGGTGCTGCTTCACAGCCTTCTCCCAATCAAACGTCCACTCACAGAGGCTCGGAGTGCAGACTCGGGCGCCAAAGAGGTTCCGCAAGAACGGCACACCACCTCTCCCTTTCCCTGCATATTTGGCTTCTTGGTGCTCAGCCCAGGGGAGAAGCTTTGAGTCACAGACCTGGAATGAAGAGTTGAAGGAAGGATTCATACATTCAGCCACTCTCCCTAACCTGGCTTTTTGTCACAGCAGGAGATGGCAACTTTATCTATTCCCAAGCCGACGAAAACCAGAAGGGCAAAGTGGCTCGTTTGGTGAGCCCTGTGGTTTATTCCCAGAACTCCGCCCACTGCATGACCTTCTGGTATCACATGTCTGGTTCACATGTGGGCACGCTGAGGGTCAAACTGCACTATCAGAAGCCAGAGGAGTATGACCAGTTAGTCTGGATGGCCATCGGACACCAAGGAGACCACTGGAAGGAAGGGCGTGTCCTACTCCACAAGTCTCTGAAGCTTTATCAGGTAAGCTCCCTTCCCCGGGTGGGAGGGCAGCACTTTCAGGGACACTGGGATAATGAGAAAATTATGGAAAAGAGGGGCGGGAATTATTCCAAACATGATTTCAGGAATTTCTCGAACCTGAGATTTTGCCGTAATCTTAGTAGCGTATTTCACAGTCTCCAACATTACAGGAATAGAACCAATTTGCTGAGAAAGGGGAGAATGCTACTCTATAATCTATTTCTGGCTGCCACAATGAACATTCCTTTGATTTGCTGCTATTCCCAGTTTAAAGTTTTGAGTTATAAAAAGAAAGTGTTAGAAGTTTGATGCCATCACTAGGCAGTTAACGTAGATTGATGTTCGAAGCGCATGCTTACGTGAAATTTCATGAATTTAATTTATGTGCCATAGACTGAACTGAACAAGCATTTGTAAACACTGCTATTCAGGACCAAACATTTCCATACTGTGAAAACGATCTCATTTTGTTAGGTGATTTTTGAAGGCGAAATCGGAAAAGGAAACCTTGGCGGGATTGCAGTGGATGACATTAGTATTAATAACCACATTTCACAAGAGGACTGTGCAAGTAAGTATGAAGTGCTATAGAAACCAGACGCACTTGCCCAGGGCACAATTATTTTCGTGTGATGGTCTTGGTCTTACTGATTTAGACCTAGAATTTCAATGTGGGCTATAGGCACATCATGTGAAATGCGTATTTTGATACAACAGGGCATTAAATCAGGTCAGTTTACCTTTAGCTACCCCCTTTCCTAACCTAGTTCATTTAGTGTCTGATTGTACCTGCAAAACCACATAAATAATGTGGAATCCAAAAACCATAGCTCAGAAGAAAGACTCACAGCTTACAGGCTATATATACCATGCCAAAACATTTTGATGAAAAGCGGAAAACTCAGACATCTGGATAATTCCAAATATCTGAGTATATAAACAAAACAGCAGGCCGTTGAAAATTTTGAGCACAGTGAACTTAATTAAGATTACATTTTTAATGAATCATAGAAGCTATAATTCTTTGCTTTATTACAAATAAGTAGATGTTTCTGACTCTAAAAATAGTGGAAATGACTCAAGAGAATAAATGAAATTTTGAGACTTCGCCTAGTATTAGAGTTTATGGTTTTTATTGGTCTGGATGTATAGATGAAAGTTGACATAGAAAACCAATTCATATTCCCTGGTTCTTGATATGTAATTATAAATAGAATCACTAATGGCAATGTAATAGCACAGTAATTAGTCTTAAGCTCCATTTGCCACACTTAAACTTTTGCTATATATCATATAATAGGATGTTAATTATAACAAAATGGAATAAGCCTATTGGGCAAATTTAAGACAAAGGGGGCCTGTTGGCTGTAATGGGTTTTTGGTCATTTCAGCAATTTACAAAGCTTTTATTATGCAATATATTGAATATATGTAATCCTAAAGTGACAATAATTTGATATGGTCAATTAAAGAAATCGGGGGAAAAGAGCAGTGAATAAAGATCTGCTTTTTTGTACTATGTAAGGAAATCTATTTAATGCCATACTATTTAACAGGTCTTCACAAGAAATGCTAAGACTTAATATTTCAGTTGCAATTACTCTACAGGTTTCCCACATTCAAGTCTATACTGCTGTTAAAATATGTATTTCAGGGGTGCCTGGGTGGCTCAGTTGGTTAAGCATTCCAGCTTCAGCTCACGTCATAATCTTATAGTTTGTGAGTTCAAGCCCTGTGTCGGTCTCTGTGCTGCCAGCTCAGAGCCTGGAGCCTGCTTCAGATTCTGTCTCCCTCTCTCTCTCTCTGCCCCTCCCCTGCTCATACTCTGTCTCTGTCTCTGTCTCTGTCTCTGTCTCTGTCTCTGTCTCTCTCTCTCACACAAATAAATAAACATTTTTAAAAAATATGCATTTCATGCAGTTACACAGGCTTTCCTATTCCAAGATGAGAATTGTTTTTAGAATGTGAGAGTAAACTCCCTAAAGCAAAGAAATCAAATTTAATTCCATTCAGCAAGTTTTAATGGACTGCATATTGTATGCAAAGCAGCATCCAAGTGCTCCGTTGAATATATAGAGGATTTAAGACAATTCTGTGGGCTTTCTTCTTTCATGTGACTGGTCCACATGCCTGTAGTTGTTATAAGGCATTGTACTCAGAAAATCACAACTAAAGCACTGTCAGAATACTTTATGTTGCTGTCATGATAAAAAGATATAAGATAATTGTATAATTATTCATCAAATATATATCCTTGAATATTTAGCTATGGATGCTATGAGACTAACAGCTATTTATTGGTTATCCACACATTTATGCAACAACTATTTATTGAGGCACCTTTTATGTTCTGGACACTATTGTAAATGTTGGGAATATAGCAGTGAATAAAGTACTCAGAACTCCCCACCTCCTACTCAAAACTACATGGGCTACTGGGACTCTTCCTCCAGAGGTTTTTTGTTTGTTTCTTTGTTTTTGTTTTGTTTAGTTTTGTTGGTAAGACACAGGACACAGTCTCTTGCCTCAAAGAGCTAGGAAACAGTTACCTACAAAAGCCAGGATGGTAGCCATGTACACAACTCCACTACTGTTTCCTATTTTCATCAAATTTCCCCCACACTCCAGGTGCCAAAACCATCACCCTCCACTCTTCTCTTAAAACAACCTGAATCGCTGTGGTACCTGGGTTTCGATGTGACACAGATATCCCAGTCATTTGACATTGCCTCTCCATTGTTCTATAGTTACGTGGTAGGGTGGGATTGGACTAAAAACCCCCAAGTATATAAAGCAAAACCATTAGTGTGAGGTAGGGGTGTGTGTGTGTGTGTGTGTGAAGGTTTATGTAGTTTGTGTGTATTAACTTTTGTTGGCAGTTCAAATATCTCTTTCGATTTTGTTTCACTTGTCAGAACCGGCAGACCTGGATAAAAGGAACCCAGAAAATAAAATTGATGAAACAGGTAAATTTTTCTTGCTGACCAATTTTTTTTTTTAATTTACTATGGCTTTCATGGTAAATTTTATGAAGCAACTTTCCGGAAGTTTAGTGCAGCGGTATATCAAAGCAGTTCAAATAAAATAAACATCTCTGCCCAGGGTGCTGCTCAGAGTGCTCACTTCTAAGCTGCCAGAGGTCTAGAGAAGCTTGGGGGAGTGGCTGAGCCCTGGGGGCGTGTGCCTGCCCTGCCCTGTCTGAGCTGGAAGAGCCCCTTGAGCATAACCACATGAAACACTCTCACTTTACAACTGTAGAAGTAGGAAATCGGTGAAGACTACGATCTACCCAGAGACAAGGGCTGATTTTCACACGATAATTTGAAGCCAACCTAAATTCTTGCCTGGTTGATATCCAGACATGATGTTTAAAAACTGGAGCCCAATTTTTGTGATAAGCTGTTGTGTTTCAGCCATCCGTTTGCCTCATCTTCTACATGGGAACCCTAACTTTGTGCTTAATGAAGACAGTGATGTGGATGAAGATGATGATGATGATGATGATTGATGATGATGGCAAGGACTTATCGAGGAGCTAGTATGACCCACACACTTTACATATGTATCTTCTATGCTCTCTAAAGCGTATTCATTCTCGTTTTGGAGATGAGGTGACTGAAACTCAGATCAGTGATTTGCCTTTAAGTAGCACAGTTAATTGGGTGGTAGTCTTGGACCTTATACCAATTAATCTAAAAATGTGTGTTTTCCTTGATTACTTTGTAGTCAAATACAAGACATTTGATCAGAGTTGGGCCTCGCCTGGTGCTATCTTATTTCTAGAAGCTTCTGTACGTCCCAGCCAGCAGTTGTGGGTTGTTGGACACTTGCCCCGGCATCACTCACAGCTGTTGCCAGCAGTTCTGTGTCCTGTCCATCAGCATCAGCACCTGTTGCCTGTAGAAATGTGGACTGGCTATAGTCAGACTTGGACTTGATAGACACAGATAAATATGGCACTATACTATGCCGTTAGTAACATTAACACGCAGCTCATTTAGTTTAGTTACATAGCCCACACTGAGATGTAAACTTTATTAGAGGTTGTTTCAAAACAATGTTTCAAGGGAGAGAATATTAATATGCCCCAAGGCTTGTTTTCCCCTGTTTAGGGAGTTGCATCTCATATTTTTAGTTTTCTTTGATTGGAATCTTTGTTGATCAGAACACCATTAAGTAAACACTGCATGTTGTGCATTAACATTTTAGTCTCATTTCTAGTACCACATAATTAGGCTCAGAGCTCCCATGTTAATAATTTCTCATGTTCCACTCTAAAGAAAACATTTCCCCAGTGACTGAGCTGCAGAGCAGAATAACTGTCTCCAGTGAAACCACCAACGCTGCAAAGATGCTGATTATTAACTGTGTTCCAGTCAGCACAACACGGACACAATCTCTAGCTCTGAGCCATAACCCATTTGAAATGTCAGCAGCAAGCATCCCCTTTGTCCTGAAAGCTTCCTCCTTCTTGAGTGAAACCACAGTCAACTTGGGGGGATTCTGTCTGACTTGAGGATTTTACATGTGGAGGAACAAACATGTGTGTAAACGATGCCCAGACATGCTGGAAACAGCGCCACATGAAAGGGCAGCTTGGAAGGTTTCCTTGTGTCTGGTTTGGAGATTAGGCAAATGCACAGGGCATGGTCAAATCCCCCCACTGGACAATTGTGTGACTAAGCATTTTGCAGAGCTTGATGATCACATATCTGACCAGGGACTGTAAACACAGATTACCATTTAGTACAAATGGTGGGCTTTGCGAAATCTGAATGCAATTAGAACATAACCCTCACTGTATGTCCAGAATCAGTTACTTCCATGTGCCGAGCTATCAGAATCACAGCACCGACTCCCCAGGACCCTCCCCTCCCATACCTTGATTCTAAATCTTGGTGTTTCCTGGCCATGGGGGAGCCAAATCCCACCTCAGAGACCACCCACAGGCCCTTGAGAGAGGACAGACAAAACTGGAGCATGGGATTTGCTTTTTCTCTCCTTTTTGTCTATTCTTCTGTCCACTTTCATCTGGTATGTTGGCAGTGCTCACGGGGCCAATTGTTCTTCTTCCCTAGGGAGCACCCCAGGCTATGAAGGCACAGGAGAAGGCGATGAGAACATCTCCAGGAAACCGGGCAACGTGTTGAAGACCTTGGATCCCATCCTCATTACCATCATAGCCATGAGCGCCCTGGGCGTCCTCCTGGGTGCCGTGTGTGGGGTCGTGCTGTACTGTGCCTGTTGGCACAACGGCATGTCTGAAAGAAACTTATCTGCCCTGGAGAACTACAACTTTGAACTCGTGGATGGTGTGAAGTTGAAAAAGGACAAACTGAATACACAGAGTACTTATTCTGAGGCATGAAGGCAGACAGATGAAAAGACAAGTCAGAGAATTGAAGGGGAAGGACGTAACTTGAACGTGCTGGGGAACCTGTTGTTGATCTCTCTCACTGTACAGGCTGGGAAGTGCGTTGATGACGCTGAGCCAGGCTTTTCTCAGGAGCATCCATGAGTACGGCCGACAGACATGAACAAGTTAGCTGTGTTCGCAATCGGAATCATGTACAGTCAGTTTTTTCTGTTGGTTTCATTTGAATAATCCAATGCTGGTGTTGAGACCAAGTATGAATGACTTAATGATTCATTTCGACTCTCCCTCCCCATTCTGTCTCCTCTTCCTTTTACGGATTCTTTTCGGAAACTGTGCAAAATCCAAGATGCTGGCACCAAGTGTATTCAGTGGGGCCCTTTTGATGGACATGCTACCTGTAGCCCAGTGCCCAGAATATATTAGAATAACCGCACTTCAGTGGACTCCTGAAGCTGTACTTGTGTATAATTGCCCACGTCGTGCATAGGCAAAGAAGGATTAGGATGTTTTATGTTAAAGTGCTGTAGCCTCAGTACCAGTATAGTGTGTCAGCTCTGTTTACAAAGCAATACCGTCAAAGTTTCTTGATGTTTTCCAGTGTTGTACTAAACCTCGTGCTTGTGAACTCCATACAAGAAACCGTGCCATCACCAAACACTGCTGGCAACGTGTACTGCCGACAACCGCAACGAAAAATCCTTGGCACTGGCTAGTCTATGTCCTCTCAAGTGCCTTTTTGTTTGTACTGGTTCTCATTGTGTTACATTAACAACCCACTCTGTTTCTCGCTGGTAAGAGCCCTACTCTTTAATCAAACCCTGGTGGCCCACTGACTAAGAAGAAAGTATATTTTAGTGTGAGATGTCAGCCCCCGGGAAGGCAAGGGCTTCGAAGATTTGGCAATGTGGCTTAATTGTTCTGCTTTTTCCGTAGTTCAATTTCATGTCTCTTGACCCTTTTGTATAAAGCTGCAATATTCTCTCTTATTGGTCTTTCATATGGAATGTATTTTCAAATGTAAACTCTTTCTCTCCTCTCTCTCTCTCTCTCTGGCTTTCTCTCTCTCTGTCTCTCTCTGTCTTTTTTCTCTCTTAGAATTTAAGCATTTGCCATTGTCCAGAAAAGAAACTTGCAGCTTTAACCTGCTGGTAATGGCAAGCAATTTTGCTAGACTTTATGTTTAAAAATAAATAAATAAGGGAAATTCCTAACTTTGCCCTCCAAAGTCTAACTTTGGTTTTCTTGTTAACTGGTTAAAGTGACAGTATCTTTTTTCCTTAAGCCATTTGTCTGTCTGCTCCAATCAAAATGATCTGAGATAGGAATGTTTGCATTTAATAGAGTGAGAAGCTGAGGGAAGAAGTAATACTAATTGGCTTTCAGGTGAGACCCAAAGGAAGGACTGAATACAATTCACCAAATATCCAAAAATAAGAGATTTTTACATCCTAATACGCAAAATGACCCTTGAAAAACCTCTTGTTTTGCTATTGAATCAGACAAGGGAAGTGGAAGAAAGAACAGTTAATTTAAGAAAGTGACTATAAATCTGGTGCCTGGGGTGAAGTATTTTAAGATAAGATGGGAAAGAAAATGAGTAAAGTCAAAACAAATCTTTAAAAACATCCATTCAGCAGCAACTCTGAAAAAACAGAGACTTGAATGAATGCACCTAGAAACTTCCAGTGGCTCACAAAGAAAAAGCCTACCTTGGGGCTGGTAAGACAGAAGCTAGAACAACAGCACAGAGACGTAATTATCAGACAGCATGCAAATTAATCCAAAGAAGCTATGGTTGTTTTCAGTGTAGTTGTATCAGGCCCCAGTGCACAGAAGAACTTTTAGATTTCCTCCTTACATTGCTCGAGCTCTCATTCAGATGCATTTGTGGGAGTCACATTTGCATCATGGATGGGTCAGTCCATTCATCTTGGTTTAATTGGATTATGAATGTCTTTTGTTTCCAGGAAAGTATCAATCACTATGAAAAAAGAATAGATTTTTATTCCCAAAGGCATTCGTTCAGTTGTTACAATCATACCAGGATGAAAGCACCAAGACCTGGTTTTGTGTGTGTGTGTGTGTGTGTGTGTGTGTTTTTTTTAAGGCAACAGATTTAGTTGTCCTTAGCCAAGGAAAAATGATACTGCAACTTTAAATTTTAAAGTATCTTGCACTGATAAATATATTTAAAAATTATATGTTTATAAAGTTATTAATTTGTAAAGGCAGTGTTACAAAATGTTCAGTTTATATTGTTTTAGATTGTTTCGTAATTTTTAAAGGTGTAAAATAACCTATTTTTTCTTTATTGAAATCTATAAGACTTTCTGTAGTAAAATGTTTTCATTTTACTGGTATATGATTGCTTCATGTTTTGTACCATCATAAAATTTTGTGCAAATTTTTTTTACAGAAATTTTTATTTTCTATGACAATATGACGCTTGTAAATTGTTGTTTCAAAATGAACAGCGAAGCCTTAACTTTCAATGACATTTGTATTCTCAGACACTGAGTAGCATAAAAACCACATAGAACTGAACTGTAACTTAGATCCAAACTATGACTACTACATTCCAAAGAAACAGTTGAATTAAACATTTTCATAAAACACCCACACCTGATGGCTTTTATTATATTAGCTTTGTTCTTGTTAAAGAAATTGGTATTATTCCAACATTGAATCACTTCCAAGATTTTTTAAAGTTCTTTTTCTTTTTTAAAAAAATTTTTTTGAAACTTATTTTACAGAGAGAGAGAGTGAGCTGGGGAGAGGGGCAGAGGGAGAGAGAGAGAGAGAGAGAGAGAGAGAGAATCCCAAGCAGGCTCCACACTCAGTGGAGCCTCACATGGGGCTCCATCCCACGACCCTGGGATCATGACCTGAGCCAAAATCAAGAGTCAGTCACCCAACTGACTGAGACACCGAGATGCCCCTAAAGTTCTTTTTTTTTTTTAAAAGTATATCCTAAAAGGAAGAGAAGGTTAAGAAGACATATACTAAAGTAGAATACTGACCCAAATTGGACACTGTCAGGATAAGGAATATAGAAAGCCTTATACAAAGAAAGAAATTTTTCAAACCCAAATTTTATGTCAAATGCTCTTTATTCCATTTGGTAAATATTTTTTAATGAAATTCACAAATATCTGTTGGTAAGTTTTGTTTTTATAGAAAGTAGGTAATAAACTGACAGAGTTTATGCATGTGCCTATGTAGGTGTAAGGCAAAGTTGAGCAAGATATTACAACTGGGCATTTGCTAATTCTTAGGAAAATTTCTATTCCATATGAGACCAAAATAATAGTAATAGTAATAATAATAACAGCAAAAACAAAGCAACAGAAGTGCTAAGCCAAAGCATGCTGAGTTAGGACCCTTTACAAACTTCTTCCAACAACCCTACTGTCCACAGACCAACAATCCTTTTTTTACCATCCTCTGATTAGAGGGAAATTTGAAAACATAGGAACTTCTTGAGAAGCAGACTGCTCTGCACAGTTCTTTGCATGGAATCAATATTCCTGCTTCTCTGGACATTTTTGCCTTTTGCATCTTCCAGGATTTATCCAAGAGTAGGACATTTTCCCTATTGAGGGGCTTCTCAAGTCTCTCTGCATGGAAGAGAGAGACAGTGCTGGGTAATCACTTCACCAAAGTTAAATTCTACCTACCTTCAGGGATGTTTCCAGGAAACATGATGACTTGCAAGGGGTCTATCAGAATTCATCTAGAGATGCTTTCTGAAAAATGCTAAATGCCCTCAATTAATATTCTCTCTAGTTCATGTTTAAGAAGGCCTTAAACATAGATGTTTTTCACCCTGTTGTCACCCCTGGTTAGCTGCTAGGCTAGGTCCTTCTTGCTGGATTTAACGAGCTACATCACTCTACGATACTTCTCAAAATCAGGAATTAAATGTATCATGAGGGTTGAAACACTTAAAGCATGAAAATTATTTATTGTTCCATCTCCTGTCTTCCTTAATAACTTATTAATTGCCACTTGGGCTGAATTGCACTGGGTCTTTTTGCAAATCAAATGGATTTTGTAACATTCCATAATGTTTCTGCTTCCCAATGGTAATTATAACTGTTGTGTTGCATTAAAAAGCAGTTCTGCTAAGCATTAGTCCTATTTCCCTAAACTATATCCACTAAGGGATCTTTAGCAGGTTTTCAACTTGGAGGTTGAGAGGGAGTAAAGGGAGCCCCAAAGTAAGTAGAACTGAGCATCAAAAGCGGGTAAGACTAGACTAATAACCTTTTTAAAAACCTGTCCCAATGAAACATTGCAGTATGATACAAATGAGAGCATCACATTATCGTATTGCATGCAACGTGTTAGCAATAAAGATCCTCTTAGCCAATTCTATCATTTTAGGAGGAAAGGAGTAAACTCATATTCACCAGGATTTTCTATGGTAATGTCATTGTACTGCTTTTTATTGAAAACATTAGCTATTTTCACAGCAGCTCTGTGAGGTAAGCTTTGCAATATTATTCCACCTTATAAACGAGGAATCCAAAGTTTAGGAAGGTTGAGCGATGAGTTCAGTATGTCTCTTATCTCATCTCCCCTTCCATTCCTCCTACCATCTCACATAGAGGCCTTGCTACTCAAAGTGTAGCCCAAGAATCAGCATCAATAGTGGCATCACATATTAGACCTGCAGAATCTCAGGCCATACCCCAGACACACGGAGTCATTTTAACAATATCCCCAGGATGACCTGTATTCCCATCCATTCAGGTTTGAGAAGTGCCAACATAGTCTGCAGTTAATGCGAAGCCAGGTGTGTGAGAGTTCGTCTCACTTCCTGTGGTGATTTTGAGACACTCAAAGATAGGGAAAGTATATATGCCGGCAGGCATATATTTTTAGACGAGTCTGGAAAACACAAAGTAAAATTAGCAAATGGGCAATCCCACTCAGAACCACATTGTGGCTATCCTGTCTGATTGTTCCAGAGGGACCTACACATAGGCTTTTCTGAGACTGCAGAAATAATGCTGATGAAGTATTTTGCTGGGCAAAACTTTTAAAGTGCTATAGAGCACAGCAAATACTCTACTCATCAGAGTAAAATCAGGGTAAAAAATGAGGACTGGTTTGTGAAGAGCCAAATCCTTCTACCCAAAGAAGTTGCCTTATTTATTCAAAACACAGTTTACTACTTTAGAAAGATGTTAAAATCCTGAATGGTAAAACAACTAGACTGAACTGTATTTAAATTTTTTTAATGTTTTTATTTATTTCTGAGAGAGAGAAACAGTGTGAAAAGGGGAGGGTCAGAGAGAGAAGGAGACACAGAATCCGAAACAGGCTTCAGGATCTGAGCTAGCTGTCAGCACAGAGTTGTTGTTTTTTTAATGTTTTTATTTATTTATGAGAGATAGACTGAACCCTATTTAATCTTTCTTTGATGATTTCTAATCTTGTTCCTTAAGGTCCTTGTTACACGTAATAGAGCTTCATTGTCAAATAGTGACTCTTGAACAAGGTTTTCCTCTAGAGAGATTGTCTCTCATCTGTTCAGTTGAATGGAACAGTACCTATTATGATATAAGAGTTTAAGAAACATGTAACACTTATAAGTACCTACTTGTATTACTGCCCTGTTAGTGGTGTTGGGAAGCTGCTTGCCCTGGTAGAGTGTGACACTGGGATTGGACATGCTGTCCTGTAAAGAGCTGCTGAGTATCACCCTTGCACTTCTCGAATGAGATATCTTTCCTGGATGGAAAGCAGGTCCTGGTCCATCATGATGCTCCTTTCAGAGATTCAGACATTCCCCCTCCCAGTCCATCATTTCTGACATATGCTAATGCCACACCCTTCTTCAAGGCCCCATCATCATCCTGCAAGGATGTGGTGCTGGCGGTGCTAACAATCTTGATGTAATCCAGTTGGGAAACCATGCCATTGTTAATGTGAGCTATCCTTTCTCTAATTTTGTCCAACTTCTGAAAATCATTAATGTTGATTAAATTGCTTCTTGACTTTGAATATGTGATATCTTTAAAGCAAATTCAACAATTATCCTCAGATTTTTTTTTTTTTTTTTTTTTTTTTTTTTTTTTTCTTTTTTTTTTTTTTTTTTTTTNTTTTCTCCGTATTTTTTTTTTTTTTTTTTTTTTTGGTAATTTTTCTGCTATGATTCAAGCCCTCCATCTAAAAGATCTTGTTTTTGGAGTCAAACATAATGTTTGTTGCAGCAGCGTTTAATTCTCTATGTATGTAAGCCACCTAAATTGCTGTTAGTTGTAAGAAGAAATACTCTTTCTGGCATCCAGATAACAAATCATCCCTTTGATTTAGTTTCATCTATTGATTAGGAGGTTTGGGTGGGTGGAGAGGCCCAGGAAGTGGCACCAGTTCCATCTTTTCCCTGTTCCCTAAGCACATGGAGCTAAGACATCAGATATTTGTGCTTCAGCTAATGAATGAGTACATGGTGGCATCTACTTTGCATAAACTTCTTAACTCCTTATCATCATAACTACTACAATTTCTTGAATGTTTACTGTGTACCAAACTTCACTAGACGCTTCAATTAGTCCTTAAAACAACCTTATTATGATTTAAAGTTATAAAATAACTCCAGTGAGGCTGAGAAATATAATTAATACCACACAATTAGTTAGTAAGTGGCATTTCCAAGACACAAACCCAGATCTGTCCACATTCCAAATGCTACTCTAAGCTACTTCCTTAGCTGAAGGAAAGGTCTTTTTGCTATCAATGTCATTTGTTACAGGAATGTTCTGGAATGAATGGAACTGTGATCTCACTTTACTATTGGGCTGGGTGTTAGCTTGAAACTAGGCTATGCAGTGGTAAGAAATAAACTCCCGAGTACCACAGGCTTAACACATAAAGGGATATATTTCACTCATACAAAAGCTACTGTGAATCAGGTAGCTATGCAGGACACTTCTGTTCCAAGATGTGACTCAAGTGTCTGGGCTGTTTGCCACTGACTGCAATGCCAACCAGAAAAATGGGGCTTCAAGTCTCCATACAAGAGAAGATTAGAAATTTGTTCACTGTCTCTTTAGTACTATAGGCTGGGATTGGCACATGGCCCTAATTTTAAGCGTTCTGAGAAGAGCGGGAAAACACATGTATACTCAAGGAGTAGGAGGTGTCTCTGCCACAACTGAGAAGGGCAAAACCACACTCTTACTGTAGAAGGGAACTGAGATTATTCACTATGCCTGCCTCATGGGGAAGTGAGGTCTTTCAGACTGGAAACCAATCATAACTTAGGGAGAGAAATAACCAAGGATGAGCAGTCACATGAGATGAGATGGCTTATGTCAAAGATGAGACTCCTGGGGTACCTGGGTGGCTCAGTTGGTTGAGCATCCAACTCTGGATTTTGGTTCAGGTCATGATCCCAGGGTTGTGGGATTGGGCCCTTCATTGGGCTCTGTGTTGAGCATGGAGCCTGCTTAAGATTCTTTCTCGCTCTCTCTCCTTCTGCCCCTCCCCCCTGCTCTTGTCCTCAAGCACTCTCTCTCTATATATAAAATAAAATAGGAGGGAGGAGATGGCAGAGCAGCATGGAAGCTTTTTTGCATCTCTCATCCCTTAAATACAGCCAGATCAACACTAAACCATCTTGCACACCTAGAAAACTGATTTTAGGATTAACACAACAATCTGCACAACTTGAGCCAGAGAACTCAGCAGGTACATGGCATGGAGAAGTGAATTGGGGGAGAGAGAAGCTTCAGAAGGCAGGGAGACAGGATGGAGAGAGGATGGAGACAGGGAGAGAGAATGAAAGCAGCTACAGAGAAAAGAAAGAGTATGCAAGGGACTGAACAAAAATGGGACAAAAGAGAAAGGAGAGGGTTTAAATTCCATTAAGAATTCTGTTCTAGAAACAGGGGAAATGAAGTGTCTGAAAATCCACAGCTCACTACCTGGTGGAACTCTGGTGTGAAGGCAAATCCCCAGGAGCAGACAGGGAGGTCCTCAGGGTCCTCAGGCCACATGGGGAAAGGCGATTTTCCTGCTGGGAAGACATTTGGTAGAGACTGTGTTGCCATCCCACAGCCAAAGGTCTCAGCAGACCCTGGAGAACAACACATTTGCTAGTGTTGGGTCAAGGATGTTAAGGGGGAAGCCTGGTGCCAGATGTGTGTTGTGATTTTCCATAATCCCTGAAACACTGCTGCCACATGATCACATGAACTTTTTCTGGGGCAGGCTGACACCCAGTCGCAGTGTCTGGGCATCAGCAGCAGCATGGTCCCGCAAACATTACTGGCTGGGGCTGGCACCCAGCCATTGCTCCGTGAGACCCTCCCCCAGAAGGTCTGAGAAGATCAGACCAGCAATCCCTCAGAAGTGAGGGGTTGGGAAACAGACACATCTGAGATAACCTCAGGAGGGAGGTACCATCTAGCAACCAGCTTGGTCATGGACAGTGTAAAAGCTGGGAGTGGATGGAAGCCAGAGACAAAGGAGCGGTGCACGATTGCTGGTCAGGAAGAGCACAGAGTTCTGATACTAGAGACTGCATAGCTGGGTGACACCATTTTTACCCCTCCCATGCATGCACATGCACACCTACATGTACCACTACAATCCACCCCAGTAAGCTAAACAGGGCCATCTAGTGGACAATGAACCATTACACTAAGCCCTCCCAACCGAGTCAACCTTGCTCTTCACTCTTCAAGAACACCACAAGTCTCTCAGTCTGCTTAGTTTATGGACTATAAGGTGTTTCATAGTTTTACTTCTAGAAGAAACCGATGTAATTTCAATTGTATTTCAGTCTGTTTGCTGGTCCATCTATTCAATTTTTTTCTTTTCTTATTCTTGAAGACAGAAAGAAAAATTTATTTTTATTTTCCATTTTTATTAAAAATATTTTTCTTTAATTTTTTTATACTATATATTTTTTACTTTTTTTGTAAATTTTTCTAATTCTATTTTACTTCCATCATTTCATTTTATTCTATATCATTGTATTCATTTTTCTCAAATATTCTTTTTCTTTTCTTATCTTTCCCTTTTTTCCCTAATCTATCAAGTTCCTTTCAACAACCAGACCAAAACACACCTAGGCCCTAGCATTCTTTATTTGATTTTTTTCAGGTGTTGTTTTTAATTTTTAAATTTTAATTATTATTACCTTGTTAATTCTTTTTCCTCCTTCAAAATGATGAAATGAAGGCATTTACCCCCCAAAAGAAAGAACAGGAAGAAATGACAGCCAGAAACTTAACACAGATACAAGCAAGATGTCTCGACCAGAATTTAGAATCACGAAATAAATATACTAGCTGGGGTTGAAAACAGATTAGAATTTCTTTCTGCAGAGATAAAAGCTAGTTAAGGATGAAGTAAAACATGCTCTAACTGACCTGTAATCTCGAATGGATGCCACAACGGCAAGGATGGATGAAGCAGAGCAGTGAATCAGCAATATAGAGGACAAACTTATGGAGAACAAACAATAAAGCAGAAAAAAAAAATAGGGAGACTAAGGCAAAAGAGTATGATTTAAGAATTAGAGAAATCAGTGACTCATTAAAAGGAACAATATCAAAATCATAGGGGTCCCATAAGATGAAGAGAGAGAAAAAGGGGTAGAAGGGTTATGTTAAAAATCATAGCAGAAAACCTTCCCAATCTGGGGAAGGACACAGACATTAAAATCCAGGAAGCACAGAGGACTCCCACAAGATTCAACCAAAAGGGACCATCAATAAGGCATATCATAGTTAAATTCACAAAATACTCAGGCAAGGAAAGAATCATAAAAGCAGCAAGGGGGAAAAAATCCTTAACCTACAAAGGGAGACAGATCAGGTTTGTAGCAGACTTACCCACAGAAACTTGGCAGGCCAGAAAGGAGTGGCAGGATATACTCAATGTGCTCAATCGGAAAAATGTGCAGCCAAGAATTCTTTATCCAGCAAGGCTGTCATTCTAAATACAAGGAGACCAGAAAAGTTTCCCAGACCAAAATAATTAAAGGAGTTTGTGACCACTAAACCAGCCCTGCAAGAAAAAGTGAAAAAAAAGGAGGTGCGAAAAAGTGAAAAAAAAGGAAAGGAAAAGAAAGGAAAGGAGAGGAGAGGAGAGGGTTGGAGAGGAGAGGAGAGGAGAGAAAGAAAGAGACCAAAAGCAACAAAGACTAGAAAGGAACAGAGAACACCACCAGAAACTCCAACTCTAGAGGCAACATAATGGCAATAATTCATATCTTTCAGTACTCACTCTAAACATCAGTGGTCTAAATTCTCCAATCAAAAGACATAAAGTAACAGAATGGATAAGAAAACAAGATCCATCTATATGCTGTTTACAAGAGACCCACTTTAGACCTAAAGACATCTTCAGACTGAAAGTAAGGGGATGGAGAACCATCTATTATGCTAATGGTCACCAAATGAAAGCTGGAGTAGCCATACTTATATCAGACTATCTAGACTTTAAAATAAAGACTGTAACAAGAGATGAAGAAGGGCATTCTACCATAATTAAGGGGTCTATCCACCAAGACGATCTAACAATTGTAAACGTTTATTCTCCAAATATTGTAGCACCCAAATATATAAATCAATTAATCAAAAACATAAAGAAACTCATTGATAATAGTAGGAGACTTCAACACCCCACTTACATCAATGGATAGATCATCTAAACAGAAAATCAAACAATGGCTTTGAATGACACACTGGAATGGGTGGACCTAACAGATATATTCCGAATATTTCATCCTACACACAATCTTCTCCAGTGCACATGAAACATTCTGCAGAATAGATCACATCCTGGGACACAAATCAGCCCTCAAAACGTACAAAAAGATCAAGATCATATCATGCATATTTTCAGGCACAACACTATGAAGCTCGAAATCAACCACAAGAAAAATGTAGATAGATAACAAGTACTTGGAGACTAAAGGACATCCTACTAAAGAATGAATGGGCTAGGGGTGCCTGGGTGGCTTAGTTGGTTAAGCATCCGACTTTTGCTTAGGTCATGATCTCGCGGTTCGTGGGTTCGAGCCCCACGTCGGGCTCTGTGCTGACTGCCAGCTCAGAGCCTAGAGCCTGTTTCAGAGACTGTGATTCCCTCTCCCTCTGACCCTCCCCTGCTCACGCTGTCTCTTTCTCTCTCTCCTAGAAATAAATAAAAACATTAAAAAAAAATGAATGGGCTAAATAAGAAGTTAAAGAGGAAATTAAAAAGTACATGGAAGTCAATGAAATGATAACCACAACCCAAACCCCTGGAACACAGCAAAGGTAGTCATAAGAGGGAAGTATATAGCAATCCAGGCCTTCCTAAAGAAGGAAGAAAAGTCTCAGATACACAACCTAACACTGCACTTTAAAGAGCTGGAAAAAGAACAGCAAATAAAACCCAAAATTAGTAGAAGACAGGAAATAATAAATATTAGGGCAGAAATCAATGCTATCAAAACCAAACCAAACCAAACAATAACAACGACAACAACAACAACAACAACAACAACAAACAGTAGAACATATCAGTGAGGCCAGAACCTGGTTCTTTGGAAGAATTAAAAAATTGATAAACCCCTAGCAAGTTTGATCAAAAAGAAGGAAAGGACCCAAATAAATAAAATCAAGAATGAAAGAGGAGAGATCACAACCAAAACAGCAGAAATACAAACAATAATAAAAGAATATTATGAACAATTATATGCCAATAAATGGGCAATCTGGAAGAAATGGACAAATTCCTAGAAACATATAAACTACCAAAACTGAAACAGGAAGAAATAGAAAATTTGAACAGACTCATAACAGGTAAAGATATCGAATTAGTAATCAAAAATCTCTCAAAAAACAAGAGTCCAAGGCCAGATGGCCTTCCAGGGGGATTCTACCAAACATTTAAAGAAGAGTTAACACCCTTCTCTTGAAACTGTTCCAAAAAATAGAAATGGAAGGAAAACTTCCAAACTCTTTCTGTGAAAGACAGTTACCTTGATCCAAAACCAGACAAAGACCCCACTAAAAAGGAGAACTATAGACCAATTTCCCTGATGAACATGGATGCAAAAATCATCAACAAGACGCTAGCTAACTGGAACCAACAATACATAAAAAAAATATAATCACAACCACCAAGTGAGATTTATACCTGGGATGCAGGGCTGGTTCAATACTCTCAAAGCAAGCAATGTGATACATCGCATCAATCAAAGAAAGGACAAGAACCATATGATCCTCTCAATAGATGCAAAGAAATCATTTGACAAAATACAACATCGTTTCTTGATAAAACCCCGTAAGAAAGTAGGGATAGAAGGGTCATACCTCAAGATCATAAAAGCTATATATGAAAGATCCACTGCTAATATCACCCTCAATGGAGAAAAACTGAGAGCTTTCCCCCTAAGGTCAGGAACAAGACAAGGATGTCCACTCTTGCCACTGTTATTCAACATAGTATTGGAAACCTTAGCCTCAGCAATCAGACAACACAAAGAAATAAAAGGCATCCAAATTAGCCAGGAGGAGGTCAACCTTTCACTCTTCACAGATGACATGATACTCTACATGGAAAACCCAAGAGTCCACCAAAAAACTGCTAGAACTGATCCATGAATTCAGCGAAGTCACAGGATACAAAATCAATGCACAAAAATTGGTTGCATTCCTATGCACCAATAATGAAACAACAGAAAGAGAAATCAAGGAATCGATCCCATATACAGCTGTACCAAAAAACATAAGAATAAATCTAACCAAAGAGGTGAAGAATCTATACACTGAAAACTATAGAAAGCTTGTGAAAGAAATTGAAAAAGACACACACAAAAAATGGAAAACTATTCCATGCTCCTGGTTAGGAACAAATATTGTTAAAATGTCAATACTACCCAAAGCAATCTCTATATTCAATGCAACCCATCAAAAACAACACCAGCATTCTTCATAGAGCTAGAACAAACAATCCTAAAATCTGTATGGAACCACAAAAGACCCCAAATAGCCAAAGCAATCTTGAAAAAAAAAGAAGCAAGGCTGGAGGCATCACAATTCTGGACTTCAAGCTGTATTACAAAGCTGTAATCATCAATACAGTATGGTACTGGCACAAAAACAGACACTCAGATCAATGGAACAGAATAGAGAACCCAGAAATGGACCCAGAAACATATGGCCAACTAATCTTTGACAAAGCAGGAAAGAATATCCAATGGAATAAAGACAGCCTATTCAGCAAATGGTGTTGGGAAAACTGGACAGCAACATGCAGAAAAATGGACCACTTTCTTACATCATACACAAAAATAAACTCAAAATGGATGAAATACCTAAATGGAAGACAGGAAGCCATCAAAATCCTAGAGGAGAAAGCAGACAAAAACATCTTTGACCTTGACCACAACAACTTCTTACTTGACATATCTCTGGAGGCAAGGGAAACAAAAGCAAAAATGAACTATTTGATGAACCTCATCAAAATACAAAGCTTCTGCACAGCAAAGGAAACAATCAGCAAAACTAAAAGGCAACTGACAGAATGGGAGAAGATATTTGCAAATGACATATCAGATAAAGGTTAGTATCCAAAATCTATACAGAATTTACCAAACTCAACACCCAGAAAACAAATAATCCAGTGAAGAAATGGGCAAAAGACATGAACAGACACTGCTCCAAAAAAAGACATCCAGATGACGAACCAACACATGAAAAAATGCTCAACATCACTCATCATCAGGGAAATACAAATCAAAACCATAGTGAGATATCACCTCACACCTGTCAGAATGGCTAACATTAACAACTCAGGCAACAACAGATGTTGGTGAGGATGCAGAGAAAGATCTCTTTTGCACTGCTGATGGGAATGCAAACTGGTGCAGCCACTCTGGAAAACACTATGGAGATTCCTCCAAAAATTAAAAATAGAACTACCCTACAACCCAGCAATTGCACTACTAGGTATTTATCCAAGGGATACAGGTATGCTTTTTAAAGTGGCACATGTACCCCAATGTTTATAGCAGCTTTATCGACAATAGCCAAAGTATGGAAGAGCCCAAATTTCCATCGATGAATGAATAGATAGAGAAGATGTGGTATATATATATATATATATATATANAGGGAGCAAAAATGATATAAAAACAGGGAGGGGACTGTTTTTAAGAGACTTTAAAATATAGAGAATGAACATAGGGTTGCTGGAGGGGTTGTGGGAGGGGTGATGGGCTAAACTGGTAAGAGGCATTAAGAAATGTACTCCTGAAATCATTATTGCACCATATGCTAAGTTGGATGTAAATTTAAAAATAAATAAATTATTAATTTAAAAAATTTTTAAATAAGATACAATAAAATAAATGAGACTCCTGAATATTGGATTAAGAGGGGCATCCTCCATATGGAGACAGGTCAAGAGACAGGAAGTGAGCAAACTGAATTTCATAAGGGCCTATGAAATTATTTCAAACCATTGGGTCCAGAGAATAAGGACCTTAGGAGGCAGTATGTGGGAGGTCTCTGTGAGTTTGGGGAAAAACTTTTATATTTCTCATACATTTTGTGTACTTCCATTTGATTTTCCTGTAATATTTAGTCATTTAGGTTTTAGTCATTTGGTACTAGTTAGCAATTTTTAAAGTCCCTACAGATCTCAACTCTTCAAATAGGAGAGAAGGAAAGGTTTTTGTTCATATATGACTCAAACATAAGCAAGGAAGGCAAACAATACCCAGCGCTCTGCCTCTCCCTTTCCACTGAAGTTCCCATCTTCACTCCCTATTATATTTATCACCTTACATTCATGTTATTATTTATCCACACTAAGCATGCAAATTTCATGAGGGCAGTGGTAAATATTTGTTGAATAAAGGAACCATGGTGAGAAGCTGGGAGAAGAGAATTTTGAAGGAAATGGGAAATGAAGAGACAAAGTTAGGGGTGGGCTTACGTTTTCTGGAGCAAGAACTTGGAGGGTTGGGACACCACAGTTTTTCTTAAAAGGGATTTCTTGGGGTGCCTGGGTGGCTCAGTCAGTTAAGTGTCTGACTTCGGCTCAGGTCATGATCTCACGGTTCGTGAGTTCCCACCCCACGTCGGGCTCTGTGCTGACAGCTGGCTCAGAGCCTGGAGCCTGCTTCGGATTCTGTGTCTCCCTCTCTCTCTGACCCTCCCCTGCTCACACTGTCTCTCTCTCTCTCTCTCTCTCTCAGAAATAAATAAAACATTTTTTAAAAATTTAAAAGGGATTTCTTTCACACCCTGCTTGTTATGGAATTTTTCAATAACCATATGTCATCTCCTCTAATATTTATGTCTTGCATAGAAACAAGCATTCCCCCTGCCTAAATTTCTTTTTCTTATTCCTACCCAAAGGCAATATCATTATCACATACAATTTATCACGTGAGAAATCACCCATGGTGTCTCATAGCAGCCCATCTAAAAACTTTGGGAGTATGAACTTTCTAGATACCCTATTGAAGATGCCGTACCAGGTTAGCTCTGTGGGATGCCAACATTAGAGATGAATTTGGAGAACACAGCTGGGCCACCTGCAGGATTAGTTAGGGAAGCAGACATCTTCCTTGAGTGATATTGATTGAGGATTATTGAAAGATTTCCAAAAACCTAGCTTTGACCCTGCTTCTGATACCAAAATAGAGATAAAGCATAAGCTAGTATTTTCTCTTCTCCCAAGATTTCATTTTACATGTAAAAATGATACTTTAAAATAATAAGACAGTGGTAGAGCTAGAAAAACAAGTACACTCACAGAATGGAAATGTTAAAGAAATCTAGGAAGATGGAAAACAAAGAAGACCTGGACCTTCTGAGTGAAAATAATGAATAATTTCAACCAGCCCACATGAATGCAGGGGAGAAAATTAAGAAAAGAGATAGACAGAGAATGCTGGAAAGGGGGTTATAACTAGTAAAAGAGAAAAGAGAAAAATTGTAATTAAAAACCCCCGTATCACAACCTTTCCCTCTCCAGATAACTATGAAAATGAGATTAAAGTTAGCAAAAATCAGTAAAAATAATCATTAAAAGCAACTAAAAATGGTAATAAAACCTATTTAATGGACTTTAAAGACTGAGACCAAACAATTAGAAAATTCTAGAGCAGCCAGGAACATGGGGATGGGAGGGTGGAATATAGCCTGGCTTCTCACCTGATTCGACCCTCAGAGGGATGCATCCAGGTGAATTGAAGACATATGAAGGATTCTCACTAACAGTGCCAAATATTGAGTTACACAAACTGAAAGGATGTTCTCATCTTCTTTCTTTTTTCAACTGAGAAATGGAAACTATTTTGGAAACTACTACCCAAAATAAAGGGGAAATTGGTGGGATAGGAAGAGGAGAAGACCACGAAGCTCTCTGAATTGGGGAAGCCCTCTGAGGCCCAAGAATACACCCTGTGAATGAGCTACACTCCACTGGTAGGTGAAGGGAAACTTGGTGAGGCAGAGCCAGCTGCTTCTCCAACTTCTTCCTTTAATAATAGAATTCCCAAATTTCACCTGCACACATGGCTGCCCAGAATAAAGACTACATTTCCTAACCCCCTTGCAGCTAAGTGTGGCCATGTGACTATGTTCTAGACAATCATATGGAAGAAGTAGTGCTTGAAACCTCAAGTTAGTGGCTTTAAAAAAGAGAAAGATCTAGTCCTTTCTTCCCTCCTTCTCCCTTTGCAATTGCTGGATGTGAAGGTGCTATAAGAGCTGGTATGCACTGTAATGCATAGAAAACTTGCCAAAGAACAAAAAATTGTCAAACAATTTTGAATACAAAATTCAGGATCCCTGAGACTACAGAGCTGTTGCTGCCTCTGTACCATCAACCTGGACTGCTTATATTCAGGTCATTAAGGAAGAGAAATATAAATATCTATGTTATGTAAATCACTACTGTTTTGGCCTTTGTAACTATATCAGTATCACACCTAACACCTGATTAGGTATGTCATATAGAATGTTTAACAAAATCTTAGAGGAGAGAACTAGGCCCAGATATTGATGAAGACCACACACCAACCAAGATGGCCTTGCTTCCTTTCTCATTTTCTCACCCTATAGGTCAGGTAGAGTGCTGGGAGCTGCACTGGCCTCACTGGATGACAGTCACAGCAAGGAAATGGTAGCGTTTGTACAGCTCCTGCCATGAGAAACGAAAACTGGTATCTCCTTCTGCTACTACTGGCTCATGTTGGAAATGAGGCTGGGGGTATTGACCAGGCCTCACAATAGTCCAGATCAGACCAATATTCCCCACACAGATTGCTCATAAGGAAAAGCATATCCCTGCCTTTTCCAAAGAGATTTCAGATGAAAACACTGTGGACGATCATTAAAAGGCTCTTCCTAAGGCCCTTGCAGATCCAAGACTTACATAATAAAGGGAGCTTGAGTCTGGCCCTGAGACAAAGAGCCTAATTTAGAGTTAAGGGCAGATATCCACCCCCACCCAATTGTTTCTGCTTGGAGCACTGGCCGCCTCCCCCAAGGCATTTGTTATCAAGTATTTGGAGGACTTATTCTGGCCTTGAATATGCTGATTGCTCCCTGTGGAGGAACCTATTGAGGAACTTCTTCTTTTGTGATTATGGGAGCAGAGGTGTCTCCTGAAAGACCTGTTTGATCCCTGCTCACAGAGAAGTAACTTCACCCTTTTATGCTAAAAACATTGTCTGGTATGCTAAAGATGCCTTCCTTCCCCATAAGATAACCATCTAAATTCCCTACCTCAGTCACTACTGATAAAGGTTATGCAGGAGTCTTCTACAAATCTATGTTCTGGGAAATTCTTACGTATCAAAGAAGTTTGTTATCAGAAATCACTGTCTAAGACAAAGGCGACTTCTGTGCCGTCCCCCAAACACTTAATGGTAAAATGAAGTTGAGCCCCAGTCAGAGTGGAGACCAGAAAGACTCTCGGGCCTCTGTCATCCCTCCCTCGCCGACACCGCCCATCCTTCAGGGACCCCTGGACCCCGGCCAGAGCTGCTCTTTGACAGTAGAGTGTGAAGAGAACCAAGAATTACTCACTCTAGGGATGCCTGGGTAGCTTGGTCAGTTGAGCACCCAACTCTTGATTTCTGCAGCAGTCACGATCATGGGATGCAGCCCTATGTCAGGCTCCACATTGAGTGTGGAGCCTATTTGGGCTTCTCTCTCTCTCTCTCTCTCTCTCTCTCTCTCTTTCTCTGTAACCCTCTCCCCAGCTCACATGGTCTCTCTCTCTAAAATTAAAAAAGAAAAAGAAAAAAAGAATTACCCACTCTATATCACAACAAAGAGAAGGTCCAATCCATGTGGTCCAAGCATAATAAGATAACAAAGCTGGCACCAGGCAAACAAATAACAGAAGACATGAAAACATCGTGGGGGGAAAAAAGGTATCATAATCTAGAAGAAAATGGAAATCAAATAACAAGAAATTGACTAACAATTACTTGGTCTTATGTAGAGAACATGAACATGATACACAAAAATATAAAATGACAGAAATGGGGCTTTCAGACTCAAGACAAATTGAGAATCAAAATAGCATTATTACAGGTTTAATAAATAACTTAAGAAAAAGCAAAAATACCATTGAACATACAATTACTAACATAGAAAGGCAAGGTCTGAGGTTATCATGATAACTGCAGATTAAAAAGAAAAATCTATTAAAGCAATTTGATGAACACTACTACGAATGGAAAATAAAAGGCAATCCAGCATCAAGATACTTTGTATCCTTATGTGAGAGATTCCACCTAAGGAAAAGAGGAGGCATTGAGAGATAATATAAGAAAATGACCTTGAAATAAAGAGGATGCTGAATCTACTTGTTGAAAAGAATACTGTGTTTCAGGAAAAAGTGATACAGAGTGTTGACACTGAGTTACGTTCTAGCTAGGCTGTTGGGGCATAAGAATACTGATGAATGTCTCAGATACCCACGCAGTAAGGGGAAAAGCCAGTTTGGACTCAGTCTTCCTCAGAGTAACATACAAGCCTCCATTCAAAACAATGGAGCACAACCTACAAAGTGCTGAAGGAAAGAATGTGTAACACCAAGAAAACTCTGCCAATCTGAATGTTATTCAAATATAGAACAGACATTCTTAAAAATAATCAATAAATGCAAAGAGCACTTCGTACACTGAGCTGCTAATGAAAGAACTATCGGGGTGCGTGGGTGGCTCAGTCCTCTAAGTCTTGGACTCTTGCTTTCAGCTCAGGTCATGATCCCAAGGTCATGGGATCAAGGCCCACAATGAGCCCCGCTCTGGGTGGAGACTGTTTAAGTTTCTCTCTCTCTCTCTCTCTGCCCCTCTCCCCCACTCATGCACACGTACACTCTCTCTACCCACTCTAAAATGGAAAAAAAGGTAATAAAAAAAGAACTACCAAACACTTAAATTCATGCAATTCAGAGATAAATTGAAAATAAGAAAACCAAGAATAGAGAAAGTGGTGAAAGGTAAAAGCTACATGGAAATTAAAGTCACTCTACAGAATAAGGATGCTGCAGATTTAAATAATGTAAAATGAATGATATAGCTAGAATACCTATATCAGGATGTAAGGGTAGTGAGTGGAGAGAGAGGGAGAGATTGCTGATGCTCTCTTGTTTCAGAGCTAGGATTTAGAACACATCACTTTAGATTGCAACACCTGTTTGTTTGTCACAATTCTGACTCCTTAAAAATTTTCCCCAAATCCTCTATGGAGCATAAAGCGATCATTTAGGCACTAATATTGATGGTAGTAAAGAATCATTTTTTGAATGAAACATTCTACATTTCTTTCATTTTCCTTTAATTTTTTTCCCATTGAGTAAAACCAAATTCAACAATTTTCATTAAAATTACATCTACAATACAATCATAAAATCCCATTTAGATAAAAATAATTCTGTCAATCCATTTATCAATCTGCATCATGTCTTTACTGCTCAGAAAGTAGGACTATTAATGAGTGTTACTTTTTAACCTGTATTTTTCTGTACTTAAAAATATTACAATAAGAAAAGAAAGAAACAGGTATCTGACTGGTGCAAATTTTGATGTGCCATGGCAATTTATTGAATAGTAATATGTGCTTGTTTTACTATTTTCTTTTTTCCCCTTATTTCAAGGAGGCAGCCATATAATTCCTCATCTCCAGCATTTTTGCTAGATGTCAACTAGCAGCTGATGTCAACTTTGCAAAAACATTAATCCATTAAAAATTAACATTAAGAATCTTACAGTGAATGAGAAGAGGGAAAAATTTGGGGGGCGAGGAGTGATGGCATTGAGATTTGCCCAGGTTGGAAACGGAAGAAAAGTCTCTGGGTTTTTCTACACTCCCCACAACGGCTCCTGGGAAGGATAGGGAAATCCTACTGGCTTACAGTTTCTTATGGCCTGAAGGTGGGAACAATGAAGAAATCTTAAAACAAAATGGAAATTAATATTTATTATGTTCAAAATAAAAAATAAAGTATATTTTAAAAATAACTGAAAGTATCACTCTCAGTTTAAAGTCCACATGTCAGTTCTTAAGGCATTACTTAAGAAGTAATTATTACTAAGAAGATAATATATTAGCTAGTCGAAGCCTTGGTAGGAATTGGTTTATCCTATAATGTTAGTTAACCCACTATCATTGAAGGAAAGTGTGGCTTTTATTTTTTTTAATTTTGTAAATATTTGTTTATTTTTGAGAGAGAGAGTGAGAGAGAGGCTGAGAGAGAGGAAGACAGAGGACCCAAGGAGGGCTCTGAGCTGACAGCACAGAGCCTGATGTGGGGCTTGAACTCATGAACTGTGAGATCGTGACCTGAGCTGAAGTCGACCGCTCAACTGACTGAGCCACCCAGGTGCCCCAAAAGTGTGTCTCATAGAAGATGAACCATCAGGTCAGGAAGACCTTCTGGAGAGGAAGGAAAGAAACGAGGAGCGCTGGGAGAGGAAACAGCTCTGAAGGAAACCTGGATACCTGGAGAAAGTATCAAGAAGGGAAGGAAGATTCCACAAAAGGGAAGGAAGCATGAGAACCAAAAACAAATGGCCTATATTCTCATTTTTCAAACCGGTCCAAGCAGGAAGATGAGTTTTTTGTTGTGTTTATTTTTTTTCCCCAAACCAGTAGGCTCTCAATCCACACTGGGATCATATAGTAAGTCAGAGCATTGGAACAGTCAGCCTGGCACAAAGTAGGAATTCAGTGAGTTAAGAAATAAATGGGAAGCAGAGAGAGGGAAAGATGGCGGAGAAGTAAGGAGCTCCGTACTTGCACTCACGCCCATACATCANGAAGGTGTTTAATAAAAAAAATAAAAAAAATAAAAATATTTTTCATTAAACTGTAAAAAAAAAGAAATAAATGGGAAGCTTTATCATTAAGTTAATAAATGATTGAAAAATTTCATAATCATAGAGTATGAGGCCCCATGGAGTAAGGTCTAGAAGGTTATGTTTGGCTGGCCAATGATTTGTGTAAATCTCAAGAAAGAAACAACTGTTTATAAAGCATTTAAATGCTACAGGCCTCAAGAACATCTTTGTTTTAGAAACCACCCTGGGAGTAACTTATTCTAGAGAGGAAATGCTTATGACAGCAGGTCAGAGTTAAATGGCCTGGCTCAGGCCTGTCTTTCTCTACCTGATAGCCCAGACCCATGGCACCCACTCTTCGCCAGCATACCCTTGAAAACCTGTGGCTGACAGACTTTCTAGTCTCTCTTACAAAACAAGGTAACACACCCCTCAGCCTCACCCCATTGCCACACTTTCATCATCAAATCCCTGGCAACATTCAGGGATTCGAAGGTCATCTTGAAAGCAGTATTATTTGTTCCTTCACCTGACAATGTTACCCCACAAAGTCTATTTTATAACTCCTTTCTGTAAATTCCTGCATTTACACTCTTTGGCTCATGTGAGTATATAGTAGGCAAAGCACTTTGCAGGGAAACTCCTCAGTAAAGGTGTTTTTCAAAAAGAAATGTTTTTATTAGGTCGAATTTTTCCATCATGCTCAGAATTCCTTTGGAATTCAGTGAAAACTCTCTGCAGAGTAGCCCAAGCACAGAGTTGTGCCACATGCCATGTGCCTGCTTGCCTTGGGAGCCTCAGTCCTGGGGGAGATGGGGCAGGGAGATGGAGCGAATGTTTATAAAATACAGATCCACAGATGGACGCTTGCAAGCACAAAGTACTCTTATTATGAAATCCCAAGGTAAAGAGCACCTCCTAATGCAGAATGCCTAATTTGTCATGCTGTGTTGCAGTCACTTTTGACTGCTACTCTGAGTTCTGGAGAGCATGTTCTGCAAAGCACATGTCAAGTGCTACCATTAAGCCCCTCTAACCCATTCTTGTTAGTAAGCTAGGCAGAAACCATAAGTGAAAAAAGTCACAAACACAATGATCTATTATTTTAAAAAGAACTAGAGTGCTATAGATCTTAAAGAAATTCTAAATTATTCCATTTCACTTCTGAAATACATAAAAGATTATTAGATAAAGTAAAAGCAAGCAAAATGTTTATGTTTGTATAGTGACATTTCAATCATTTCTCACACCTGGTTGGCAATAGGTATTATACACAATGCATTATACAAATCTTATTTCTAAGTTCACATACTTTTATTTAAGCAGTGGAGATAAATTTGTTAAATATTGCATTAACTCTTCATAAGTCATACTACCTTGCAAACCAACCTGTGCTACTTTAAATCAATATATTCATATTTCATCACATGAAAGAAGGATGGAAACCAGAAATACATCAAGATAGAAAATGGAAAACAGAAATTTATCGAGGTAATTCAATGTAGGCTTATACCTTGCATTTGTTCTGATCAATAATAGTCATGATAGCATTTAGTATAGTGAAGAGGACAATGGCTTTGACTTCAAGAGACCAAGTATTTATTTAATTTCTCTTTTTGTTCCATCCCACCCTCCCTCCATCCTTCCTTTCTGCCTCCCCTCCTTCCTTCCCTCTTCCCCCCCCTTCCTTTCTCCATAAATATTTACTAAACACCTACCTGCACAAGGTGTTGTGTGACATAAAGAAATATATCAGATTCATTTTATGCCCTCAAGTGATCTATAACGTTGTATGGGAAATAGGAGTGACGGGATGATATAGCTATAACATGGGGTTGAAATTTACCAGTCCTAGATAAAAATGAAAATTGAATTGTTCACTGTGTAGCTTCATTCATGTTACTTTGCTGAATCTCAGTTTACTCATCAAAATGGAGTTTACTTATAATAATGAAGATAATTCTATCTGACCCAAAGACTGCCTGTAGAGAGAAAATTGGCAAGGTAAAATACCCAGAAAACTTTCCAGTGAGTTCTTTTCTTAAAAAATATTCTGGACTTGATGTCAGAAGAGATGGGGGTGGGGGGGCGCCTGGGTGGCTTAGTCAGTTAAGCGTCCGACTTTCACTTAGGTCATGATCTTGCGGTTCGTGGGTTCGAGCCCCACGTCGGGCTCTGTGCTGACTGCCAGCTCAGAGCCTGGAGCCTATTTCAGAATCTGTATCTCCCTCTCTCTTCGACCCTCCCCTGCTCACGCTGTCTCTCTCTGTCTCTCCCTCTCTCTCTCTCTTTCCTAGAAATAAATAAAAATATTAAAAAAAAAAAGAAGAAGAAGAAGAAATGGTACAAATTGTGACTCTGCGACAGGAATGATGAGGTTATCTCCAGATCTCATAGTCTCCCTCAATGCAAGAACAGGATTGAATTCACTGATGCTTAATGCCTCCTCTACTTCTAAAAGTTATGTTTATCTCACCCAGTGGAGAGACACTTGGGATTTTTAGCAGAAGAATTACTTAGGTTGATTAGAAAGGTTTAATTTGGTAGCAGTAAATTGAGCAGGGAGTATGTGTAGAGTTAGGAGAAAAAGACAAGGATATCTGTTAGGAAAAATCTCTTTTCTCCACACCACAAAACAGCCACCTAAATAAGCAGCACCCACCTAGTAAAAGAACACAGAACCTTTAGCTGTTTTTTGATTCCCCCAAAGAACCATGCACATAGACTATTACTTATGGCAGAGTTGTATTTAAAGTTTGGGAGTAAAGTGTGTGTGTCTTGGGATGGGGTAATAGGAAGTGGGCATGAGAGCTACATCATATCAATGATTTAAAACAGAACTGTACATGGTACAGCCCTTGAAAGTCCCAAAGAAGCTATTCCCAACACTGGAAACTTTGCATTGGCTTCTCTTCTCAGAAAACCCCAGACCCCACACACCACCCCATGCGTTTCTCTTCTGCTAAGGTACACGGGCACAGTTCCTCTTCTTCTTGGCCTTGCTCATGCTCCCCTCCTCCCCAGTCTAACAGTAATAACAGCTGACATTTATTTAGTGTTGATAATATCCCCAATAATTAAGAGCTTACCATGTGCCTAGAGCTATTTTAAGCATGTATTATTTAATCCATACAATTCTGTCAGTTGAGTATCATTGTGATCATCACCATTCTTATGAAGTATGAGACTTGGGCACAAGGAGGGTTAAAGGAATATGACAAAGGTGACCACAGTAAGAACGTGGAGGCAGAACTCAGGGATAAGCAAGCTTGAGTTCAAGGTATGTGGCATGCTTCCCTAACCAGCTTTGTCTCTCTTTACCATAAACCCTCAGTCCTTCTTTTTCTTACCTTCCAAGACCCAAATTAAACCCCTCTCATTTTTTGGTGCTCGGAAATGTCAGCTTTCTTGTCTTGTTTTAACTAATCCCACAGCCTTGTTGAAAGCCGCCATCTCTGGGCCTCTGACCAATGCCCTTCGTTGGCCATCCCCCATTGCGCTTCCTGGGATGAACCTGTTTTTACCTGATTCTTATTCTCCCTGGGCAGGGTGGGCTGGATCATGCCTGGATTCTCTCCAAAGCCAGAGTCAGCAAACAGCTATCAAGACACAAGGAAAGAATGCAGGTGCCTTAGTGTCCCCTCACCTATAACTCCAATCAGACTGCCACCCATCTGAACAGAAATAACTTGATTAAAGGTGACTCACAGCCAAGTCATCCATTAATTTCCATCTGAAAATGTGCCATCCCCTAGAGTTTATTATAAAAGGATTGTACCTGTACCACTGTCTTCAACATCAAGAAGGGAATCAATGTACTAACCTTGAAATAAGAAAAAAAAATTGAAGACCTTATTACTGTCTGTGGCAGTCACCTTCCAATTCTTTTACAGACTTACACTTCCGTGGCTTGTGTTTACTTTTCAGACTCATTTCCTAACAATCTCATGTTGGTTGCTGAAAAATCCCTTTCTGACAGAGAAAGCACAAAGGTAGTAATCACCTGACCTAGTGCTTCCGGATCCATAGTGGCCAAGGTAGTAGTGAAGCACAGCTCCTTATAGAGAAACTTGACCTCTGAAATCCACTACCATTTGTCTTAACCTCCTTTGGCACTAAATCCTGTCTCAGGACTAATCACGCCTGTTTCAGCACAGCTCCTTGAAGAACTGTAAGTGAGGCACAGAATGGAGTGGAGAACAATATTTCATAGGGAACAGGAGGAAAATTTGAGGATCTTGTCATTTTTAAATCACGGAGAGGTGATCATATAAATTCCTGGAATCTTAGAGATTCATTTTATTAGCTCTTAGAGGAAGAGTAGCAGAATATGGCACCATTCCAGTGGGATTGAAATTTGTCAATTCCTGTTGAGAACCCTGATTTTTCTTTAATGTCTATTTATTTATATTGAGAGAGAGAGCATGGGAGAGGGGCAGAGAGAGAGAGATAGAGGGAGAGAGAGAATCCCAAGCAGGCCCCACACTGTCAGCCCAGAGCTCACAAACTGTAAGATCATGCCCCGGGCTGAAATAAAGAGTCGAATGCTTGACCAACTGAACCCCGAGAACACTGGTTTTTATCAATTAGGTGTCCAGGTGTCAGCATGCTGTTCTAACATAAAAGATAAGATAAACGGGTGGAACGACTGCTATAAAGAAGACATGGGGCAACATAGTCACCCCACACATGGGGGCATGCGATCTCCAGGTGCTGCTGCAGGACGTTTGCACTTCCCTGGTGCAAAGATTCTCCCCAAATCAGCTAGTGGCTGTCTTGCTCCAAACAGGAGAAAAAGGTGGACAAAACACAGTGACTCTGTTGTTGAAGGAACAAACTGAAATTAGTGGGCTGACTGGAAAAGACAAACAGAAGAGAAAAGCTCTTCACCAAAAGTCTCCAAAGGAAACTTGGTTCTTGGTTCTTCTATAAAAAGGACTCTGTGGGCTGATGTTTTTGAGAAATACTACATTGAACTACATCCTTCTGGAAGAATCAATCATTGCTGCTTTGATATGCTAATATACACTTTAATCTTTGATTCAGAATTTCCCATGCTTACTTACTTATGGAAGAATTGTGTGTGTGCAATACTTTGATAATATCCCCATTCTGAGAAATGGTTAGATAATAATAGACTAAAAATTAGATTTAGTTGCAGGAACGAAAGACAGGAACATCAGGGCATATTACACTTGGAAATGTTGCCTCAAAATGAAGTGGTCCTCAAGATCCTTTGTTCTGGTTGAGCAGATAAAAAGACCAGAAAAACTAAGACAATTGTTGATGAGGGGGCACAGATGTTTAGGAATCTTAGGCAAGAACTCTTGACCAGAATTTACAACTTATTCCCTATTCTGTTCTTTCAACAGATTCTTTATGCTAACGAGCCTGGCATTATGGCTCATCATCATCTCCTTGCTTAATCACCCTTGATTGCCTCTGTTGTGCATTCATAACCTCAGGTTAAAGAATGCAGACAACCCTTTCCTCTTCCCTCACTGTGACAATGTATCATAATTGAGCCATTTCTGCCTCTCTGGTCACCGTCATATTCTCCCAAGTGCATCCTCTGTACATTAATCTGCTAGTTAAATATTGATAGCAAGCAGCTCCCTTAATATTTACTTTGTTGCTCCATTATTGCTACATACAGGGTGATTATTTGTTTCGGTCTTCTCAGCCTGTTTAATCAGAACTGAGTCAACTTTCCTATGTTTAACCTTCTTGTCCAATCAGAGTCGGAGAGTGTTTGGAGTCTATTCTAACATCAGCTCTGAAATAATTCTCTATGGTTGGTGCATGTGCTGTCGTAGCCAGCAGGGGTCAGAAGGGCCTTTTTCTCTGGGGTCCAGTGGTTGGTAGTGAGAAAGGAAAACCCTAGAGGCACGGTGTGGAGTATAAAAACTCTGAGCATGGTCTTCAAAGTGTGGCCTCAGAGAATCAGAGCCACCTGACAGCTTTTTAATTTTTTATGGAATGTTGGTGCTGGAGCTCCTACGATGGGTAAATTGGATGCAAGAGTGGTCAACCCAACAGGGACCATACAGAATTGGAGAAAGTGTCCCTACCAAAAATGAAGAAACCTGGGTGCAATCCCTGATCTTGATGAGAGTCTATTGGAAGCTTTGGGGCAGGTAACTGAAGTCACTTCATTTGCCCCACAGTGTCATGTGAGAGCATCAAGTGCTAAATTGACAGGAAGCATCTTTGAAAATATACCATTCTCTGCTGCTAAGGCTTAGAAATGTAAATATCCTCCTCAAAGGCAAGCAAACAAATCCTTTTGCTTTAATCAGAATGGTGTGGGTGGTAGTCTTTAACTCTTGTTTTTCAATACCTGCCCCCAGCAGAAAGATCATGGTTGCCTTGTATAGGTGTGTATTTGGGAGACAGGGCGATGACTAAATTTGAGATACATTGGTGTTACTATCAAAAGAAAAAGATGAAACAGATGTCCTCTGGGCTGTTTCTAAGCCCTGGGTCTGGTTGGTTTATCGGTGACTTGAGAACTGTCTCTCTGCCTCTCCACCCTACAGAGGAAGAGGCAAGCAAGAAGTGACTCCTCCAGAAGGTCACTATCTGATTTTCAACAAGAGTGCCTTGCAGTGTAGAGATTTTAAGTAACATAGGAATGACATGCAAGCACTGGGTTTAGGGTTTCCCCAGTGGTTGCTGATAAGGTGAATAGTCCTTTGCATTGATAGAGTGAGTGGAACGACACAGTGCTAACTTTTCCACGTGATTCCTCCCATCCTCTGAGTCCTGGGAAATGCAAAGTATCTGTGGCACTAGTGACATCCACAGTCGTGGAAACTGGAACCTAAAGAACTATCTTCCAAGTAGTCCCCTCGTTTTGTGCCTGGCCCATTTCTTCATTGTTTTTTAAAATTATTTCTCCAATGAATAAACTTCACTGGAGTTTATTATTTGATTAATAAACTCCATATTCTATCACACTGCCATACTTTTTGCAAATGATTAGACTCTCCTGCTTCCTCTTCCTCAGTTGATTGTCTTGGAATTTCCTACACATTCTTGGAGCTGCAATTTAAATTTCTCATTTGGTATAAGCCCTCCTAGTCCCTACAAGTGAGAGAGAGTTACCATCGAGTCCTCCTAGCACTTTGCACAAACTCTGTTTATGGCAACAGCACATTAACTTTATAACTATGTGTTTACTTCCTTTACTGATGAGCCTGTACACAATAAAATAAAACTCATTCCAGGTGGTTCAATAAGAGGGATTCAATCAATAAACTAGTTACAAATGTGTTGAAAGAGTTTATAAGCCACAGAAGGAACAATGAGACAAGGCAGAATTTGATGACACTGGAAGGTGCCAATGACTGCCAGGCCCAGAGGAACAGAGGCAAAAAGAGCTTTTATCAGAACCTAGAAGCCAGGGTGGGATCTAATCCATGAAATCTGGGCCCAATGGGACACCACCAGTAAGCAGATTGAGATGGGGACAGATATGCCAGCATCTCCCTAATATCCATCCTCCAATCTCCTGATGATGCTCCCACTGCCTTAACCGTGGCCCAAAGCCAGTTGCTAAGGGGACCTGGAGAAGGCAGCTTTCAGGAAAAGGTCTGAGGCTGGATCTGAGAGCAAAGGAGCAAGTGACTGGCTCAAATAGATTCCTCCCTCAGGAGACCCTGAGCTTCATTTTTGCATCCCAGGCACTAGAAAGATGCTACATGAATCTGTTGAGTAAAGTACTGAAAAAGTGAGACCTATTTTCTTTGTATTCTTGTCAAAGCGGCTTACACCTTTTTAGAAATATAGTATCCACTTGTTTGGCCTACCTTAAACCGCTTTCTTTTTCTTCATCAAATTGAAAAGTACTCTTTTTTCCCCTTTAATGATGGGATTTGCATTTTTGTCTGTTGGCTTTTCACAGTTTCCACATGCCCGGAGTTCCAAGAGGAGATGATCAGAGGCAGCTGGTAATCTTGCTTGAAATTTGCATTGAGTTCAGTCATCAGTTCCCTAGGGCCCTGCTCCGTAGGCCAGTCAGGCTAAGAAAGGAGCTTCTTTGCTATCAGATACTTTTTAAGTCTTTTCATTACCAATTCACCAGGACCGCACGTAATGAGGCCTTGCAATAGCAGATAGGGAATTCATTTCTCAGCCAAGTGGCTGAACTTGTAGCTGCCACATTGTGGACCATTATCTATAATTACTTCATGGGTATTCCACAAAGATAATTTTCCTTGTGGGATAAAAAAGGCAGGTCTCTCTGAAGGTTTTATAGATTAAGCCAGGCCAAAGCAAGATGAACTGGTGTTGATATCTAAGTGGGGGTGTTTCTTTTTTCCAGGATGAAACCATTTGGCTTCTGCCTTAACCATGAAGCCACCTTCGGTGAAGCAAGTGACAGTGACAACTGAGTGGTTGCATCATTACTAGTGTCTAAAACTCGGGGTTCCTGGCTCTTTGCCAGGCTTTATAGCAAATGCTCTATGCATGAGTTTCTATTTCAGTCATGGCATTCCTTATAACTTGCTCATAAATCAGCTGGTTTCCAGATGCCTTGCACAAATTCAGAGAAAGAAAAAATATAGGGGCGCCTGGGTGGTTCAGTCTGTTAGGCATCCGACTTCAGCTCATGTCATGATGTCATGGTTTGTGAGTTCGAGGCCCACATCAGGGCTCATTGCTCTCCGCACGGAGCCTGCATCAGATCCTCTGTCTCCGTCCCCTTGCCCCTCCTCTCAAAATTAAATAAACATAAAAAAAGAAAAGAAAAGAACATAGGCTCCTCCGTGGAGAAATGAATTCTGGAAAACTCAATGCAAGGAAAGATAAGCCCTTGCCTGTAGAAGGTGGGTGAGGAGACAGCAGGGGTGTGGCGGCACCAGCACAGGCTGCCTGAAAGCTGACCATGGGTGTCTCCTCCAACTCCATGTTGGGTGAAGTCACAGTGGTAGCTGGAATTGGATCAGAGTGGAAATATTTACACCATGCACACTGGCAAGCTCTACAAATCAGGGCTTCTTGCTTTTCCTTTCTCTTCAGGGATCTAGTTGTAAAACATTTACCAGTGCAGCACAAAGGGCTGAAGAATTCCAGTTTTTATTTACTTATAATTTTATTTTGGGCGGAGGGAGTGGCAGAGAGATAGAGAGATGCAGAATCTGAAGCAGGCTTCAGGCTCTGAGATGTCAACGCAGAGCCTGATGCAGGGCTTGAACTCACAGATTATGAGATCATGACCTGAGTCAAAGTCGAACCCTTAACCCACTGAGCCACCTGGGCGCCCCTGAAGAATTTCACTTTTGCAACACCTGTCTTTGATAGAGCCCACCAAATAAAGACCAGCAGGAACATATCTGCAGCCAAAAAATCCAGGTTGATTAGCTTGCTGCACCCAGGGCGATGGGACACCTCAATGACTTTGGAGCATCTCATGATGTTTAAGAGGGACTGGGAGGCACCTGCGTAGCTCAGTCAGTTGAGTGTTGGACTTCAGCTCAGGTCATAATCTCAGGGTTCATGAGTTTGAGGCCCGCATCGGACTCTGCACTGAGAGCCTAGAGCCTGCTTGGGAACTGCTCTCTCTCTCTCTCTCTCTCTCTGTCTCAAAATAAACACATAAACAAAAAACAAAAAGATGGACTGGGGAAGGGGAAACAGCACTACACTGGAGGCTGCTATGAGCAGCAAGTTAGAACCTGGCTTTTCAGGTGTCCTCCATTATTCAGGAGGCAGGAGAATGAAGCAGGGCTGTGGAAGCCCCTGGGTAAGGAGCTGTCCTCAGGTATGAGAGTAGTGACCTTCAAAAGGAGAGAGGTTAGCCATCATTTTGCAGCAGTGGTATTGCCTTGGAGATGCCCTGTCTATGCAGCCTTGGCCATGTCCCATCAGAAACTTTTTTTTAAGTTCTATTAGGAACATCACAGTCTGATTAGCAGTGCTAAGAAGTGAACTCAGGGTCCTGTTTTCTTAGAAACTGCCAAGTTCAGATAACTGTAGAATGCTGCGTCCAAGCCTCTTGTTGCCTGGTTTGAATCCAAGGCTGCTTTCCCTGTGTCAAAGTGACCCACAGGCTTAGAACCTCCGGGCAAGAGCAGGGCATTCAGTCCCACCTACGTGAATCAAAAGCGATGCTTCTCAAAGTGTAAGATGTGAGAAAACACAGTTTCCCAGCATAATTTCACTGCTTTCAATGAACAAAAGCTGTTTTCCCAGGTTCATACCTTCTACCAACCTTCCTCCTGCTCACCATCACGTGCTTCAGACTTGCCAGTCCAGCCACTGGATTCACCAGGAACGTGGTGGCATTTTTGCTGAAAGGAAGCAGAGACCCAGTGAAAGCTTTTAAGACCTCTATGTCTTACACATCTTTTGTCTCCAGTGCCTGGCACCAAGTAAGTGCCTAATAAAAGGCTGGTGGAATGAAACCCTATGTGATGAGGGTCCTGGGGTCAGAAATGGGACTTCGGGCACTTCTCAGACCACCCTGTTTGGGCAGTCCTATGCTCTGTGCATTTATGGGTTGTTTGTTTATCCCTGCCAAGTTCCCTTTTCTGTCGAGAGGGCCACTCAGGTACCACACGGATAGGAAGGAACGTGTGGTATTTGCAGCTGTGCTCTCTAGGTGTGGCCTTTGATGCAAGTAAACATGCAGCCTGATTGTTTTCTATACTTCAAATCTGTAAGGCCACAGATCGGAAACCTTTCAGCAGGGTTTCTCTTATGCGGCCCACCAACCACCTGCCCCGGGATCACCCGAGGTGCTTATTTATAAAGTGCACATTCCCATCTCCAGCTACGTCGACTGAGTTGGACCCATAGCATTGGACACCGGGATCTGTGGTTTTCACGACCTCACCTGCGTGGTGTTTGTGCGCACTATGGTTTGAGAACAGCTCATCCAGATGGTGTGATTTTTTTTTTTCCTGTAAGGTCTGCTCATCCAATGAAGAATCAAGAATCTACTGATTCACTTGTCCATTCGACCAACATTTACCGAGTGCCAGGGACAGAGGTACCTGCAGTGACAAAGATCCTCGGGGAGCTTATAGCCTTCCCATCAACTCATCTGTCAGGGCTGTTTGCCATGATATGAGAGAGATCTTGTTTTCTTTTCTTTTTTAATTAATGAATTTAGTTTTGATAGAGAGAGAGAGAGAACAGGGGGAGGGGCAGAGAGAGAATCCCAAGCACGCACAACACGCAGCTCCAACTCAGGACCGATGACCTAATAATCTGAGCTGCGATCAAGAGTCAGACCCTTAACCGACTGAGCCACCCAGGTGCCCTTTTTGTTTTCCTCTTTTAGACCAAAAAGAAAAACAATGGCATTATGCTTCCTGATCAATGATCAGAATCACTAATGTTTACAAACTAAGTTGTTTACAGTGATTATTTCTCAGAGGATGGGATGCTTGGGAGTAGGAATAGAGATATACTTCAAAGGACTGCCCCAGGTTCTATTGCATCCTTCACCCCAGTCCGCTCTCCACATCTTGACCTTGGTGACAGCTCAGTGCAGAGTCTGGCACCCAGCCTTATCCCCTTCTGCTGCCAGATGCCTCAGTATCTCCCAGGCTCTAATCATGGTCATGGTGGTTGCCGAGGCAGGGACCTGAGCTCCCATGCCTTGGCTTCACCTGCTCAGATTCCCTGGAAAGTGTGCTTCTTCCATTACCTCCAGGCTCTGAGGATGCTGTCTGTAGTGTGAGGATCTCACTTGCTCAAAGGGCTAGTAGTGTCCCACATAGGGCACACTTTGACTAAAAGGGACAAGACAAGCAAGAGCCATCAGAGAAATACCTTGCCATCCCACCTCCAACTTGCACACTCTTGCACTGTTCCAGGCAAGGTGATTCCTAAGTCTGCTGGGAGATGCTTATCCCTTTCCTTTTTCCATTATTGCTGCCTTAGGGGAGCATCCTTAGGTGTTAGCATATGAGCTTCACCTCAGGCTTTGTTTTTCCAGGAAACCAGGCAAAAATGACATCTCTATTTAAAAATTAATTTCTTCCAATTCATCTATTAAATTATTTAAAGTTTTGAACTTTGGCATTATGGTCGAGTGTCTGCCTCTGTTCTGAAGTTGAGGATGGTGCTTGCTCATATTTGTTTTTCCGCCCCAAGAATCATGCCCTCAAAATAGTAGCAAGTCAGTAAGCATTGCATTTGATTAAAAAATGCAAAATCTCTGCCTTCAAGAAGCTGTGACTAAATTTTCAGGCACCTGGTACCATCCTGGAAATGGGTTTGGTTTCCTCAACCAGTCAGTCACCTGGACAGTGAGCGAGAGCCACCCTATGTGGTCGTGCAACAACAGGAGTAGAAAATGGGTGGGAGCCTGGCAAGAAAATAACAGAGGTTACAGATTGTACCTTTTAAATTCCCAAAATGAACCGCTAAGGGGACTGTGATTTTCCTGGGCTATGGAAATCACTGGTGCACCAGAGGATCCGCTGAATCACTTCTATACCAAGATCAATCAAGTGAAGCCACTGAGAAGCTCATCCCATATACAAGTGAATCTCTAGATTTTAATGTGCAAATTACCCACAACCTTATCTTTCAAAGAGCTTTTTACTTCATAGATTTTCATACAGTTACCATACTACTTTGGTTTTTATATTTTTGTGAAACACAGATTTTGCATCCAACATGGTTTTTGAAAATTGAAATTGAAATTATTCTAAAAAGCAGTCTCCTGCCCATGACTCCCCCCCCACCACACACACAGTCCCCAATGGTGTAGGCATGGTCCTCTGAGTTAACTATTAAGCAGCTCTTTTGGTTGTTCCCTCAAGTGTTTAGAGTATTTTCCCTCTAAATACTCTATGTTCCCTCAAGTATTTCATGTTTCTAAACAACATATTGCTGATTCTAACTCTTGATTGTCCACTTTAGACATCAACTCTTAACATCCCACCGTGGTATATAGAAATATAGCATATTTCCCCATATCTCTGCTGCCTTCCCCCACCCTTCTGACTGGACTTTTCACAGGATTTAGCTGTATCAATAGTCAGTTGCATATGCCTATGTAATTATCGTTCACTACTGAGCCCATTAACACACAGGTCAATACTCCTGCCTACAAATTATTTTCCTGGGATTAATGATTGCTCCATTTAATTCATTTGCCTGATTTTCTTTGTATTTGTCCTGGTTTCTCTCCACATACTCCAGTAATTCTGTCAGATGTCTATAAATTTTCCTCTGCCATATGCTTATTAATACTTCCCCATCCACAGTTCTCCATCCTGTTTAGACAATGGCCTGGGGTCCTTCTGAGCATGCCTAATGGTTTATCTGTCATTCTGAGCCTCCTCCACTTTGGTGTCTTCTGTTCCTTAGATTATGTCTTGTCTAGTAAATGCAAGTATAGAATAAAGACACCTGCTTGTAGGTAGGGACTCACATTATCCATTTTCCAAGGAGACTATTAGAGGATGTGATCTTGCCAATGAGAGAGCAAACTAAGAAAAAGGAAGTCACAGAGGTTCAAAAACAGGAGAATGCTAAAGGAAGCTGAGTTGCTTCTCTGCCAGAACAAGACCTCTTTAATGCTGTCCTAAGGAGCAGACCACATATCAAATCACCATGCTGTCTACTCTAAATATCTTAATTTTGTATGTCAGTTATAACTCAATGAAACTTAAAGAAAGGAACTGAAAATGCTCTTAAAAAGTGTTTGATAGCACAGATTCTTTCTTAGTTTGATTGGCTCAGAGGAGGGCCATCGGGCAAAAATAATCTTAACAGAATTCAGTGTATTACCAGCATATTCTTACTGATTGGTAAGCAGAGAATCAGAGGTTGGCAATTATTCTCCCTGGGCACTCTGAAGGCCTTGATCTAAGTCTCCTGGCTTACAGTGTGACAATTGAGAAGTCCAGTGCTGTTTCCATTCCCAAACCTTTGCATGTGACCTGTTACTGGAATCTTTTAGGGTGATTTTAGTACCCCAAGTTCCACGATGCTATGCCTCTAGCTGCGTCTTTCTTTAGCCCTCAGTGTATCATTATGAGCACATCATGGGCCCTTGCAATCTAGACACTTATTTCCTTTCTGGGAAGTTGCCTTGGATTAATCCTTTTACAATTCTGTACATTTCATCTGCTTTACTTCCTGTTTCTGGAACTCTTTTCAGTAAGATACTCAATTTCCTGACTTAGTCTGTAAATTCCTAGTTCTTCATTTCCTTATCTCAAGCTATCCTTTTATTCTTTTTATTCTAGATTATTTCCTTCTTTCTCTCCTAGTCTTCCTGATAAAAAGGTGGAAAGAGTTTCCTAGTTTCAATTTCCATGATCTCTTTCCTGTTCTCTGATTATCCACTTTTTAAAAACTTATTTATTTATTTTGAAAGAGAGAGAGAGACGGAGGGAGAGAATCCCAAACAGGCTCTGGGCTGTCATCATGGAGCCTGGTGCTCAGCTCAGTCTCACGAGATCATGACCCAGGCTGAGATCAACAGTCAGACACCCAACTGACTCAGCCACCCAGAAGCCCTTTATTCCCTTTTTCATCTTTTTAAAAAATTATGGTAGAATGTATATAACATAAACATTTTCCCTTTAGCCATTTTAAATGTGCAATTCAGTTGCATTAAGTATATTCACAATGTTGCACAAACACCACTATTAATTTCCAGAACTTTCTCACGATCCTGTACTAAAACTCTGTACTTGTTAAACAACAACTCCTGATTCATCCCCCTGCCCTGACCTCAGCAACCCTTGACAACCACCATTTTACTTTCTGTCTCTGTAAACTTGTCTACCTCACTTAAGTGAAATCACACATTTATCCCTTTGTGTCTGGCTATATCACCTAGCATGTTTTCAAGATTCATCCACATGCATCAGAATTTCATTCCTTTTTAAGGCTGAATAGTATCCCATTGCATGTATACACATTTTGTTTATCCTTCATCCATCAAGGAACATTCAGGCTGCTTCCACCCTTTGCAACGGTGAATAATGCTGCCATGAGCATCGGTGTACAAATAGCTTTGTATACATTAGTGAACAAACATATTCAAGTTTCAGCTTACAGTCATGGGAAATCTATAGCCCCAAAGTGGAATTTATGGGTCATATGTATGGCAATTCTGTTTTATTTGGGGCAGGGGTGAAGGGAGCCATAATGTTTCCCACAGTGACTCTACCATTTTACATTTCTAGATGCACAAGACTTCCAAGTTCTCCACATCCTCATCAACACTTGTTATTTTCTGATTTTTTAAATAATAGGCACCCTAGCAAGTGTGAAAAGCTACCTCATTGTGGTTTTGATTCCCATTTCTCTGATTAGTGATGTTAGGTAACTTCTCATGTGCTCATTGGCCATTTGTATGTTTTCTTTGGAGAAATACCTAGTGAAGTACTTTGCCCATTTTTACAGTGGGTTGTTTTTGTTGTTGAGTTTCAAGAGTTCTTTTTTTTTTAATTTTAATGTTTTTATTTATTTTTGAGAGGGAGGGAGTGACTGAACACATGCAGGGGAGGGGCAGAGACAGAGAGAGACACAGAATCCAAAGTAGGCTCCAGGCTCTGAGCTAGCTGTCAGCACAGAGCCCAATGCAGGACTCAAACTCATGGACCACAAGATCATGACCTGAGCTGAAGTCAGACTCAACCAACTGAACCACCCAGGTGTCCCTAAGAGTTCTTTTTATATTAAGGTTATTAATCTTTATCAGATATATTATTTGCAAATAGATTTCCCATTCTATGGGTTGACTTTTCAATCCCTGATAGTGTCCTTTGATGCACAAAAATTATAATAAGGTCCCAATTATTTTTTTCCTTTTGTGCCTCTGCTTTTAGTGTACGTCTTATTTCCTTTTTAATAATAATGCTATCTAGTTTGATGGATGCAATAGCATCTCTTGACTTGCAAGTATATGAATTTTCAAGTTTGCTTGTTTGATTTTCACATTTTCTTCTGTTCCCTGTATCATCTCGGTTTCTTACCACTGTTCCTGGTATTTATTTCTTTGGTTTTGGATTTGGTCTTGTCTTTCATACTGAAGGTTTTCCTTAAACACTTGCTAAGCCTTAGCAGTTATTCAGATTTAAAGGTGAAATATTGAAGCCTGATGGGGACTAACTCCATGAGGGACTGTGAACAAAATAAAATAATGGGCTTTACCCTAAGATGATAAAATGGCAGTTCAACCTTTTTAAGGTAAGTGTCACTAAGTATCAATATATGCATTTCTCTGGGGCCTTTAGATTCTTCTTTAGAAGAATCTTCTATCATCTGACCTCCTGATTTCGGGACATTTGGTTGGCTACCAGTACTATGGAAGCAGGTGGGGGAAAGGGATACTTGAGCCCATCATTCACTGTAAATACATTTACTTAATATTCTTGTTTTTGTTTGTGTCCTCCTCTATTCCCCACCCTCTATATCTTTGTCTGACATGGTGGAGTTCAGAGCTTCTTGAGTTCAATTGTCCACAAGAAGAATGAACTTCTAGTTATTGATTAAAGAGTACCAGAGAAAAGGAAATGTACCTGAGGACCTAACCTTTCTTCTTGTAGAATTTCTACTGGCTTCCATATGATAGTACCTGTCTTAACATAGGCTGCTAAAACAAAATATGATAGACAAGATGGCTAATAAACAACAGAAATTTGCTTCTCATAATTTAGGAGGTTGGAAGTCCAAGATCACAGGGTGCCCAGATGACTGGGTTCTGATCAAGATCTCTTCCAGGTTGCACACTGCTGGCCTCTCATAGCCTTCCACGGTGGAGAGCAGAGATGGGAGGCAAGCTCTCTTACAAGGGCACCAATTCTATTCTTAAGGGCTCCAGACTCATGACCTCATCTAACCCTTGTACCTAATCCTACCTTCCCAAAGCCCTGCCTCATAATACCATTGCTCAGGCATTCAGGTTTCAACCTAGGAATCTTGCAGGGGACACATTCACTCCACAGTAACATCTCACTGAACCCAATGTGTTTTAAAGCAATTATCTTGTGCCTCCAAATTCTGAGCCTCCCTCGGTGCTGAGGGCAAATCAGCTCACCTTTCTATAGTATCTCCTCCTGAAATCTAGGTTTAGATCCCCCACTTTCCTAAGTCATTGACACCACCATGGGCTTCGCATTTCCTAAGAATTTGCCCACTGTTGTCTTCTACTTCGAGAGTTTACTTTTTTTTTATTCCTTTGCTGGAACATTGGGAGAGGAAAAAGAGATGTATGAGGTCAATTTACCTTGTCTTGCCAGAAGTTTCTACTGTCTTCCTGAGTTCCTGCATGTCCTTTTCTTTGTGATTACTGTAGTTCACCATTTCCCAAATGCCATTTGGAGGAATAGTGGTTACACAGGCTGTTAATAAAGATGTACAAAGAAAGAATCTCATGGCCAAATAAGCATGGGATACATTGAATGATAGACACTTTCCAGGATTGCCTGTATCTTTCAAACAAGTACTACTTTTCAAGAATGCCACCAGGGGTACCGGGGTGCCTCAGTTGGTCAAGTGTCTGACTCTTGATTTTGGTTAAGGTCATGATCTCACAGTTTGTGAGATCTAACCCTGTGTCAAGCTTGCCTGGCCTCCTTCTAATTTCCTAATTTCCTCCTTCTCTCCTCCCTCTCTGCCTCTCTTCCCACTTGTGTGCATTCTCTCTTTCTCTCAAAATAATTAAATAAACATTTAAAATAAAAAAAAGAAATGCCACCAGAGCCAGCTTAAAATTCACATAAGAAAACCATTCTCATTGCTTTATGGCACACCTCTTTTGTGAACACACACACACACACACACACGTACACACACAATTTATATTAGACTCATCTTACACATCTGAGTTCCCAGATTTGGTTCTAAATTATTTTAGATCTAAAATATTCAAAAGAATGTGCTTTGGTCTCTGAAGAATTCCAAACATGTTGTAAGTGATGACATAGTCAGCTTGAGTCTAGAGCCACGAAAGATAAGTACTTTGGAAGGAACAGCATGTAACTGAAGGCACAGCCCTGCTTATGAATATTTTGTAAGTCTTTTGATTTTATGGCTACATGTCATATACTCAAATGAGGCAATCCTGTACAGCAGCTTCCAACTTCCTGAAAAAAAATAATTTCCTCAATGACCAGTGAAGTCTTCTCTCCTGACAGGCATCAAAATCAGCAAGGGTTTTTGGGCTCTGTTTTCTTTATTCTTTCTGTTAAGCTCTTCCTATGAAGTTGTCCCACATTTGATGTGTTCTTTGTTAAATACCACTCATTCTCTGCCAATTTAGAAAAACATGCTTTAGTTCTACTGCTACAGCTGAAAGGGAGGATAAAAGAAGGTCTGGGATTTTTTTTCCAGAGTGGGTGGGGCAAAGCATTTCCAAAGGCACCCAGTGATTTTCTCCATTCCCAATTTTGACATTTCTTTCATGGTTCGTCTCTTTTCTAAGGAAAAGACGTTTCTTGTATGCCAAAATGCCACTTGTTACAAATGCAGTCAGCGTCCCTGGAGCACTCATAGGGGAACTTCATGATCTGCTGAAGTGTCTGGCTGACACACGGTGCGACTCAGCTGCCAGGACCCTAAATGAACGCCGATTACAATTAAATGCAAATTAGTTGCAGCAGTTCGTACATAATTTCTTCAGCTGCCTCTATATTCCAAGGCACAAATGCCATTCCAGACTGTTGTAATTAATTACCCCCAGATAAGTGTGCAGTAAGGATATCCCTATCATTTCATTTTTCATCATTGATTTACACATCTGACATGGGGAGCATGTAGTTTGCCAGTTAGGCAGTTTAATTAGGTTAATTGACACAGCCACCAGTATCTTAGAGAAGTCACTAGACTCTTTGCTACCCAGGCACCTTGTCTTTATGCAGTGCAGTACACTCAGGCTGGACTACAACTGGAACCAGGCACAAATCCTGTGGTGGGTAACCTTGCCCTCCGTCAGTCCCGTGCACAGTGGTAATAAGCATTGTACGTGCTTATTACATTTGTTAAATAAATGGATGGATGAATGTTCTAGAGCCTTACTTTCATCGCTGCGAGGCTTGGCTTCCACAGGAAGTTGGAGAAGCTCTATGAATGAAGGAGCTAGAGGGTGTGCAGAGAGAAAAGCTGGTGAAGACAGAGCCTGCGGCCAAGTGTCCAATCTTGCCACATTTCTGCAGCTACCAAGCCAAGCCTCAGGTCTGTCTAGCCTGGGGGTTCTACTGGAATGTTTTAAAGGTGGAGAGTGTCAAAATGCCATCTGGGCACCACATGGTCGCACTCTCCCTTTAAGCAGAACCTCAAGTGTTCGCAGCAGGATGCTGCTTTCTCTGCCAACACCCTACAAAGTGTCTTTGCAGATGTCTCCATTTGACCAGTGAGCATTACAATGGGCCCATTCATGAAATGAAAAAGTGCCTTATTGCACATGACAGACGTTTCTCGCTACACCCAAAATGTGGGCTTTCCAGCCATCATTGTCCCTTTCAAGTGGTTGCACAAGGGCTGTATTTTCTAAGCTCATCTTACATCTAGATGGCTTCATTTGACAACTTCTCACCCATATAATTGTGGCAGATTGTATGATCTAAAGTCATCCACACCAAGAGGTCCCATTTGGACATAGTTTTATAATGTGATGCTGTATTCCTATATCAAGCAGTGAGCTCTGTGTTCTCTCCCTTTCATCTGGGTGAGCTTGTGAGGTTTATCAGGCCAAATCATAAAAGGTGACACTGCTTCTTCCCAGACCTCTTGGGATACTCATGCTGTGTGGCATGAATCACCATGCTGTATGGCAGCCCAGCAGCCACATGGAAAGTCCAAGTGTAGATGTTGTGGCTACAGTCATAGCTGATGTACCAGCAGACACCAGCCTACAATAGAAAGAGGTGAGTTAGCCAACAGCTCTAGCCCTCAGCCTTCAAGCCATCCCAGGAGACACCACACAGAGAAGAAGTAAGCTGTCCCCGCAAATCCCTGTCCAAATCAGAAATACATGAGCAAAGCAAATGTCATTGTTGTAAGCCACTAAGTTTGGGTGATTTGTTACACCAGAACCAGAACAGGCATGTGAGTGAAATTAATATATGTCACTTCCAAAATGAGGCATTGAAGAACTAGGGGTGTCTTCTCCATATCTTCTCTCTTTCCCCAAAGTCTTAGGGCAGCTGGACTGTAAGAGGGAGTGACCCAAGTATCTTGGTTGCCATGCTGTGGCAAGTTTTCCATTACTCAAGAATGCCTGCATCAAACTGTTCTGGAGATAGAAATAAATTTTTGTTGTGTTAAGACATTAAAATTAAAGGGTTTGTATTTTTACAGCATCTAGAGTTATCCTAATTAACTCAATACATTCTTTCTAGTCTCCCCCAAATCTTCTACTCCAACCATTATCTTCCTCTCCTTTATTTTCCCAGTTATCTGTGTCATACTGACTGTTGTCACTTGGGTTTCTGTTCAGTTATCCTCACACCTATAGATGAGTCCTGTGTGTCCTCAGAAGGATAATACTTAAAAACTTCACATCTCCTGGAGGATGTATTGCCAGAGGCAAAGGAAGGATAGGAACTCTCACCTCTTATCTCTCAACACCTCGATGACAAAGACAGCACTGGCACAGGACACAGAGGAAAAGAACCACTCTGGTCCATAGAATAAGCCAACACAGGTCAGCAGACTGGATCACTAAGCTCCCTTCCAGAGGCAGTCTTGTATAATGAAGCCAAAAGTAGCCTATGTTGATATCCTTGCCCCATTACATAACCAGTTCAGGTGGGTAGATCTTTGGTTCCCATGGGCTTTGGTGCCAGCTAGAAGGCTAAAAATTTAGAGGTACAGGGTGGCATCTGCACCCTCACATCAGGTGCCTCTTCCATAGATGTCAGGGATCTGGGTCTAGTGCTTATTTCCTCAGCTCTCCATTGACAAGAATCTTCCTGCTTCCCTGGTTCTCAAGGATCACTCACCCAACCCTCCTATGTAATAACAATGCAATGTCCTATAGCATCATGTCTGATACTTGGGAACACAAAAGCAGAGAATGCTGGCTCATTTTTAAATATTAATATTAGTTGGTGCTACAGGAAGCTTCAATGTGTCTCCTTTTGCATTTCTTTCTTTGTATTATTACTTTTAAATATCATTTATTGTCCAATTGGCTAACGTACAGTGTGTAAAGTGTGCTCTTGGTTTTGGGGGTAGATTCCCATGGTTCATTGCTTAGATACAACACCAAATGCTCATCCCAACACCAAATGCTCATCCCAAAACCAAATGCTCATCCCAACAATGCTCATCCTCAATGCCCCTCACCCATTTTCCTCTCTCTCCCACCTCACCATCCACCCTCAGTTTGTCCTTCTGCATTTCTGAATGCTCAGAGATCCTCAAAGGTCTTGCCCTCTGCCTAGTATTAAAATTTACTCCCTACTCTGGAATGTGCTTGGAAAAAACTGGAGAAATTCTGCTGGGGAGCTCAGATTGTGGCCCTGACACTGTGGAGGGGAATCTTGGTGTGAACCATGCTGTTCCAGGAAGTGGCTTTTCGAATGTTCAGCATAAAATATGTTCAGCATAATATATCAGTGCCTGCCCTGACCTGATACCTTCCCCGTGTATCTTCCTACGCCAGGGGACCTGCCCTTCATCCACCCGCAGCTTCCTTCCTGATGATACCTCTCACCCCTATTACTTAACAGCTGCCTAAAGCCTTCTCTGCTGAATTTTTTCTTTTTCTTTTCAACACTGAATGACAGCTGCCCACAGAGCACTTGGGATCCAATCCAAGATGAGAAAGCTTTACCACTAAATGGAAAAGTACAATAAAAATACCCTTGGTTCATGTTTACTTTTTGAATTACCTTATCAGTGAGTTCCAAATCCTCTAAACTCACAACTGCCTGGCATTTTGGGGAGTATGATCACAAGCCAAGGTCTATGGGGTTCACTCTGGATGTTGCTAGCCCCACAACAGTATGAGACCAGATCACGTGCCATTTCCCCAAATGGCCTGTGGGAGAATTTTTTTGTTTTTTATGCTTCAATGGAGACCACAGACTGGAATTTGGCTTTTCACAGTTCATTCCTAAGTTGAACAAACCCCTTTTCTATGGGGACCTCAAGAATGTTAGAGATTCCCTCATCTTTCCATAGTTCCAAGCATGGTCTAATCCCTTATCTCTTCATGAGCTGTTTGGCTCATGCTGTTTTGATTTCACCGGAACGGCTGAGCCTCTGAGATCCCTAGCTCTGGCCTCCTTTCTTCAATGGGTCCCTCTGGGCCTCTGGGCTTAATGTCTTCAATGGAGATCTTGTGGGATAATGTTTCCAAATTTGTTTTCCAGAGCCTCAGCCCCTGGGAGCAGACTTGCCTGGGTTTTGTCAGCCCCTGCCCGGCCCCTCCCCATCAATCTCTTTCCACCCTCCTTCCCCTCCATCAGCAGCTCTGTCCCCGTTGGCTCCATCACTCACTGCTGACCTTGAAGAAGCGATAAAGGCTTTGGTGGCTGTGCTCAGCCAGGGTGACGCAAAGGTGCCAAAAGCCAATTTCTAGGTTTCAGCCACGACTATCTTTCACTATCTCCTAAAAGATTTGAGGGTTTTAAAGGCTTTGTCACTCCAGGAAACCTCTTTCCACTCATCTCTGTCCTTGAAACTCCTCAGTAAAGCACCAACTCCCTGTTGACAAGACTCTATCTTCTTAGTAATGGAGCCAAGCATGATCTACTTTTGTGCTGCCCAGCACTGGGTGAATGGTGGCCTCACTGGACCCCCAAGATTAGGTCTAGCCATTACCCCATTTCCGATATTCTAGTCAGCCTGAAAACTATGTAGGGATTGAGGGTCTTCCTAGGTGCCCCCCCCCAGCAGTGCTGCCCCCTCCTCTCCTACAGACATGGGTCCTGTTTCCAACCCCAGGTTTGTTGGGCAAATACAAGCATCTGTCCGAAGCAAATGAGCCGAGAGCCTTGACAGATCCAGGTTCTTTAGGAAATCAGATGAAAAGGGATGTAAATCAGGGATGAAGCTCATTATGCTTTAGACCCAGCATCACTCAGGCCACAGGCTCACAGCTGTGGGACTATTTTTTGCTTTCAAGTTATACAATCAAGTTTCAAAACTGACCCTCCACACCTTGCCTAGCACATTGCACAAGCAGAGGCTGTTAAAGGCTTAGAGTCACAAAGGAAATGAAGGACAGACTGTTCTGACATTGTATTTCCCAGAAACAGACCCTCACACCAGAGAGGATGGCTTGATCAAAGCCACCTTAGAGTCACTGGAGCTCTCAGTTTAGGAGCACTTATAAAACAGGGGGGCTTTAATCAGGGGAAAGACACTGTCCCTGGCCTCAAGGAAGCCCCAGCCTATTCAGCAAGATGAGTTTGGAAAACCCAAGCTTCTCCCACACCCAGCCCCCAACCCACATCACTGAGAATCTCTGGAGTTGGGCCTCAGGATATGCATTTTTTAGACACCACAGATTATCCTGATATTCATTCTAGGGTGGGAAGTCCTGGAAATACACACCAAAGAATGTGATGGCAGAATGAAGGAAGAGCAGCTTACCTATCCAGAGAGAAGGAGAGAAGAGTGCAGAGGGCCAGGGGAGTTAAGTAAAGAAATCATTCATTCATTAATTCATTTATTTAAGAATTCAAGGGGCGCCTGAGTGGCTTAGTTAGTTAAGCATCTGACTTCGGCTCAGGTCATGATCTCATGGTTTGTGGGTTCGATCCCCACGTTGGGCTTTATGCTGACAGCTCAGAGCCTGGACCCTGGTTTGTATTCTGTCTCCCTCTCTCTGCCCCTCCCCCATTCACATTCTGTCTCTGTCTCTTTCTCAAAATAAGTAAACATTAAAATATTCTTTTAATTCAATAATTTACGAATCCATTTATTGAGAATTGGTTATATGTCAACCACTCTTCTGAGTACATAAAACAGATTTTAAAAAATCCTTGTTCTGGGGCACCTGGGTGGCTCAGTCAGTTAAGTGTCTGACTCTTGATTTCAGCTCATGTCATGATCTCACAGTTTTGTGGGATTGAGCCCTATGTTGGGCTCCTCATAGACAGTAGAGCCTGCTTGGGATTCTCTCTCCCTCTCTCTCTACCCTTCCCCTGCTTGCATGCTCTCTCTTTCTCTCTCAAAATAAATAAATAAACCTTAAAATAATCCTTCTTCTCATGGGGATGATGGACGTTGGTCTCCATGAATAAGGTCCAGCTTGGGGAGAGGTGAGGGAGGGAGAGTAGATTCTCCATTCTGTGAAATTGAGGAACCCAAGGCTTTGACACTTATAAACGGCAGATGGTAGGTGCAAGGCAGGCCTCCTGACCCTACTGCCACATAAAGGGATCAGTTAAGATGAGGTCATAGAGCCCTGGCAAAACCCACGCAGATGTTGGCATTTAAAGTGGATGAGGGTTTACCCCTTCAGTTATTTTTCCCTTCCTAACAAAACTTTATGGGGTTATAAATGCACCCATCTTTTTGCTCAGCACTTTTAGTATTACCTTCTAGGCCTATTGAACAGACCTTCATCTACACAAATAACACAATTCCCTTAAGGAATTCAAGACATTTTAGAAACTGCAATCAAATTTGTAATATAAGGCAAAGCAAAGCATAACAAAAAAAAAAACAACAAGAAACATCATGTAACCATTTTTTATTATGCAAAGCTATAATTAAGAATAAAATTAGGCAAATATACAAGGAAAGAGCACAGAGTTTATCAGTGCGTTACTTTCAGAACAAAATATAAAAGCAAACAAGTGTATTCAGAGGATTTTTTTAATATGTGTGATATCCCAGACAAATTGAAAAATTCCTGTTTTAACAAAAAAATTATCCTCCACTAGAGAAGTAAAGCATGGAATTCATTGGTACTTTCCAGCAATTTCTTTCTTTCAATTCTATACTGGCTACAGGAAAGCATACACTTTGTTATGACAATTCAATACCAGCTTGGTTTTAAGAGGGAAACTGAGATACATATATACCTACCCATGGTTACTTCCGTTCAAAGAGAAAACAAACCCCAAATGCTTGAAGTAATAACAACGGTTAGTTTTATTTCACTGCTGATAACAGTGTCGTTTCATAGGTAGAAGATACAAAAACAAGACGGTGTGTGACTTCTGTTTCAGCAGATAGACAGGTCCATGTACTTCACTTCTCTGACAGTGGCTCCTACCTCTCTGCCTGGCCATCACTCAGCTCCTACTAGTTACTCCACCTCAATGCCACTTCCCATGGGCACAACTTAAACCTTGTCATCATCTGCCACATGTTCTGTGCCCCTGTCTTGACCTCCCTGTCCCCTCAGTTCTTCCTCTTGTGCCCCCCTTTTCATCTTGCTTACCCTTCCAGCCATCCCTACTCAGGAGAGTTGCTCTTCTTCTCTCACTTACACCTCTCCCATCTTGTTCTGCTACTCTGTCTTTAGAATCTCCTCTCCTTCTCTCACCTTTCCACCAAGGTGGACCCTATTCAAGGAGATCAAGTCTTGCCATTTCCATGAGAACAGGGATTTTTAAAAAAATATCTGTTTAATTCACTGCCATAGTCCCAGCACCCAAAAGAGTGGCTGGCACATAATCAGTTCTCAATAAATACCTACTGAATGAATGAATACACAGCTGNTTACTTCCAGGACTTCTCAATCTTGAGTGAAGTCTGGTGCATAGCAAACACTTGCCATGGGTAGCTGTGTGAATATCATGATCCTAATGTCTATGGGTCGTCTTCTCCTCATCCCCAGCAACCCAAGAGTCTGGCAATCAATCCCAAAGCCCCCTTCACAGCTTCTCCCACACAGTGGAAACTCAACTTGTGGGGGAACTAACATTCTGGCCAAAAACCCTAGACCCCTGTGGCAGTATGGTAGCATCCACATGGAGTCCCAAATAATCCTAGAAAAGAAAAGTCTTGTGTTTTGATCTGTATGGTTTTCCAAAGGAAGCTAGTATATTTCAGAGGGAAGAGCATTGGGTTTGGAGACCTGAGACTGGACTTTGTGATATAAGGAGACTCACTTAACTTTTGTTAATTGTCTTCATCTGCAAAAGAGGATATTATGAATAGCCAACTCCAGGGTTTTTGTTAGGATTACATATAAATGTAAAAATTCAGTATAAACATTGACCAAAAAAAAAGAGAGGGATAAATCAAAACATAAGTAAGGATTCCTTAATGATTACTAAGTAATCTATGTATTTCTTCTCTTTCTTATCACCTTCCCAAACTACCCACACAGCCAACCCCTTGGTCACTTGACTGCATCTTCCAACAGAAAGGATGTATAAGAAATAGTATTCTTACTCTTAAATCCTAATACATTACTTAATGAAAGACAGAAGTTATGTCTGTTTGGGTTGAAACAAGTTTTATGAGCAAGTTGCAGATTGCTCGGTTAGCCATGCCCGCCCCACAGTTTCCATGGAGAGGGGCTGCACTCTGCACCTGGAGCATAGACCTGTCTCCTGTCGTGTTGTATCCGAGTCAGCTCTTCATTTTACACGAGCAGACTTTCTCTTCAAAACACTCCCATTTTGCTACTACATGACCCCCTCTCGTGCAAGGGAGTTTGCCACACACCACTCCTCAACACGGGTCTGTGCTCATAATTGCATCATCTTCTCGCCTTGGCACATCTACGCAAATAGCTTTGATTAGTTTCAGTCACTCTTAACAGTAACAGTTGTGTCTGCCAAGGAGGCTAAACTTGTGCTTAGACTAAACCAATTAGCAACAAGAACCCCACTCCCCATGCCTTTCTGTGCTGCTCCTTCATCGATGCCTGCATTGGCAGCATGAGCAATCGCCACAGTGGCTGTGCCAAGTTCTAAGCTAGGACCTTTCAAAGCCCTTTCTTGGCCACTGTCCTTGCTGGACACAACCTTTGAGAGCACTGGTTGGTCTGCACTGAGCCTAGCCATCTCTGTCATGAACGAACTTTTCTGTAAGGTGCTTTTCTGATGGTTTTTGTTGCTTATATCACAGTTGAATGCCAGCCTCAACTTTTAGCTTCACCCAGTAGAGCAAAGTGGTGACATGGTTGTTTTAAATGTTATTCCAGTTATATAATATGCTTTACACTGTGAAACACAGTGAATATGTAAAAGCCTCCAATTTTAGGTCAGTGCCAAGAGGCTGCACTGGTAATAGATGAGCCACAGGGTGTGTGTAAGCTGGCAGATAAGCTGGAAGTGAAAGTGGCTGCTTTGCCACCTCCAGTCCCTTTGGGCTGGCTGTGCCTCAGAGCTGAGCTCCAAACACAATCTAGAGATGACTGGTTATCTCCTGTTTGTTGATGATCGTTGACTGGAAAGTATTACTGAGTGTTGAACTGGCACAATCTTACCTTGAAATGACTAGGCTTGTATGACCAGGATGAGTCACAGGCACTGCCAACTTTCAGGCACAGGCCCCAGAGTTGGGTTTTTATTACCGAGTTGAGGGTTCAGACGTCATCCAGTTGGGACTCAAGGGCGGCCTATTCCATCTTCATTACAAAGGAGGTGACAAAGTTGAGCACAGCACGGGGTGGATGACAATTTTTATCCCTGGGAAAAGTAAGATTTTTTTTTTTTGCCCCTGCTCATCATTTCTGGTAAAGATTTAGCAAGTCTATGGGTGCCTTTGCTTCTTGCTCATAGCCAGAACTGAGTCCTAACTGATAGTTGGAGAATTTGTTCCTTTCCTTACTTGGTCACCAGATCCTAACTCTGAAACCTCAGGAGATTTGCCTTCAATGACCAGTATATCTTCTTTCTCTTCCCTTTGTATTTTATTTCCAAGGGGGAAGATAGTAGTGGTATGGCACATTTTTATTTAATTAGCTAAAAGGCTCTGTGTCTACCTCCACTTCCCATAAATTAATACCCACTGTAACATGCCATGTATAGAAACATCCAAGGTTAGGATTAGCATGTCAAGAGCTAGAGTTTGATCTTCATCATTAGTCCCTGTCCTGTCCAAAGGAAGCAAGTTACTGAATAGGCCAAAAACAAGGATCTGTGAATCATGTAACATCACATAAGCAAAGCAAAGTAGGAATCACATCGTCTCCAGCTAAGATGAGCAGCTGCTGGACTAGTTTCCAACTGCTCTGCTATTGATAAAATCAGGATTCTTGTGGGAACTAGGGAGGGACATCCAATCCAGTTTGGATGAACATTAGATGGAGGCCACCCCTGCATGGAGCCCCAAGGTTCAATAGGGATTAGCCATTTGCAGGGTGTGAGGTTATCATTTAGAGAGAGCAGCAAACATGAAATCTCAGAGAAGTAAGGAAGTTCAGCATAGCTACAGAGGTGGAGAGCGGTGAATGAAGGCTCTATAGAGGAAGACAGGACTGGATCAAGAAGGGCCTGTGTGGCTTGCAGGAAGGAGTTTAAGCAGGGAAGCAACATGATCAGAAGTGCAGTTTATAGAGCTCACTCTGGTGGAGGAGTTAAGGAGGTAAGAGTAGAAATAGAGCTGTCAGTAGGGAAGCCAGGAAAGAAACATGGATTACTTGGAATCTAGCCGTGCTGGTAATGGGGAAAGAAGACAGAACAGAGGAATGGTGAGATGCTCAATGATATGTGGGGGTTGGTGAGGAACCAGAGGTGCATCTGGTCTCCAAGGCTTGGGGCTTGAGCATCTAGAGGAACATCAGAGCCATTTGCTAAGACTAGGCACACAGCAAGGGGAGTGGGTCAATAGAAGCAGGGTATGAAGGGAGAATGTAGTGAGGACGAGTTTCGTTTGAGAATGTTAACATGTTAAACTGGAAGCTCCTGGGCTCCTCAATTTCTGGTCAAATCAGCATGCACATGTTTGGTCTAATTGCACAGGCTTAGGTAGTTGTAACCGCTTCTGTGCCCTATGTGACCTTCACCACCACCCCTCCCCTGCCCCCAGTAACATAGACTGCAACCTAGTATAGTGCCAGGACTAGGGGATACTGGTGAGCTACTGGCATTCTGTGAATCATAAACACAAAGGAGCTGCATTAGTGTACACCATCAAAATGCTATGCAGTTCATGCAGTCCTAATATAAAGGACTATAATCATTTTTGCCACACAAAGCAAAAACTATAGCTCCATTACAAATTCTGAAAGAGCTGACTGTTAGCATTCAATATTGCTACACTAGTAAAAATTTCAAGATTCAGGTAGCCAACGAGTAAATAATTAATTGTGTTTATTATGTGCAAAGGCATCTAGGAGACACAAAGAGGTGGTGATGGTCCACATCCTGAAAGAATTTGTAATTTTAAAGGCATTTATGAATACAAATGGCTATAGATAAAGGTAATATTTCATACGTATCGATGGCCAGCCATCAGCGAAGCCCGAGGGTCGGAGAGATTAATTGTGATTGGGATGGTTGGGAAGTCATGAGGGGCTTTGCAAGCCTAGGGTGGCATGGGTTACCCATGCTTTCTGAATCAGACTGCACCTTTGAGCAAGAGTAGGATTTCATTCTAGATGCCACGCAGGGTCTTACCGCCACCACGAAATGAAAAGATCACAATCAAGTCTCAAGTGCACACACTAAGTCAAATCACCTTAAACTGTCGTTTTGTATAGGTAAAAATGGTCAAATATCAACAATCTCATGAAGCTCAATATAATAATCCTCTCTGATCTGAAGCCTCAGTTCTTTGAACCCTAACATGTGTTATAACTCCCACAGCCTGCTGAAGAGGCATGGCTGGTGGTCACTACCGGCAGCTTCACATCAGCTTCCAAGGGAGGAGCAACATTCCAAGGAGCCGGTTCTTGCCACTGGAACAAATTCACACGGTTGGAAGCCTATGGACAGTTTGGAAAACTCACTGGTGACATCTACGTCATTCCCCAGATTCAATTCCCAGTCTTGTGGACAGCGAAGGAAAATCAATTCTATTACATCACATTCCTGATGGCAAATGATCCTGACAGTTTCTTGCAGCTGAAATTCTCACTAAAACAAATTCTTCTAAGCCTCAGCAGCTTCTGTGAAATCCATGTTAACTTCCTGCTTAATCTTTTGTGGAGGAGATTAATCACAAGCACACTGCCACTGTCTCAACCTTGCTTTGCTAAAACTTGCCCGGTGTGGAAAAAACCCAGTTTGATCCCAGACTTGCATCCCGCAGGAGAGTCCTGTAAAGGCCAGGGCTGAGTCAGGCCTTTTGAAGCACACATGCTTTTTGGAGCTGACTGATTACTGATGCTGTCACCTGATGAGGATGTAAAGATTCCCGGAAGCTGAGGTCATGAACCCAGAGCTTATTTTTAAAACTGTAATATCAGAGAACCTTTTCAATATCCATGTGGGGATGAGAAGAAACACTTTTTTATATATAAATAATTTAAATGGCTATGTTTTGGCCCTGCCCAGGATGGTGGATTCAACCATAGCTTGTCTATGGGATTACAGTGCACAGCATATTTGAATTCACCCCACAAATGGCCTTGTTTCTTTTTTAAAGGGACAGGCTCATTCTAGAATTAGAAAGAAAAATGCTTTGCAAACCCAAAGATCTCCGAAATGTTTGCAGACATTACTTCATTGGCCCCCACAGCACCTTTTATAGCTCCTGTTTGGCTCGGCTCAGATGCTGAGGCAAAGTGGGGAGCTGAGCCAAGGTCATCCCCCCACACTTGCACTGGCAGGGTATGCCTCGCACAGGATGGCACACGCGCTGTGACAGCCAGAGAAAAGGCTGCCTCAGCAGCTTGGTGGGATTAGTAACTGCTTTCCTTCTGCCCCCATGGCACCAAATGTGGGCAGGAGAGAAAAGAAAAATACTGTTAGAGCTGACTCCAGGGGTCGAATGATTTGGTGATTTGGAGCCTGCAAGTTCCTCAGAGGCTCTCTGAAGCTGCCCGGCTGGGTTGGTCAGGGCCGTTTAGAGAAGGCTCCGGACCCTTGGGCATCCCTTTAGCAAGCTCAGCTCTGACTTTCTGTTCCTAAGCTGTAGTCCAATCTCCTGCTTCTGTGCATGAGGAAAGTGGAGCCTAGCCGGGTAAGGGTCCCTTCTAAGGTCACAAGGGGATGGCAGCAAGCCAGATCTCCTTGTTTCAAAAAACTGGGCGAGGAAGAAAATTTGGGCAAGCAGAAGGGAGACAAAGGGAGAAAAGGGGTAAGATGGAAGAAAATGGGCAGAGGAGAAAATAAAGTGTTGGAAGTGTCAGAAGCTTTTGTGTCCTTGACAGTGGTCCGCGGCCTGCTGGGACCACCCTGTGTGTACGCGTGTGTGGCCTGCACGCGGCCTGACTGGCAGTCTTGTGGAAACCTGCCACATGGGAAGTGGCTCCGGGCATCCAAGGGAAGCATGAACCCCAGCCCCCGTCCCTGCAGGAATGGAGACTCGGGAACTGAGGCCACCCCTGGCCCAGTCTTTATGCATACAATGGATGCCCTTCCGCCTGCCCTTTACTTTTGTGATCCCAAACGAGAATCTTCCACGTNNGGGGGGGAGGGCTGAGAAGGAAGTAACATTGTTTTCCCCAACACTTGAACTCTAAATGTCTGTTCTGGGACCCGGTGTGTGTGTTTGAGGGAAGAGGACAGTTTGTTTTTGTTTTTCTAATGGTGGATAGTGAAGGTTTTCTGGACGGCCTGAACTCCAAGGGGAGACAGTGCTTTCCTGAGCCTTGCGCCGCACCTACTGAGAAGGCTATGGCAGTTCCTCTGCAGGGAACAGAGAAGTATGATCACCAGGACCGCTGGTTAGAGTGGGGGGAGCTCCAGGGGCCCGAAGCTCCTGCAACAGCAGAAGCTGTCGTGCTACATCCTGCCTCTGGGGTCACACACGGCACTTGTTCAGTAAGGACGTGTGGTCAGAAACGCACATGGATAGAAAAGAGTAAGTCTGGGGCGCCTGGGTGGCTTAGTCGGTTAAGCGTCCGACTTTCCGACTTTCGCTTGGGTCATGATCTCGCAGTTTGTGGGTTCGAGCCCCGCGTCGGGCTCTGTGCTGACTGCCAGCTCGGAGCCTGGAGCCTGATTCAGTCTGTGACTCCCTCTCTCTCTGACCCTTCCCTGCTCGCGCTGTCTCTCTCTCTCCTAGAAATAAATTTAAAAAAAAAAAAAAAAAAGAGTAAGTCTTTGTGCCTCTGACTGAAGGTGATTACCAAAGGCTCAGTGTATCAACTGACTCTTGCAGCGGTTAAGAGGGACCCTGAAAGTGAATGTTTTATCTTGCTTTGCATGCTGTTTTTCCTCCATGACTCCCAAACTAGGCTACACTCTCCCTGAGGTCAAGAGTCTTCTGATCGATGGTCCTCCTTTCTGGAGCTGCAGAAGACAGTCCCAGATAGCCCAGCTGTCCCCTGGGTGAGCATGAACATAGCAGAGATCTGGGCATTGGTTACAACTGTGAGGATAAGAGGCAAAGTGGAGTATCTGAATGTCCTTGGCAGGCAGGAAGTGTGAGCTGGTCTTCTTCATATGGCCTAAGGCCTTATGTAACCAACACAGATTTGTGGATAGTGTGTGCAAAGAAGGGTGAGCAGCATGGCAGTGTTTCAGCAAAGTCTGTCTTACACCCAGGGAAAGCCCCGGAATGGAGGCCTCCACCCTCTTCTCTTCCTTTTCTCAAAGGCCTGGCTGACGCATCTCTTGGCCTGACTATAAATTCTGAACTGACTTCCTAAGAACATGTCGGATCTCAAGAGAAAGAGGGTGCTGCCTGAGGAAGCACCACCACATGCCACAGACATGAGCAGGAAGTGGAGGCAAGGACACAACTTGTGGAAATAGTTCATGCAAAGGGAATGCCTTGGAAAATCACCTTCCACTTGCCTTTGGAAGTTATTAAACATGAAAGGAAATTCCCAGAGGAAGAGGTGAGGTATTTGTCCCAGTCCATCTCTACAAATAGCCCAGACACTCAGCATTCTGGAATGATTTGAGACGTGATGGCCCTGGCTGAGGGTGAGGGAAGGATGAGGCCACTCTTCACAGTTCTCCACCCACAGGAGTGCACACTAAAGCTCTGGGTTTGTTGCTCCGGCCAAACTCACAAGACACATATTTTGAGAATTTTTATTCACATTATATAAGTACAGCTGGCTTTTGAACAACAGGGGTTTAAACTGTGAAGGTCTACTTACACACAGTCTTTTTAATAAATACAGCATAGGACTGTAAATGTATTTTCTCTTCTTTTCTCTCTATCTTACTTTATTCTAAGAATAAAGCATATAATACATACAAAGTACAAAATATGTGTTAATGGACTGTTTATGTTATCAGTAAGCCTTCTGGTCAGCAATAGCCTATTAGTAGTTATGTTTGAGGGAGCCAAAAGTTACACATGGGGTTTTGACTCTGCAGGGGGTTGGCATCCCAACCCCAGTGTTTGTTCAAGGGTCAGCTGTAACTTAGTAAGCATCACCTAAGCCTTCCTGGTGCTTTGAAAAGAATGCCCCAGCTATCCACACTGTCCAGGAATGTATGAAGGACAATGTATCTGCAGATCAGCCTACTTCATGGCCTTCAGTGTTCATACCTAAACACCCCTCTCCAGTCCTGGATGTTCGGGCTCCACTTCCGTGCTTCAAATCTTGGCTATTCATTCTGCTTTGTTCTCCAAGCTCTGATGACTGGGCAGTGCGCCTATTAATCTTGAATGGAATGAAGTCTCCGCCACTTCCATTTGAAAAAGAAATAGCTTTGCCTTTTCCATTTGATTCAACAGTATAAAATATTTATGATTCCTCTGGCACCTCCAAGCCCCCTCTCTCCCATCGATTCTCTCAGTCAGCACTAAGTGCTCACTTTGAGGAAAGTACTTCCCGTCCATCAGGGACAAGCCCAGGATGACAACATGCCATGAGCCCAGCTGCCCTGAGTCCACTGGGTCACCAGCAAAGCTCTTGCTCTTACCTTGGGGGCTTTCATGGGTTTCCAAGGCACTCCGTGGAAGAATGCATCCCCTGGGGCTCCGGGGTCCTGATTGCCCTTATACCGCTATTCTTCAGGCAGACAAAAGGTTTTCCTCTTGACTCTCAGGGGTGACTTCTGCTCTCCCCTTGCTGATCACTACACCATACTTCTGCCTTCACTGTGCCAGTAATTCCTCCAAAGTCACTCACTGCCATAGGGGCAGGAAGTGGTGTGGGACACTAACCCCAACTGACCCAAAGAAAGATGTAAAGCTCTTTAAGTCCCTAAATTCTTCTGTGCCTCAGTTCCTGGGGGTAATAACAGTAGTCACCATCTTGAGTGATTAGGATTTATTATAATAAATGTAAAGAGCTTAAAACTGTCTGGCATTTGCTAAGTACTCAGTAAATAGGGGCTATTATTGTGTGATTGTTCTCACTTTTACTAGGCACGGCATTATCAACCCCAACCATCAATGACAAGGTTAGGTCTTTGGCAGATGGCAGAGAAAAACAGTGGGCAAGGAGAACTTAGTATGGGAAAACTGCTGCCTCCGCCCTGGGAGCCCTTCTATACTTCCTTCCATTAACCCAGAGCCAGCAAGTAGAGGCAGATGAAGTATGTTGGGCCATGGGTTACTTAGGCTAACCCCACACCTCAGTGCCTGCAATAACTCTCTGCACATAGTATATGTTCAATAAACCCCAAATGTGTGCCCATATGTTCTTCGCCCCCCCTCCCCAACACATATCCTATTTTTGCCTCTTCGTAGTGTCCTGAGAGTTCTCCCTAACGAAGAATATCATACTCTTTCTCTGTCCTGGCCCTCACTATCAAAACATGACTGCACATATTCTGAACTCCCAAATGCCCAGAGTCCTGCACTTTGCCAACTGGGTAACTGTGCAACTGTACAGTTACACAGTAACTGCAAACTGTAAACAAGAGTTTTAGGGTAGGACAGACTTGGGTTCAAATCCTGACTCTGATATTTTATCCATAGTGCCCAGGGCAAGCTATTTAACCTCCAGGAGACTCCGTTTCCTTATCTATGAAACGAATAGGAATAGTGATTGACTCACAAGGTTGTCACTCATTAGGGATTTTATGAGATACTGCAAAAAAAGAGATCAGCAAAAGGGTCTGGCACATACTAAGTGCTCAATAAATGTTTATTATGGCCACCATTGCTCTTGAGTTAATACACTTAGCTGGAGGACACTTGAATTTACTGAACTTTCTAGAGGTGACTATGCCACAAGACTATCAGAATGGCAGTTAGTTGTGGACATCTTGTTCAGGCCATAGGAAGAGAGATCTTTCAATATGTAATTTTCTGGGCAGACACCCCTTTATTGCCAACAATAGAGTGCCACCTCCTCTGGCCCTGACCAAGGAAAACAGAGGAAAGAAAACCCTGCCACTGGACTGGAAGGTGAACCGAACTCACTCAGTCTTTCACTGTGCCAAGGAGGAAGGATGGGGAGAGACCGAACAAACAGAAAACTGATTTTGAGTCAAGTGTGGTCAACCTGGCAATAGGACCAATTTCAGTCATGAAATTATTTTAAGTGGTGGCAGTAGGAGGCTTGAGGTTGCTTAATTCTATTGCGAAAACTCCAAAAGCTAGAGAACACAAAAGAAATGATTAAAAGTCACTGTGGCAAACACAGTATAGTCCCCCTGAAAGCTCATAAACCGGCTACTGCTCAAATGTCTCCTGCACTGAAATGGTACTGCCCAGTCTCTCCCAGGTGGACCCGGAGAGAGTATTGGCTGTGTGCCTCCCTGATGTGAAACTTTTGAGCCCTCCTGGAAAAGGCTGAGCAAACACAGTTGTTTAATGCAGCTCCATTTGCCCAACCAGTGTCAGCATGTTACTGCATTAGAATGTATTATGCTCGGCCATGCTGGCACTTTCTCCATCTGTTTACATTTAGAATGGGACTCATTGCCAAAGATTAGGAATCCCAGTGCCCACAATCCAGAAAGCACGAGCCAAAGGGTAGAAATAAAAACAAATTGAAAACTACTTGTAGCTTAGTTGAATTCTGAAGGACTAGGCATTTTTTTCCCTAGAGCATTCAGTCCTAGGAGAATGGGCCTTCGTGGCAGAAAACCCAAATGGGCTTCTCAGGGTCCCTCTCCAAGCTTGTCACCTTGACTCTCAAGGCTAGCTTTTCCATCATGACCAGACCGTGAACTCCTCAAGGCAGGCAGGGACACAGTGAATCCATTTTAGTTTTCCCAACCTAGAGCCTGGAATCTGTGCTTAACAAATGCTGGTTGGTTGAATAAAGAAATGAGTAGTCAGTTCTTGTGCTGGTTTTCAAACCTGGCTGCAAACTCTTTGACACTCTTCCATTAAGAAGTAATGTCTGCAGGGGCACTTGGGTGGCTTAGTCAGTTAAGCATCTGACTTCAGCTCAGGTCATGATCTCAGAGTTTGTGAGTTCAAGCCCCAAGTTGGGCTCTATGCTGACAGCTCAGAACCTGGATTCCACTTCAGATTCTGTGTCTCCCTCTGTCTCTACCCTCCCTCCCACCAACTTGCTTTCTTTCTCTCTCCCTCTCTCTTCTCTCTCTCTCTCTCTCAAAAATAAAATAAATATTTTAAAAAAAGAAGTAAAGTCTGCATTCCCTCATTTTGAATCTGGACTGGATTCTGACTACTGTCACCATCCCAGTTGAGCAGAACTGACATTTATATGATTCCACAGCTAAGTAATATAAGGCCATGCAGCTTTTGCATTTGCTGTTGGAGACTAGAGCCGCGTAAGATGTTCAACTACTCTGAAGCTGCAATAATAACATGCAATATTGACATTAGTCTTGATACTACAAAAACAGAGATGCCCAACATGATCCCAGGCATTTGACACATGAGTAAAGAAACTTACAACGATGTCAGCCCTACATTGCAAGTTACTCCTAGCTTTTTAAATCTTTCCAACTGAGTCCCCAGCCATTGTGGAGCAGACACAAGCTATTGTTGCTGTGCCTGTCTGATTCCCTGACCCGCTGATTGATTCCATGAGCACTATGAAATGGTGCTTGTTTGTATTACCCGTGAAATTTTGGGACAGTTCATACATGACAATAGACAAACGTAACATTTTTTGAGACTCAAGGTAGAAGAGCCTGTGCTATTCTAGCCCCTTCTAGTTGGTAAAAATCCCCACAGTCAGGAAGTTGATCTTAAAAAAACTTAAATTCTCTGTTCAGTTGAAGCCCATAACTTCTGTATTTGACCTCTGCAGAGATGGGCAGCAGCTGGTTTCCGCTCTCACTTTATCATAGGACTGCACATACTTGAAAATACTGAGTAAGTCGATTTTCAGGGCTTTTTTTCTTTGGGTCAAATACTCTGAAATCTTTGCAGATCCTTTTATCTTTCTTCATTTTACCTTGTATTTGCCATTCTCTAAAAACAGATGTCAACAGCTTTTGGAGAGATGGAAAACATCATCATGAAATGAGAGCCTTTGATCAAAATAACAATCCTTTTGGTATTTCAGGCCCCTTATAATATGTAAATCATTTTCACCTGTATCATCCTCAGATTTCCATAGCTACCCAGTGACATGAATGAGCTGGACAGTTATTCCCACTTTATTAAAGTTAAGCTCCTTTCTCAGAATCGTATTTGTTAATAGCTGAGCTGAGACTAGAAAACACACCTCCTTGAATTTCAAGCATATCTGTGCAGGACAGAAAGGAAATTAAAAAGAATAAAGTCAGTTGATGTATTTGAATAGTGAATTATTTTTGCTTCAATTTTCCTTAATTACAATTTTGTCCTTTCAATAAACAAAATCAGGATACTTTTTAAAAAGAAATACAGGTTTTTATAAAGTATTTGGACAGTATTGACATATCTTGAATTATGTAATTTTAAGCATAAATTACTCAAATCATAAGCACAACAGAAACTACACAGTGAATTATGTTCTCATTGCTGTCATTGACTTTAATTTTCTAGTTCTGGAGAAAAAGGTGAAAAAAAAATTTTGTTGGTCAAAATTAGAAATATACACTGAGCATTACTAGGTTGGATGTAAAAATATATCTGTACTTACATGCCAATTACAAATGTGTTCTATTACATGAACAATGTAAATATTAGACCATAAAGATGAACCAGGATTTTATGGATACCATGTAACATCTTCACCAACAAACCCTTGAATCAAAGTCCCAGCTTTGTCCTGTGCTATCCTGGAGACAGAGCATAGCAAGTTGAGACATAATGGCGTATGCTTTGTATTGAAGGCATAGGCTCACACTTTTCTCAATGTTAGACCTTCCATAGGCATGATAAGGCAAACAGCTAGATAGGATGTGTATTTCTGTATCCTGAACAGAGCCAAGGGAGGAGAGAAGTGATGATCCAGAAGACAGAGGGATGGAGACGGAGTGTAAGGAGAACAAGGCTGACCAATATTCCTACTTAGTAAAAGGAAGCTACACTCTCAGGATCATATTTGTCAATGGCTGAGCTAAGACTAGAAAACAGAGTGAAGAGACAACTGCCTGAGGCTGTTCCATCACAACCTCAAGAGTCCCATTTGTCTCCACAAAGTGTCCCATGAAGAATGGCCCATCGAAACCTGAATCCCAGCTCTGCTGGAGTATTGGGAGAGAGTCCAGAATCTGCACTTTTAACAACTATTCCAGGCAATTCTGAGGCACACCAAAGCATGTGTGTCTATCCACGTCATCTTCTCAACAAGGTAACAAAGAGTAATGCACGACTCAGAGAGGTTCTGTTGAGTGGTCACCAGAGGAGTCAAACTTGAACCCTTCAGAGTTTAGAAGCAGCTTCTGTTCTCTACCGCGCATTCTCTGGTGGCAACTTACTACCCTTCTCTGCGGTTCAGTGTTCTCGTACACAAAGTGAGAGGTTGAACTACATTAGCTTTAAGAATTCTCTTGTGGATGACATTTGATGATGACTTGAGATGAAACAGTGGCTACGTCCAAGGCACCTGGACACAAGGTGCCATTTTGGACCAGAGAAACTTGTACAATCATTGGGCCAAATGTTTTTCTAGTGGTCTCTGAATCCCTCGGACTGATTTAAAATCTATCCAAGAAGAATAAGCGTATGGCGCCTTTATATCAAGATCCAGCTCTAATTGGCAATGTATCCACCAGATTTTGCAGAGAAGATTGCCACCAGCAACCCAGCTGCAGCGGAAAGGATGTGGGCACAAACCTTTCAAGACTTGGGTGTGTCAATTTAGACCAGGCCAGGGCCATCAAAGCACTGTGCTTTCCTCCACCCTTTCCGACTGCCCCAAGACTGGCACAGGGCTTACTAAGAGTGAAAGTAACACTTGCCTATCTGGGGGCCAACAGTCTTTTGTAGATGGCTGAATGAGGTGCCAGACAGAGAGCTGCCACCAGAGATGAATTTTTCACAGCCTCAAACCAGATACTTCTGCTGCCTGATGTGCCAGCTCACCCAGGCCTGACCTTCTGCTCTACCAGACCACACTGCAGGAGCAAGTACACGTGTACTGTCAGGATTTGACTGCAAATTCTTGTCACTTTAACTTGTCATTCCAAAATGTATAATGGCACCTACTTAGGCCCTAAAGCCTTCTTTTGCCTAACGGTATTTTAGAGATAAATTGGCAACGAGAGGATACTGCATAGTCACGAGGCTGTTTGTCAGTTGATTTCAATTATCAATTTATCAGTGCCATTTTGCAAGAAATAGTCTCCACTTTCAAGATGACACTTCATACATAACAGGGGAGGGTTTGAGTGTTACTCGATCGCCAGCACATTACATAATAGAACGTGTCACCGGGCTTCAAATGAAGCAGTAAGGCTGTGTGTGTAGATGACACCAAAGCCAATATGTGATTAGCCAAAAAATGATTCAATGCCTTCAGAATGTGGGATGCAAAGTGAGATTCTGTAGGAGTCAGGGGTCAATGATGTGGCGCGCAAGAGAAAGGTCTGACAGCTCCCAAGCTCTGGGCAATCTGTTCTCAGTTATCCTGTAGTAGGGGGAAACAGCGAAGGATAAAACACTAATACTCCTAAACGCTTGAATCAGTTTCACTATTTGGCCTGATTTTATGTGTCTGTTTCCCATCCCTCCCTGACTCCTTCTTCGGGCTGCAGAATAGGCCTAATTAGGTGGTTTGGTCATCAGCTATCAACTTTAAGGGAGATAAATGGCAGTTAGGGGATGGTGGAGAAAGGAACCCATCTGTGAAGTCCCAGTGAACTGCCAAGCCAGACAACCATCCCTAATTAATCAAGAGCAAATGAAGGTTGATGGTTTTCATTCAAAGATAGCACAGTGCCATTTTGGGAACTCGTCGGCATATAATACATATAATGCAAAAACACTTAGTTTTCTTTCTAGCTTTCTCTGGTGCTAGACTGAATGCCCCAAACCATCCAGTTAGCCTCTCTGGATCTGTCTTCTGAAAAGGGAGTCTAACCTGCATGTGGGCTTCTGCAGAAAAGGACTGGGGACGAATGATTAAAAATTATTATGAAGCCCTTTGCAATAAAATAGTGGTCATGAAGCAGTAACAAGCTTTGACTAGAAGTTCTATTTTTCATGAAGCAGTTGCTTTAATTGTTCCTGTTTGTTATTAAACTGGTGCCAGGGTGTGGAGGAAGACTGGAGGGAAGTGCTTTGGTGGTCTTACGAGGTTGCAGAATGTGGCTTTTGCAGATATGCAACACTGCCCTCTGTCGGCAAGCAGCATATTAACATGCCGTTGGAGCTGAACAGTCCATTTTCCTCAGCCATGTGTCTTTGTCGCACCGCACAGCAGAGGTCTAGAGAGCTAGTGTGCAAGGGCCTGTGACCAGACCACGCTGCGGAGGGCTTTTGCTTCACAGAGTGTGGTGTGCGTCCATTAGAAAGCTGCTGAGTGGAAATTTTATTCCCTGGGATTTTAAACAGCCACATTTTCTGGTATTTGACATCAATGGGACATTTAGCAAATGGAGTGCCAGATGGAGCTCCTGGCTCTATTTTCTGTAAGACACTTGAGAGTCGGAAACCTCCGGATGTTTGCATTTGATAGGCTTGCTCACCAGAGGGCTGGCTATGGCTCAGTGGACGTGGGGCATTCTGTGGGCTGTGAGCTGAAGGAAGAGCTGAGACACACAAGACAGCAAGAGGCAGCTCTGCCCTACAGTGTTACACATAAAAGCATCCTTGGTAACTCACTTTAACACTCATACACTCACTTCCCTCTGACTTTCTTAAACCACAGGCAAGAATTCAGATAACTGACTACTGCTTTCACAAGCCTCCAAAGGAAGTTAGGGCAGATATTAGAAACACTATTCTACAGATCAGAAAATTGGGCAGAGAATGGTGAGGGATTTGCCCACAGTTCTACATTTGCCACAAGACCATGTAAATACAGGAAAGCAATGAACTCTCAGGTCTTCTCTCATTGCTAAGCAGCCCCCCACCACTTTTTAATGTGACCACATGTACATATATAAGTCATTTTGATATGTAGTGTTACTAGTTCATAGCCCAAGATTATAGTCCCTTGAAATTGCCTTATTAATCACTGTGTTTATGAAGGCTTGGAGAAAATCTGAGTGGTGATATTCCAAGAGTCTTTGGTATGTTCAAAGTTGTCCTATAATTATGCTGAAGATGGCTGACAATGATCAAGTCAATGGAATAGTGATTTTCTGAGAAAGAAGATTTGGATCTTTTCTTCCCATCCAGTTGCTACTGCCTTTGGTGTTTAGGCAAGTAGATGTCACATGGCTTTGTTAAACTGGCATGATACAGAATGGCTGTTGTTCTTTGTCTTATGCAGAGATCATCTAAAATTCTAGAGCTATGATTTATCCCTGAGGATTTTTTACTTATCACACAATAACCAGAAATTGTTTAGGACTCAAACTGTTAAATGGGCACAGCCCTGTCTTTCTGAAGTTTGCATGCTGTTGTTTTTACAGAGGCTCTCCTCAGTTCCCACCTTAATTCAGGTCAGGGGAGTTACTGGGAAATGAAACTGTGTTTCCTCTGTTTCCCTCCTCCTTGCACGGTTGACTTGAATTGTAAGCCCACAGATGTACTCTACCGGTCCACTTTTGAGTTGTTTATCTTCTCAAACAAGAGATGCAATCATTACCTGTTTTTGCTGGCTTTAGATAAGGGTTGCTTTATCAATATATGGGGAGATGGTCCATAGGTTGGGCACTTCTTACCTTCAGCTTGAATTATCCAGTGATACCTACTTCCTTAAAGAAAGGCTACACCAGTCTCAGGCTGCTCCTACAGAAGAAGCTACAATATGTGTCATAATTTAAGATGATTTCCCACACACCAAACAAACTGAACTGCTCAGTTCTAATTCCAAAATAAAAAATGTCATCCCATATGACTCTCTCAACAACAACAAAACTAATAAAGAACACTTTTAGTTTTCAAATAAAACTCATAACAACAACGACAACAACAAAAACCTTCCATTTACATTTATGACACTTCCCTTGGCGCACCTACATTGAACTAAGTGTCTGAGTCGTTTCAGCAAATCTGAAATTTCAGAAAGAATTTTAGAAAGTGTCTCTTCTAATCTTCCAGTTAACACAGAAACATGCTCCCTTTATCAATACACCCCCTGAAAAAGAGTCCTCTCTTTAAAAGGTTGTGCACTCCATTTCTGAAGAGCTCCAATAAAGGATAATCAAAAGGAAAGGGCTTTCTCTTCCTGGACTTTGTAAGTGTTCTTTTCAGATATATTCAAGAGTAAAAGGAGAGTGAACTACAAGACTCAAGAACAGGCCATTTCTGTGAAATAACAGCACAACAGACAATTTGATCAATTTTATCAATTGTGAAAAAAGAAGTCTTTTAGAAGCAGCCTGGGCAAACCCCAAAAGTGACCCTTTTACATGCTTAGTGATCATCTGGATAGAGTTGTGGAATGTGGCATTTCAGTCTAACATAAGCACAGAATATAACATGTAGCCTACACCCAAATTAAGTGAACCACTAGCGAATGGGTCCTGAAAGTCTACAAAAACCAACCACAGGACTGTAATGAAAGAAAGTGATGACAGACAAGTTATAACATATAGCCAGCCAATTTCTGAACACAGTATTTTGGCTGACTAGTCTTAGACATGGGAAGAATTATGTTGCTCAATTTACAACTTATTAAAGAGGGAGAGAAGCCGTCGATACAGATGGCTGGTTCTATATCAAAGAAGACTAGGAGAGGTGATATTACAGAGCCTCTATTGAGCAAACTGTCAAGCAGTCCTTAACTCACTTTTTTCCATACCTAATCATTAGAAAAGAATGAATTTTCAAAAGGTTAAAAAAAATCTGCAGTATTCTTAGTAAGCCCTGGCTTTGCTCTCTTGTTATCTGCAAAAGCCTAGGCATGCTGATAGAATCAGCTTCAGTCCTTAGGCAAGGCAGTAATTACTTTTTCACATGGTGCATGTTCCTTGCAAGCAGTTGCCAACAACATGCAGAGAGGAATGCCTTTGGGGGGGGGGATGAAATGGAAGTTTATGACAGTGTTTTATGCTAGTAGATGAAATCTTCCCCCAAATATAACATAAAGACTACTTTTGATTTACCAGAAGAAACACATTGTACCTTATGTACAGTCTATGAACACTTTTAACAGTAAGCCCCAAAATAGGCACCAGAAGTATCGAGTATATGAAGAAAAGAGCCATCCTGGCCTAAATGGATTTTGAATTTGTTTTATTACTCCATAAAGGAAATTGTGATCACTATTGCTTTTGGTTGATGTAATGGAAGAGCCAGAAGACTCATGTTGTAGGCATGAGTTAAGCATGCATCCCTGATTTTCGATAATCTTACAGAGGCCTTATATAATGGAGAGAACTGGATTAAACTATCTCCAAAATTCGTTCAGTCTTTATGTTCTGTGATTTTATCTTCTCGGATGAATAATTTCACCACCTAGCTGTGGGAAACAAAAGACATCAGAAAACTCTCACACAGCCTTGGTCCATTGGAGGCTTCTGGATAATATATTTCACAAGAGGAATACGATGTTAGTCCCTCCACTTTTGTGTAGGTGTGAATTAATCATCCCCCCACTGAATCATGTGTGACCTTAGAGAGACCCTTAAATTCCCTTTGCTTTAATCTATTTATAAGTGGTGGTAAACTGTCTACCCAATCCAATCTCATTTATAAAAATTAATTAGATAACATTACATTGTTTATTCTATGAAAGTAAATGTTCTAAAAATGTAACTAATATATATTTTTTAAAACAACATGTAAGCAACTTATTGTGATGCCCTCTGTAAGTTAAACTTTCCAAAAGAATATTTTGAGTGCACTCTTGACTCATGAATCAATTATCACTTTTACTTACAACCATGATCTCCAATTTTTTTCCCTGAATTTATAAGCTGTTTATCAGAATAAGTCACCAGCGTGGGCTATATTTCCTTTTCTCTGCAAAAGGATTTCACATGTTGAGTTGGAATTTCCTTAGTTTAAGATGCTTGGAAAATCTGGAATGGTCTCACTGGTTCATTTCTAGAGTGGGGGTATCCAACCAAGAGCCAAAACTTGACATTATGCCTAACAGGTCTCTATGGCTTGGCAGTAATTTATATTTTGTAAATGAGTGGTTAATGCCAAGCAGTTGTTCAGCACATGCAAAACCAAACTTCATAGAATAGAAACTCCTGAGTCAGGAACAGCCTGATGTATTTCAGAACTGGGTAAAGGGCCCAGCACATCTCTAGAATAGCTGTGTAAACGGTGGGGAACCATTGGGCTTTAACTGCCATTAACAAAAAATCCAAACAGTTCCATGGGACTTTGCAAGACTTGTTAGCAATTATTTGGTTTCTCTCCTCCTGTTTGATTTGCATCAATTTATGTGGAGACCCATTTATGTTGAATTATAATATTTCAAGATAATAAATTATGTCATTCATACTAATATCACTGGAACAAGATAAAAAGCAATTGATGATTTTTTATTTGAAGTTAACTCTACCATGACTATTCTTTGCCTTCAAAACCCAGTCACAATTTAGACCAGCAAATTGATTCAGGCCTTCTGTTTGTCTCACATTCTGGGTGGGGTGGGAGGAATTTGTAATTAGTTTCCCACAGGTACACAAAACTGAGAAATACTTTTAGGTAGTATTATTTTTAGGAACGAGTCAAAAAACTTCATTGAATTAATTGAGCTATTTCTGGACTTGAAATAGAAATTTGAGAATTATAGCATGTGGGACTCCAGTGGGATCTTCCCAGTGGGGCACACTCCCCTCAGGAGGGGGAGAATGCCAGTGAGGCAAGGGGCCAAGCCAAAAACACCACTGAGAAGCTAGGACTCAAAAGGAAAAGTTAAAGAGATTGTCTGGTTTTGGTCTGCCAAAGGAAAGGGCAAGGAACTACTGACTCTGAGTCTTCAAGTTTGTGCAGGACTTTGACACACAGGCAATAAGGGGATGTACTCCACCTCCCTAAGGACTCATCAGGAGATGGCAGACACAGACAGCAGCACCCAGGGAAGCATTTCTTGACAGTAAGGGCTGTTAAACACCAGAACAAGATACTAGAGGAGGTTGGACAGGCTCCATTCTTGGCAGGCTTAGAAATTAGATAGATTCTTATCTGCTGGAATCAAAGCCATGAGGAGAGAACTGAACCACCTCGAGAGAGCCCTTTCAAGCATAAGAATCTTCACACCGCTGTGGTTGAAGGAGAGTAAATCATGTAAAAACGAAGAGAGCGCTCAACTGACTCTATTTAAACCTTTCTTTTCTCTGTCAAAATGAGAATTTTTTTTTCTTTGCTGAGAGGATGTGTATCCTGAGGAAATTATTATTTTCTATTTGCTCTTGATAAAAATAGTGCCAACCACTTCTGGGTTTTTAGCAGAAGCCATGGCAGGGATGATGGAAGACTCTATCAGTGGCTACAACAGCTCAGTTATGAGGCCTCCAAGAAGTTTTTCATTAAGTGAGGAGCAAGGGGTAGGGCCACTCCATGTCAGTTTCCAGGACCCCTTAGACTGTGTATCTGTGTGGTTCTTGAAAAGATAAAGGTAATTTGGGTTTTTTCATGGCAGGTACCAGAAGGATTGGGTCACTGCCAATCCACAGCATTCTGAGGACCAAGCAAATTCAAAAGAAGCCTTTTCAGGCCACACTTGCTTTCTATCAGGGTGCTTCTAAGAAACTTGCACGTGTTTCTTATCAACTTCCAGATAAGAATTGTGTAGAGTTGTATTGCATCAAAACATGTGGTTTTCACACATACTGCTACAGACATCACAAGATTTGGACACTTAGAAGAACATCTTAGGAGAAACACCAAGAAAGAAATTTGAACCCCTTTACAGCCTTTCTTCCCATTAAGATTAATCTTAGCCCAGATGTGATCTGCCCCACTCTGTCTGTTCCCATGCCTTAAACCACTAGTGCTATAGTTTGTTACATAAAAATGAAGATGTCCTTGCAAAACACAACACAGCCATTCCTTTAAGTAAGGACAGGAATCCATTTTGTCTCTTTTAAATTGTAGAGTTAATAGTAACTTCAAGATTGTTTCTACAGCCCTTTGTGAGGGAGGTTGAAGCAAATGCCCTTAGGGAGTGATTATCTAGTCTCTCTTGGTTGTTGGTTAGGGTACAATATGTAGTTTTTCCCCTGGCAGCTGGGAAATTATGTTGTGGCAGGAAGGACATCATTCCACTTGTCTTGAAAGGCTTTTCCCAAGAGATCTCAAGCTGAGGCTGTGTTGATAAAATGCGCATAGAGAAAGAGAAGAGATCTTTCTTTGTTTTTCTTTTTCTTTCCTTCCTTCCTTTCTTCTTTCTTTTTCTCTCTTTATAACTTTTTGGTTACACATCTTGGGAAGAAAACTAAAGATAGAAATAAAATGGAGATTAAAGTTGAACACCTAATTTGACTTAGGCAGCCTCTGCCTATGTAGGGAATGGACTAAATTATGGCAACTTTTGGGGCACCTGGGTGGCTCAGTTGGTTAAGCGTCCAACTTTGGCTCAGGTCATGATCTTATGGTTCATGGGTTCAAGCTGTGCATCGGGCTCTGTGCTGACAGCTCAGAGCTTGGAACCTGCTTCCAATTCTGTGTCTTCTCCTATTTCTGCCTCTCCCTCACTCATACTCTATCTCACTGCCTCTCAAAAATAAATAAATATTTTTAAAAAATTTTAATAATAAATAAATTATGGCAACTTTTATAGAACTAGTTCAGTTCCAATGGAAATTGTAGATTGACGCACCTGCCTGCAAATAAACAGTTGAACTTCAACTCTTCAAAGGTTGTTTATGCACACACATCTGAACCCTGAACACAACAGATTGATGAAACCCTCAGGGAACGAATTGTACTGTCTTAATAGGTCTTCTTGACTCTCAAAAGCTGTGTTTCAGAAGCTCTTTCACTCCTCCTACTAATGAACTTCACTGTAACACTTATTGTGTTTACTGACAACCACAAACCACTTCAAGGCCCCATCCCTATAGTCACTTACAATGCAGGTGGTTTTGAAGAGTTGCTCTAATTACTCTCCATGCAGGAGGACAGCACTCACTTAACTATGACTGCAGCCCTCTGTGAACAGACCAGACTGAGAAATGAGTGCAACAAAACAAATTCTTAGCAACTTTTGGATAAATGAGTTCCTCTGGCATAAACTGTTCCCTTTCTGTCCTCCAAGACCCTGGAATAAGTAAAGCAATGTGTTTAGGCGTTGTATTCTGGTAGACCTGTATTTGAACGTCAACCCCCATATCTGAGTTGTATAACTTTAAACAAATTGTTTACCTTCTTTGAGCCTCAGATTCCTTATCTATAAAATGAGCGTTTTAGTCTTTTCTTTACAAGGTCACTGTGAAGATCAAAGGAGATGATAAATATTAGGCATGTGGTGCATAGTAGGCACATTGTCCTGTTGTTGTCCTTTGGTCCATGGGTAAGGATGTGCCCCAACCCCAGACACGTATGAAGACTCTTAGAAGAAAATTAGAAATAAGACTTAAAAGAATACAAAGGAAAGATAAACCTTAACATTAGCACACTAGACTGCACAGAAACCCAAACAGTCCATCTTTCCACTTATCTTTCTGACTTCTTTCTCTTATTTCCCAGATCTTCTGCATGTGTTCCTAGATGTAGAAACTGGTTTAAAGTCTGAAACTTGCAACCTTCATTATAGCGATTTGACTGTTCTGTTCTCTCTTTCCAGAAGAGTTCAAAGTGGCAGTGACCACAGGCTTTCCTAACCAGTTCCCACATTACTGCTTTTCCCATTTTCTTAAAAAGAAATAAAATAAAATAAAAACCTTCTGGCCTGATCCAAATGGAAGGTTATTGTAGCTTTCCGGGCCAGGGTCGCCTGGGGTCAAGTACATTTATAGCCATTCCCTCCTCTGAACCTTCCTGGGAATTTTAGAAACCTCTCTGGTCCATGGTAATGAGTTTTAAGGGCCCTACTTCCCCTTTCCAAAGGACTGTGGAATTTGATTTTACCAGATATACAGCAAGGCTGCATTACCCTCCTTGTATTTTTCCTTCCAACTCCATCAATTTATCATACACCATTTGATAATCTGAGAATTTATGATATCCTCCATTTCTACAAAATATTTTTCCCATTGACTTAATTTTGTTCATTAAAACGAAGTCCTTTTCCAGGAAGGGCTCTACTAAGAATTTATTGATAGGTCTTCAAAGTACTTAGTATATTTATTGAACACATACTTCATAGCAGAGATGGTTCTAAGAACAGCATCTCAATTACTCTTCCTAACATTCCTATGAAACAAGTACTTTTGATTCAGGTAAGGGAAACTGAAAACTGGAAGTCACAGAAGCACCTAAAGACAGGTTAAAGAACAAACTCTGCCACCTGATATCAGAGCCTAAACCCCTTCTATGATCTTCCCCTGCAGTTACTACCCTAAGACATTCACTCTTTTCCTTGAGAGAGCTCTACATTTATGTTTCAGAGAAACTAAAGTCAATCATGAAAAATACTGACACAAAACTGAAGAAAATCCCAGAACTATCAGACAAAAAAAGCAATCTTTCTGTTTGAGCCAAATCACCATGTCTGTTTCCAAAACCCAACAGGTCTTCCACAAAGTTGAATGGGTCCTACAGGAATTTTAAACCATTATTAGGAGCAAACAATCAAAGTCATTTCACTTTGCCATGGCAGCTATTTAATTATGGTGCACAGATTTCATCTCGATCTGCAACAAACAGGTTCCAGTGTCTTTCTACTTTGAGAAAATTAGCATGGGTAGCATGGCGATTATATAGGAAATGTTAAGTTTCTATCAAGTGCAGGAATCAGTTTCAAAACCAGCTCCTAAACACTCACCTCCTCTGGTTCTTGTTGGCTAACCAGCTGTGGTCTCAGTGCCCTCCTCCTGAACCACATAAACTTTCTAGCCAAGGTGCCAGCATAGGTGGCTAGAATCTTGTGAGAACAGCCAGCACAACCAAAGCACCAAGGACGTTTCTGATGTGTTAAATGTCACCTATACAAGAAGGCACTCCTGTATCCTAATAAACAGTGAATGTTTAGTTTTAAATAAACTGCTAATTTGCAATGTTGAACTTGAGTTCAAAACAGTGCTAGTCACCAGTTTGCCTCCAGCTAATTCGAAATCCACTCCCAAATGTCCTTCAAGTACAATGGTAATAAGACCAAGTTTGACGTCTGCCCTATGAGTGCAGTTTAAGAATATGTTCTCTTGGGGCGCCTGGGTGGCTTAGTCGGTTGGGCGTCCAACTTTGGCTTAGGTCATGACCTCGGGGTTCATGGGTTCCAGCCCCACGTCGGGCTCTGTGCTGACTGCCAGCTCAGAGCCTGGAGCCTGTTTCAGAGTCTGTGTCTCCCTCTCTCTCTCTCCTAGAAATAAATAAAAATATTAAAAAAAAAAAAAAAGAGTATGTTCTCTTTGGGGTGCTTGGATGGTTCAGTTGGCTGAGCATCTGACTCTTGATTTCAACTCAGGCCATGATCCCAGGGTCGTGGGATACAGCCCTGTGTGAAACTCCATACTGAGTGTGGAGCCTGCTTAAGATTCCCTCTCTCAGGGTGTCTGGGTGGCTCAGTTGGTTAAGTGTCCAACTTTGACTCAGGTCACGATCTCAGGGTTCGGGAGTTAGAGCCCCATGTCAGGTTCTGTGCTGAGCCTGGAGCCTAATTCCAATTCTGTGTCTTCCTCTCTCTCTGCCCCTACCTTGCTCACATACTGTCTCTCAAAAATAAATAAACATTGTGTTGTATAGAAAGCAACATGACAATAAACCATTAAATAAATAAATAAACATTAAAAAATATTTTTAAAAAAGATTCCCTCTCTCTCCTTCTGCCCCTCTCACCAACTCACTCTTTGTCTCTAAAATTAAAAAAAAAAAAAGTATATTGCTTTTCCCTTCGATTCTACAATTAATGCACATTCACTGCAGGAAATTTGTAAAGCAACAAATATACCAGCCATAAATTCCATAATCCATGTTCTACACATGTGTTGGTGAATATAATTCCAGTATTTTTCATATATATCTTGGACTACATAATACAAATTGTTTAGTAACAATTTGCTATTCACAAATAAGAGTATATTGTGAATATTTTCCCATGTTATTAAATAGCCTTCTACTTTGTTGTTTTAATGACTGACCTATATCCTATCACAAGGGCATACCATAACTTTATCCCACAAAGGCTATTAATAAATGTATTAGTTACCTACTACTGTATTATAAATTATCTAAAACTTAGTGGCTTAAAGCAGCAAGTACTTATTGTCACAGTTTTTGTGGGTCAGAAATCCAGACACAGCTTAGATGGGTTCTCTGACTTACAGCCTCCCACAAAGCTACAATCTGGGTCTTGGCTGGGGCTAGAGCCATCTCAAGGCTCAAACAGGGGATGAGATGCTTCCAGGCTTATTCACATGGCTATTAACAGGCTTCAAGTCCTCACTAACTTTTAGCTGGCAATATCAGTTCCTTGCCATGTGGGCCTCTCCATAAGACTTGTCATAATGTGGCAACTGTCTTCCAGAACAAGGGTTCCAAGAGAGAGGACACCCAAAATGGATGGTACAGTCTTTTTGTACCCTAATTGAGGAAATGCCATACCATCACTTTTACCATACTCTAAATGCTAAAAGTCACTACATCTCCCCACACTCAAAAGATCACATAAAGGCATGAATTCATAAGACAGATATCACTTAGGACCATCTTAGAATGACTAACACAGTGGACATTTAGGAACACACACGTATACACAGTTCAAGTATTAATAACAGAGAAATATGTTTATAATATCTTAGAGGAAATGACGAGTTGAAATTTTCAAGACTTGATGTTTCAAATATTGAGTAAAAACAAGAAAAGATCATCTTGGCAAATTTTTCAAGTCTGTTTAGAATGCAAGCCAGAAAATCACCTGTGAAGTAGATAATTTGTTGATTTTTTGAAAAATTTTTAACATTTATTTACTTATTTAAAAAAATTTTTTTCTACGCTTACAGCAATGGATAGGTCAACCAGACAGAAAATCACTAAAGAAATAATGGACTTGAAAGACACATTGGACCAGATGGATCTGACGGATATATTTATAACTTTACATCCTGAGGCCAGGGAATTTACTTTCTNGAGAGAAAGAAATGTTCATTGTTGAATACAAAAAAAAATGTTTTTTAATGTTTTATTTATTTCTGAGAGAAAGAGACAGCATGAGCAGGGGAGGGTCAGAGAGAGAGGGAGACACAGAATCTGAAGCAGGCTCCAGGCTCTGAGCTGGCAGTCAGCACAGAGCCCGACGTGGAGCTCGACCCCACAAACTGCGAGATCATGACCTGAGCCAAAGTCAGACGCTCAACCAACTGAGCCACCCAGGGGCCCCATGTTTATTTATTTTTTAAAAGACAGAGGAAGACAGAGTGTGAGCAGGGGAGGGGCAGAGAGAGAGGTAGTCAGAGAATCAGAAGCAGGCTCCAGGCTTTTAGCTGCCAGCACAGAGTCTGACATGGCACTCAAACTCAGGAACCATGAGATCATGACCTGAGCTGAAGTTGGCGGCTTAACCAACTGAGCTACCCAGGTGCCCTTGAAGTAGGTAATTTGTAAACATTTTACCAGTGTGGTACTGGATTTAAAGAAGCAAGTTCTACATTAATGTACTTTTATCTTCTTCCTAAACTATTCATCACCCCATCCCCAGCTCATCTTCATCAGGTGACCATAGTGATGGGAGAAAAGCAACACTCCTCAGCCTAGCATTTAGCTCATCCACAGTCCAAGCACTGGCTGTTTTCCAGTCTCTTCACTACACGGTCTCTCTAGTCCATCCTTCAACCCTAAAAACAACAACAACAACAACAAAAACTTTAATATTCCCTTCTTTCCCACCTATCTAAATCCAATCCACCCTTCCAAGTTTAGCCCAAATTAAGACAAACTTCCTTCTTCCTTTATGTGATAGTCCCTACCATTGTCTCAGTGATCACTCCAGTCTTTGCTTTGCGCTCCAGGATTGAAAAGAATGAGACAGCAAGAGTCAAGACAGGAAATGGAGTAGCATAAAGAGAAACCATGGTAGCATGCCTGGTGCACCTTTGAAGATGTATTGAGCTAAAGAAGGGCTTGAGAGGTCCTCATATCAAAAGTGAGGGAATGCTGAGAAAGACTAAAAAATTAAGAAAGCAAAAATCCAAGGACAAAATATTCAGAGCTAAGACCAAGATGTAGATCCGGAGTGAAATGGTGATCAATGAGAGAGAGAGAGAGTTAACCCCAGTCATCATGAAGAACTGCCAGTTACAAAAGAAGACCTATCTGAACACAACATATATAATCAGCCACATGTTTCTATGTAGTCCACCCACATATATGTTTGGCTGTTCTTACACATGTAATTTTTTTTTAATTGCTAAGTGAAAAATCTCCACTGAATCCAAAGCAGTGAGTAAGGTCCAGAAATTCAGGTGCAGTCACAGGAGTTGCATAACCAACCTCAGAGCACCCTATCCTCATTCCCTCAGCAATGTGACTCTATCAATAAAGACACAATGGACTGTACTACACAATTAGAAGGAAGTAAACGAGGCAGCTTCTCAGTCCTTCTATCACTTGGAAAGACAGCAACAACTCAAGTGCTTATTAGGTGCAGACTGACTGCTCTTCAGTCCCTGGACACATAAGAACATTGGGATTAGCTTAATGGAGGACCACAGGGGAGGAGAAGGGGAAAAATAGTGGGGGAGAGAGAAGGAGGCAAACCATGAGAGACTCTTGAATGCCAAGAATAAACTGATGGCTGGTGGGGGTATAGGGAGGTGAAGGGGGGTGATGCGCATGGAGGAGGGCACTTGTTGGGATGAGCACTGGGTGTTATATGGAAACCAACTTGGCAATAAAGTATTTAAATATATATATATGTATATATATATATGTGTGTGTATATATATGTGTGTGTATATATATGTGTGTGTGTGTGTATATATATATATATATAAAATAAAGTACTTGATTGTGCCTAGAAAAAAAAGAACATTGAGATTAGTGTGAGGACTGCAGAATTACTAGAGATGGCCCCCACATCTGGAGTGCCTTTTTCCTGAAGACCTTTTAGAAACCGCAACAACTATGGGACAGAGTTCTCCAGCCTGCATGTATTTCTTGGCTTCTTTCTATGTTTATAGCAATTGATGGGAGTCCATGAGAAGAGCAAAGATGAATAGACGATAGTCTTTGTCCTCAAAATGCTTACAATCTGGTGAAATGAAACACATTCACCTTAAAAATGAAGTGGCATGTGCTGCAGTGTATGATTAAGTACCAAATGAGTAGGTGATCCATCAGTGACATGTCAGGTTGTTAATCTGCATGTTGGTCTGCCAGCTACAGCTCGGTGCACAATGACATGAGTCAGGATGCAGGGGAACTGCAGGTAAAAATGACTCAAGGCACTTAGATGTGTATAATCAACCCAGAAAAGCAACTACATCAGGGAGGGGAAGGGGGGCAATGCAAGAGAGGGAGCTTTCACTGCCTGCATTCCTCTCTCCCTCCCACCTCTACTCCCTCTCCCTGCCATCCTTTGTTAAGAAGGATCCTTGCATCTCTTTCCATCCCCCACCTCATTATAAGGAAGAGGTATATTTAGGTTCTTTTTCAATTTTTCTCAGTGCATTTCAGTTCTGCTTTTTGGCTTGCTCTATCTCAAGCTCATTAAACATGATTTAAAATATTTTACCTTACTTCTTTATTCATTTAGTTCTTTAAAGTTTCCCTTCCCCACTTGTGTTTTATTATCAGCTCTGCATTCTAATCATGTTCCCAGCTGCAAATATCCTCACACAGCCTTGTTTAAGCAATAGGTCTCTCTTTTCTTTCATCTTCTAATTGGAATTTACCTTCAAAAACCTTCCAAGACTCCTTCCTGTAGACTCCCCATTTTATTACCAGCCTTCCCTGTGATTCACACTCTCTCATGTCAAAGCTCCTTCCCTTCAGGAAGTCAAACACTAGCGTTTTCTCTAAGTTTCTCTGTATTCAGTTACTCATTTCTTAGAAAGACCTGTATTAGAACCTGAAATTCAACATAAAATGTCCAGCTTAAGTTGTAATGGAAACCAGCTAATTTCTGTAGGATGAACCAAGAGTTCACTTTGATTCTACTATGTAATAGGCATCTATGAAGGAGGGTTGAAGGCAGAAAGAACAGAGAAAAAGAAACTACATTTGATTGTAATGGTGCCTTATGTGGGTTTTTCCCCCTAAATAAGAAACTAAAAATAGAAAATTTATCTGTTCCTTAATTTGCTAGTGAGCAGTGTCCAGATGGCAAGGAACAATTGACTATTTAACTCCGTACAGAAAGAAAACCAACTGTGAGCATGTCAGTCCATGACTCGAGGAAAGGCCACAGATGACTGTCCCCAGCTAGAGGCCATCTGAGAAACAAGGAGGAACTTGTCCTTGCCAGGACCAGCCAAGTGCCTTCGAGGGGTAGTGATTGCCAAGACAGGCTGTAGAGGCAACAAAAAGGAGGCTGATCCTTCTCAGTTTTTCTTTTCAAATTTTCCCACCCCTGAGAAAATGGGCCAAGGATATATCCTGATGAGGCAATGGCTGCATTTAGAATTAATATCCTAGAATTAACATTCAGAATGGTGGGAGTGGGAAAGACAAGCCTATAAAGTAAATTCTGAGAAATCCCTGAGTGTGGGGAATGGGTGAGCCTAAGTACTAACTAAATCTGCAGTTACACTCACCCAGGGCTGAGATACATTCCCAACAGTGAGATTCCATGGTCTATAATCAAGACGCCTAAATTTTTGACACAAAATAATCAGCAGGATGATATTCTTTAACCATTATAAACAATTTCCCTTTAATAATTATGTGAACTCAGAAGGAAAATAGAGGGAGGGAGGCAAACCATAAAAGGCTCTTAAATACTGAGAAGAAACTGAGGGTTGATGGGAGGGGGTGGGGGGGAGTGAGGGAGAGGAGAAAGTGGGTGATGGACACTGAGGAGAGCCCTTGTTGGGATGAGCACTAGGTGCTGTATGGAAACCAATTTGACAATAAATTATATTTTCAAAAAAGTGAAAATACGAAAAAAGAATATTAAATGAATTAATATTGACACAGCCATTAGAAGAATATCTGGAACATAAATAAAATGCTGGTTTCTCTGATTAAAGAAATAAATGTGATTACTCTCTTTTAAAAAAAGGGAAGGGAAAATAGAGCATTGAAAGATGTATAAGTCATAGAAAGAAATTCATATGTATTCTCAGTGGAGGAGCAACAAGCCCCAAATTAGTGGTAAACATTTCGTGTTGAATGGTGATGTCATCCATCTTGGAAAGTCTTAGAAAGTGTCCTGAACTGGAGCGCCCGGGTGGCTTAGTCGGTTAAGCGTCCGACTTTCGCTTAGGTCATGATCTCGCGGTTCGTGGGTTCAGGCCCCACATCGGGCTCTGTGCTGACTGCCAGCTCAGAGCCTGGAGCCTGTTTCAGTCTGTGACTCCCTCTCTCTCTGACCCTCCCCTGCTCACGCTGTCTCTCTCTCTCTCTCTCCTAGAAATAAATAAAACATTAAAAAAAAAAAAAAAAGTGTCCTGAACTAATCCATAGGGCCTCCATATCTAATAGCAGCACTTACATTTTTTATAACCACTCTCACCCAGCCTCTGTCAATGTCATAGAATTAGCAGACAGTGTCAGTCTTCCAGAATCTGTAGTCATCTGTTTAGAATCTCTTTCTTGACCATTAGAGTCATAGAAAAGGCCATTATACACAGTCGCTGTTTGATAAATAAGTATGAATGTCTAGATTCTTCATCAGTATTATAAACTAGTCAACATTTGATTTTGTCCCTAGGTAGCTATATTTTATTTGAATGTGCTGAGGGTTCTAATGAATGTAATTTCTCCACTAAAGTCTATGATTCTGTGTGCTAAAAACATGTCTTACACTTGGACAATACAAGGACCAAACACAGAATCAGAAGAATGACCACCACAAGGACTGAAAGTCCAGCCTAGGAAGCAGAGGTAGTGTACTAAAAGGCAATGAACAATGAGCCATGTCTAGACAAGCAGTTGGCAATGAGATCCAAGACAAAGAAGGGATATCCTGAGATTGAAAAATTCAGGGTCACAATTCCTATGCCTAACTATCATGAAAATAAAAATCATGGCATAGACTGGGAATAAATCATTTGCAAAACACATCCCATAAAAGACTTATATCTGGAATATAGAAAAAAAACCTCCTATAATTCAATAATAAGTCAAACGACCTAATTTGAACAAACAAAACAAAGATATACAGATGGCATTTAGGTGCATGAAAATACTCATTAGTCATCAGGGAAATGCAAATTAAAACCACAAAGAGATACTACTGCTACCCGCTTGAATGGCTAAAATTAAAAAGACCAACCTACCAAGGGTTGGCAAAAATGTGGAGAAACTGAAACTGTCAATGACTGCTGGTAGGAATGTAAAATGGTTAAACCACTTTGGAAAACAGCTCAGCAGTTTCTCATATAGTTAAATACACACCTATCCAACCATATAACCTAGCCATTTGACTCCTGCGTGGAAAACTGTAATTGTATAACCACACAAAGACTTGTAGACCACTGTTCATAGTAACTTTCTTGGTAATAGCCCAAACCAGAAACATGTCAAATGTCCATCAATAGCTCAACAAATAAACAACTGTAGTATATTCCTACAGTGGTAAACTATACCACCATAAAGAGGAACAGATTATTGATACATGTCCTGAATATAGGGTAATATTGTATGATTCATTTATATAAAAGTCTAGAAACTACAAACTTATCTGTAGTGATATAAAGCAGATCAGTGATTGCTTGAAGGTGGGGGAGGAGGATGCAAAATGAAAGGTTATGAGAGGCACCAGGAACCTTTTGGGACAAAATGTTCCTTATCTTGGGTGTGCTGACCAATTTATACATGTGTTAAAATTAATCAAATTTACACTTTTTACATATGCAGTTTATTGTACTTCAATTGTATATTACACTAGCTTTTTAAAAAATTTTTTAATGTTTATTATTATTGAGACAGAAACAAACACAGCATGAGTAAGGGAGGGGCAGAGGGAGAGGGAGACACAGAATCTGAAACAGGCTCCAGGCTCTGAGCTGTCAGCACAGAGCCTGATGTGGGGCTTGAACCCACAAACCATGAGATCATGACCTGAGCCGAAGTCAGATGCTCAACCAACTGAGCCACCCAGGCGCCCCTAGCAATTTTTTTAAAAAAAGAAATGCCCATGTCTTCAGACTCTCCATTATTTAACTACAAGGATTGCAGTTCTATTTTAATTCAAAAGTTCTAGTGTATACCCACAAGAAATGTGAAATCATAATTGAAACACTAAAAAATAACAACATTAACCTATTACAGCACAGAAAATAGGAACATATCTGAGTTCATGTATATTTAAAGGATGAATTGGACGAAAGGAACATTCTAATGAAACACAAGACAAAAAAAAAAATTGGTTGACAACAGTCCAAGAAAATGTCTTAAAATACAAATACCTGAGTTAAAACTCCAAACCCCCCACCAGTTTCTAGCCTGTGGGACCTCAATCAATTTCAACACTTGTGAGCTTAAAGAATGTTTATAAAATGTATAAAAAAGCAATACTAAAAATGTCAACAACATAGGTGGTAGTGGGGATCAGATGAGAAGATGAGAAAACTTCAGTGGAAGTTTTTACAAAACTATAAAGCATATAAGAATTAACAGCCATCTTCTGAATATGATAAGTAGTGCATGCCAGGCGACATCCTGAGAGCTTTTGACCTGCGCACTCTTGCCAACAGCCCAGGGAGGTGAGTACTGTGACTCCTCCACCTGCAGATGAGTGTACAGTGGTTTAGAGGGTTGGGACAATTTTCTTGTAAGCACATATCTAGCACATGGTAGGGCTGTGACTTTCCCCAGATCTCTCAGATTCCACAGCCCTTAATCGTGAGTGTTGCATAATCATGACTTCTCCTATGATTTATGCAAGAAAGGAAGTCAAATGTGTAAGTAGATACATCCACACCCCAGGAGGCCAGATCCCCCACTGCACTGGCTTTCCCCAGCTCTGTGGAATGTGATGTGTGCTTCATTGTAAAGTACACATGGTATAAAGTGGAACTTCAGATCCTCCCCAACACACACACACACGTACAGGTGGGTAGAAACCATCTCTACCAACAGAATAGAAAACGATCCCATCCTTATAAAAAAGCAGTACTGAGTGCATATTTGTGCAGCCATTTTAACTATTATAAGGAATAGGCTCAGATAAAAGAGTGGCTTCCCATAGCACACAGCTAGATGGAGTAGGAAAGATAGGAAGCAAGGTTTATGTCTCCAACACGTTTAACACAGACTTTAATTTACTAGGCTTTTCAGTTTCATTCACCCATTCATTTTCCTGCCCATTTTCATATATTTCTGCTTTTTTAAAAAACCTTTTAAATTCTCCTCTTCTGCTTCCTACTGTTCTTACACTGACCACTCATTGATGGTTTAATTAAATGAGGCTAATATCTTGAAATAGCCAATGAAATTGTCTTATAAAAACAAAATGGAGAAATGAGAATAAATAGTAGTTGAAAATGATATCCAGCCAGCTTTCAATATCCCCTTTACCCTGGCAGAAACAGAGAACACCATTACAAAAAAAGACTCCAATTAAACCATTAAAAATACTACTTTAACCTTCTTTCTAATCACCTGTTTAAGTAAAAATACTTATTCTATTAGAGTATCACTTAATGAGTTTCAAAATGGCAAACAAATAATAAAATGTAAAGAGAGAAATTGAGCAAAAGGAGAAATAAGACAAACTATATGCTCTACTGTGCTAGGTATATTATATAAATCATATGTTATGTATAGTATATAATTAATTATATATTATTTATTAAGATGATTATGTTTTATATATTATGTATTAATGTGTAAAATAAATAGTGCCATAGAATAAATTGAATTATGTATCAAATGTATGTGTAATATTTATTTATATAATTTATCCTGAAAAGCAAAACCTCATGATAAAGATCCTTGTTGAATTTCATCAATTTGTTAAAATCATGTATCCAGGTATAGATGCTCCAAAGTGCCTCTCTTTTGTAACAGAAAAATATTCTTTCTTATAAAAGATTTTTTTAAGTTTATTTATTTATTTTGAGTGGGGAGGAGCAGAAAGAGAGAGTTCCAAGCAGGCTCCGTGCTGTCAGCACAGAGTTGGATATGGGGCTCAGTCTCATAAACTATGAGATCATGACCTAAGCTGAAATCAAGACTCCGTCGTTAACCGACAGAGCCATCCTGGTGTCCCCCAAATTCTTATTATCATAAAGTAATTGTTCTGTATATACATTTCAATCCACATCTCTACTATACCCCATCTAACCTTATTTGTTGTTCTGCATAATTTTCTAGAGGAAAAATTTCAAATGCAAAAATATAGGAGAGCCTGTTTGCTCTTTTGTAATTATGTATCCTATTTCACATGTGCCCCGCATGTTATGGAACTGCGTCCCTTGGGAAAACAACCAGCATGCCCCCAAAGTACACATGATAGAGATATTCAGGTTCACCTCCATACGGTAAAAGAAGTTGAAATCTGGGTTAATTACTAAAACAAGCCAAATTTTGGTTGCGCTCGCTTGAGAATTTTACCTTCACTGATGTTGAATCTTTGGCCTGAGTTAGGTTTAGGTTTCTGTGTATTTTTAGATATTCAGTGTTAAGATATCCAGCAAGTGTCTGGGGAATTCCCCGGTTAGGTGTTGGTGCAAAGCAGGACCGGCTCCCACCACTGAAACTAGCAAAGGCAAATCCTCTTCCTCTACCTCCTAGCCACAAGGTAGGGGCCTGGGGCCTGGGTTCAGCCAATCGGGTTTTAAAACTGAAGTGCATGATCATAGTGGAACACGCTCAGGGCCCACAGGGCGCAGAGCGCAGCAGGCGCAGGGCCCACAGCCACGGTTCTGGTGGGGTTCCAGGCGCCAGGGTGCCGGATGACCAAGCGAGGGCAGCAATAGGTCCAGAAGGAGCCGACCCGGCTTGCACCTTGGCTGTGGCTCCAGCTAGGCAGCTTCCCTTCATCCCGTCATTTAGTTCTTGAATCTTTCCACTGATTGTAAAAGGTCCGCAACATCATCGAACCAGTTCCACTCTGGCTTAAGTCAAGCAGAATTTATTCTCTTATGTAAAGCCAAAAGCCCTGAAAGTATACTGTAGGTACACCCTTCTCTTAAATGTGTGTTTTGTCCCAATGCAATGTGTTTGCATAATACCATTTATTTTATGTAAAGCAAATCATTACTCAGCGATGTGGGCAACATCTGAACTAATAAAAATACTAAGTGATGTGTTTTTTTCCTAAATGCACAGTATTCCTTTTAAATGCATGAAATGATTGGAATGAGTTTATTCTCATTCCTGGAGGAAAGTGAAGCAAACAAATACATTAAAAATTAGTTCTGCTTGGGGTGCCTGGGCAGCTCAGTCGGTTAAGCCCCAGCTCTTCTCATGATATCGTGGTCTCAGGGTTCTTGAGTTCAGGCCCAGGGTGGGGCTCTGTGCTGACAGCTCAGAGCCTGGAGCCTGCTGTGGATTCTGTGTCTCCCTCTCTCGTCTCTAACCCTCCTTGCTTGCGCTCTATCTCAGGCTCTCAAAAATGGTTAAACATTAAAAAAAATTTTTTTAAATGAGCTCTGCTTAATAAACAAATTACCTATTAACAAAGAGCCACTTTTAGGGTCTTGAAGGTATATTGCAAGTTTGTAATCTTGGGGAAGGCTAAATACCTTGCAGTCTGGTGTGTGTGTGAGTGAGAGAGAGAGAGAGAGAGAGAGAACTAATTCAGTAAACAAAACCTCAGAAGCTAGGATTTGTCTTTAAGAGAATCAGTGAGAGGAATCAACATAGTCTCCCCTTTTAAACTGTTTTTCAAGGTGAAGGCTTTAATGCCTTTGCAAGGGAGAGGGGAAGTAGAAATGCCTGTTTAAAATGCAAATATTTCTGGATAATTGATATATTACTAAAATGGTAGGGAAGGTTCATTACGAAAGAAAGAGGAAGTAGGACAAAAGAGAGTCATGTTTGAAAGAAGAGTGCTAGGAATCTCTAAGACACAGTCCAGTCAGAGGGCCCTGAGGGGACAGAGGAAAATCTGGGCCCCATGAGGGGACATGGGAACCGGGGAGGGAAAGCAGTATCTTCACATGGGGAGACAGGCTAAGAGCCGATGGGACCACCTTCAGTGCTTTGTCCTGGGCCAGCACAGGGCAGGCCACATGTCAGTTCAGTTGATGGCAGAATTGTTACCCATTGTAAAGTAGGGGAACTCCAGTGAAAATTAACTTGCGGAGGGGCATCTGAGTGGCTCAGTCGGTTGAGCATCTGACTCTTGATTTTGGCTCAGGTCATGATCCCAGGGTGGTGAAATCAAGCCCCATATTGGGCTCTGGGCAGAGTGGAACCTGCTTAAGATTCTCTATATCTTTCCCTCTGCCCCTCTCCCCAGCTCACATTCTCTCTCTCTCTCTCTCTCTCTCTCTCTCTCTCTCATAAATAAATAAATAAATAAATAAATAAATAAATAAATAACTTGTGGAGTGAAAAGCTTCATGTGAGTGGTTATAATCCATTTTGCATTTTAAGACCAGTTCATTAAAAGATCCATCTAACCCTTAAAGTTTTTCAGACGACCTTTTAATGTTCTATCTAAATACCATTTTGTAATTATTTGTTTTACAGCTTAGGCCTCTAAACTATGGTTCAAATATGTTGGCACTAGGCCTCAGAGAGAACCATATGAACTCCCTGGACTGGCCAAGGAATATGTAGTTAAGATTTGCCTTGTTCTTGTTTATTGTTAATACTGTTGTTACATTTCCCTCATGAATCTGTCCTTCAGATCATTCATCACTTCCGGGACTCTTCCTGAGCTTTGCCACAATCTGTTCATATTTCCCCAGCCCTTAAAAAACTCTCTCATTTGTTGTTTATTTTCTCCCTTGACTCACCTGTAAGTTTTGTAAAAAATGCAGGAAACATGAATATTAGTGTCCGTCAAGCACAGAAATGCAGCAAGTATCCAGATGCTGTGTACATAATAAGCCAGTGAGCCACATTCTCCCCAGGGTGGACTTGCTCACTGAGGTCAGACCCACAAGATGTCCCTGAGACTGCTGTGAACTCTCTAATAGATCATCACAGGATGATGGTCATGGTCAACATGAAGTCACAATGAGGAAGGGGTGGGGCAGGGCACCAGATTAAGAGTCAGAGGCCACCTGGCCACCTCCTGGGATGAGACTTCTAACCTTTTGGTGTTCTTAGCCATTTCAGAGGGTGGCTGCAAAGGTGCAGAAGATAATTTTAATACCTCCCTACAAAAATATAGTAAGGGCTATAGCTTCAGCAGACCTCAGTTTGAATTTCAGATATCCCCCAACTACATGACCTTAGTCAAGATCTGAACCTCTATATATCTGTCTGTAAAATGGGGATAATATCAGCATCATGGAGGTTTGTAAAGATTAAAAACTATAAAGATGCCTTTTTATAGTTTTTATAGATGCCTTTCTAACCCTTTCCTTTTCTTCCAGTAGGAAGTGAATTCATTTTAAGAATGAATATTGTACGTATTAAATGGTGTATAAATTAAAATATGGGGCCTCCTGGGTAACTCAGCTGGTTAGGCATCAACTCTTGATTTTGACTCAGGTCATGATCTCATGGTCTGTAAATTCAAGCACTGCGTTCAGCTCTGTGCTGACAGTGCAGAGCCTGCTTGGGATCCCCTCTCTCCCTCTCTCTCTGCCCCTCTTCTTCTTCTCTCTCTCTCTTTAAAAATAAACTTAAAATAAAATGAAATAACATAAAATATTAAAATAATGTACCTGAAAATGTCCTATATGATCTAAAGAGTAACATTAAATATAAAACATTTTGAAAGTTAAAGCACTCCATAAAGCAGGGAACTTTTATCATTAATTATTATATAAATTCACTGAAATAATTTTGTCCTAATTTGCTCATCTTAATAGAGCACAGTATTCCCAAAGAAGCTATTACTTATCATTTATATTTGTTGAAAAGAGTCATAGACTAGATATTCAAAGAGAGCAGATAATTTAAAAGTCAATTCTAGAAACTCACCTGCCCATTGAAATGCATTTTATATCACTCGAGGGAAAGATCCTTGGAGGCAGAAATACCAATAACTCCTTTTTGTATTCCCAAATCCTGGCTCATAGGAGATGTCCTATAAACAGTTTTTGAGCTGGGGTGTGTGGGTGGCTCAGTCAGTTAAGTGAATGACTCTTGATTTTGGCTGAGGTCATGGTCTCACAGTTTGGCTCATGAGATTGCACCCCACGTTGGACTCGGTACTGGCAGTGAGGAGCCTGCTTGAGATTCTCTCTCTTTCTCAAAATAATCAAATAAACATTTTGTTTTAAATACAGTTTTTGAGCTGAATTTACTAAGTAAAAAGCCCAAGGTATTTATCAAGTGTACATGTGACATGGGAGAGTCAGAGGACAATCATGAGATTTGGAATTCATCTCATGCATTTGAAGATAAGCACCATCTCATAAGATCTGGACTCAGTGGAGAAAGATCCCCAAAAGACCTCAGTATTAGGTTTGAATTAGCTGTGTGTGTGTCACATGGAGCCGTGTCCATTAGCCGCCTACCTCCTTCTCAGCACATAACTTTGCCTCCTCTTTGTTAAAGTATTAAAACAGTATCAGTCTCCACATACCAAATGTACCAACTCACCTGATCAGCATCCACTTTCTTCTTCTTACAAAGAAAGACATGTTTGCTCCTCATAGGTGAATCTTCAACTTGCCCATGCACCCCCGCTGCCGCTGCCTTCTCTGGGGTCAGGGCCCTCTGGATTAATTATTCCCTGTCTCACATCTGTACCTCACACGTGACCCAACTCTCTTAAGTCAGTATTGGAAACCCTGCAGACACTCCCATCTTAATGAGCAAACAACAAACAAAATCTCTTCTTACCTTTTACTCTAATTCTATTCCCCCCCCCCACACACACACAGAAAACCTGAGAATTCATCAATATTCGTGTGTGTCTGCTTCCTCACCTCCCGTGCACTCACCTGGCCGCTCTTATTACTCCTTGAGAACTCTTCTCACTGGAGTTTCCATCAGTGATCTCCTTCTTGCTAAATGCAACAGATATTTGTCCTTATCTTAAGCCCTCTACAGTATTTTTTAATACATTTTTAAATGCATACTCTTCCCTTTAAACAGAGAGTATCCTCTTGTTTTTCTGCCCCTTCTACTTCTTGAATTTTCTCCTACATGCCATTTCAGTCATATCTGAAGGCTCATCTTTCCTTGCTCGTCCCTTCCACATTGGCATTTCTCGGGTTACTCTGTCCTGGGATCCTTTATGCCCACTAGATTGCACCAGGAAAAAGTGATGTCTACCTCTGGCACTGCTGAATCTGCAGGACCTTGAACTTCTTGTTTAGGGAAGACCTTGAGAGAGGTGAAGAGGACTATGGGTCCACGTGGGCAAAGGGCAGATGTTCAATTCATTCAATTGTCCATTAGGTGCCTGACATGTGCACTTTAAGACAGCTGGCACTCTGGGAACTGGTTACTAAATGAGCCCATCAGGAAGGATTACAGCCTGGAGAGCTGAAGTATGATACTGGAATCATGGATCTGGAAGGTCCAGGGCACCCTGTTTAGGGATCTGTGCACCAGAATGCCACTGCAAAACAGACTACCATCACCAGCCATCCTGCAGAGGATAAGCTTTCAACGGCAACATTTTTCTGACAGTGAGAATCAAAGGTGACTTGTTCAAAACTCCAGAGATTGTTTTCAATTCAGGCCTAGGGGAAAATAGCTCAAGAGGAAGGTGATAGGCTTCCTACTGATTCAGTATGTGGAGGTTTGAGTCATTCATTGAAAAACACAGAGAAGAGTCCATATGTATACTTTAGGTAGGAGCACAATTCATAGCAGGCACCCAGGCTAGGATGCCTAATGTTACATTTATTTCTTAATGGTATTTTCTCTGTACCCAGAAGCCTCAGCAAGAGAGGGAGCAGACAGAATATGTGTTCTCAGTGACAGTCTTAAAAATGAGTAGCAATTTTATCTCTTGCTTATATTTCTCATGAAAACACTCTGGCAAATATGTGCTCCCCCAAGAGCCCTGAAGGCAGCCAACACTTTGACATGCTCAGTAAATAATGAGCAAACTCCTTACAGAATGTCTTGTCATATGATGGCCTGTGACATGATACTTGCTATGATTAGATGGAAACAACTTGCCAAAAGACCAGAGGCATTCAGTCCTGTTTCTATGGAGCTCCTCATGTCTATTTCATTCCTGAGCCTTGCTCAGATTGGAGCTGAAAGTGAAAGTGGTCTGGTTCCTTCAAGAACCCAATGCAGCATGGATTCATCCAAGAGTTGGGGCATTCATACTGTGATGTATCCCTCAGGGATAAAATCCCCTCTTTTCTTTGTCTCACAGGGGACACATTTGCTCCAAAAGGCTTTCCGTTTTTACCTAAAAATCAGCTCCTAGGATCTCTTACCACCCTCAGAATCTCAACAGAATTGGAAACTCTTGCCTTTCCCTTCTGTATCCTTCTTCCTTTTTTTCAAACTGTCCCTTTGCAACTAATTCTGACCTCTGGCTGTGCAGGAGCTGCAGCCCCTCATCATCAAAGTCAATGTCCAGACTCACTCTGACACTCAGGTCTCCACCACCACCCTGGTCATCCACTTTGGTCAGTTTTCTCCAGAAACTAATGCCTCACTGTGCTGATTTGTTAATGTGTATTAACCTAAAGTACTTTTATTTTTTAAAACAACTTTCATAGACAAGTTTATTCTAAAGCTTTGAGATATGAGACCTGAAAATGGGAACTAAAAAGGTAGAGAAAAGGTCCACCTTTGCTTGGAAGCTGGAGAAACCCTGGTACTCTTTAAGATCAACTCTAGTACTACAAAGATGGCTGCCTCTTGCTTCCATTGGTAAACCCACAAGCTAATCAAAATTATATTAGTTCATAAATTGAGATAATAAGGCCTCATTAGAATTTGTAGAACAATAATCTCAGACAGCCATCTCCCTCCTGGATTATTCACAGAAAGTTCCAACTCAATATGCCCTTATCTTAATTTATTGTCTACACACCACCTATCCCTCCACACACAAATACATATGCATACTAAAATAAAAATAAACACTGACTCCCAGCCATTCCCACAACCTCTCCCTGTCCTTACGTGCTCTCTGAGAAAAAACAAGAGGTTGAGAAAAAAATCACTTAATATGGGAAAAATACTCCTCAGAGTAAATCTGTACTTTAAAATACAAAATATTTACCAGAGAAATGTTATTTTTAACTAAAAAAGGCTGTTATTTTTAACTGAGTTACCTGTGTTTTCACCATCAGCAAAAATGAGATCAATTACAAGAAATATGAAGATTTTTCCCTTCTATTACATATTTATTCTCCACCTTTTTCCATAAAATATATAAAGAAAAAATATAAAATACAGGGTAACAGAAATTCAAAGGCAAGACTAGAAGAAAGCAAAATATAAATGGAACCAGGGGTGGTGACAGTGTACATTTTGGGACGATTTCCTCACTTATAGTTGTTGGGCTGCAAGGTAGTTGTTATGTTCTCCAAAAATTAATGACAAAAGGGTGATTCACAGTGTCCATGACATTAAAAACAAACCACTGCTTAGGGGAAGTACAACTTTCTCCTCAGGAAGTGGGAGGGGCCCTTCTAAGTAGGACACCATTCTTACAGCAAACTCATAGTAGGTTACATAAGGCTACATTTTACAACAGCCTACTTCTAGTGGGTATGGCATTACACCAAAATGTTCTTCAGAAGAAGCAATTCTTTAGGGGAACATTAAAGTGTAATATAAGCCTTCAGCTTCCAACTATCCCTTTTGATCCAGGGAGTAAAATTTTTTTAATTTCTGAGAGAAGTGATGGGTTTAGCCTACTTTGATCCACTGAGTTTCTCATAAATATTGGGCAATAATAACCACTCCCTACCACATATGTAGTTATCTGTACATCCATCTTCCATTACAGGTAAACCAGATTTATTGACACCTTTTTGTAAATGCACAAAAAAAAGGGAGAGTGTGGTCCCAAAGTACTAATAAAATTGTATGAACACACACAATTACAAAATAGGTAAAACCACATGATCACCTCAGGCTAACTAGTCACATAAAAAGAATATTTCATTCTGAATAGGGCTGCTCTTTTGTCTGACTTCCAAAATAAACTACTTGGAAATATGACCCAAGGAACAAACTGAGATTACTTCTTGTGGGGGAGTTATTATCGACCAGATGAAAAGTAGGTAATACCCGTCAAATATAATAGCTTTAAATTCTGAGTTGTTCTTATATTATCTAACTAGTAGTTGATTTGCTGTGGTAAACACAGCCATTCTATTTCTTCTCCTTCCTCATAAATAGGAGGATTGTGTTTCCCTGCCCCCTTTAAAGTTAGACATGACCATGCGACTTGAGATGTGAGCAAGAACAAACTGCACTCTGCCACTCTCAATTGGAGGATTTAAGAGCCAGTATTCAATTCTCCACTATCCCTTTTCCCCCTTGGCAATCACTGGAATGTAGACATGGAGCTTTTCTTCAACCAGAGTCTCTGCATGAGGTCCACACCAACATCTTCAATCTATCACACCAACATCAAGTGCATATTCACACACGTACACCTTTTCTGACTTGGCAGCCTTGTGGATGCTGAGCTGTCAGCCTGGAAGGCCTTTTCATATCCTATTCCTTCAATATTCCCACAGGTAACTACTTCTTATAAGATCCAAGTCAGATCACCTCTTCCAGAAGGCATTCCCAAAACACCATCCCATTCTGACACAGCATTAGAAACACATTTTTTATGCTTCCAGTACATCTTGCACTTTGTTCTAACGTTGTATATCAAATTGAAATGATGGGTTCCTCTCTCACTTGGTTTTTAGCCCCTGACATAGAGACAAACTTATTCAGAACCTTTGTATTCTCAGGTGCCAATTCAGTACCTAGCACATGGAATGTGCTAGTAAATGTTGGACTGAATATAACTGACTTAATGAATGAGTGAATGAAAATTACTGTGTTGAGGCAGAAAGAAGTTTTCTCCCCAAGAGCTATGCTAAAAACTTTAAATAGCCTATTGCTACTAGTTGCCAGATAATATATGATGACCACTGAATAAATATTTATGGAATGAATATCAGATTAAAGCCTTTCCTCCATCTTGTTACATCCCTATTTACCACCCATTTCAGAGAAGAAACTTCACTGTGGGAAATCTGTTATTTGGGATCTCCAAGTTCTGTATATCAATACTAATGAATTCTAGTGACAGAATTCTGGAGCTTGTTCAGTGTGCTGACATTGGGCAAACCAATTAACCTCTCCCTTTCTTCATCCGTTAGATAAGAAAACAAGCCTTCATACCTCTCAGTCTTTAAGTGCTGAGAAACAACTCCACACAAAATTTTCAATTACAGGCACAGAATAGTTGGTCAAGGATTCTTTTGAAATTGAGCCAGAGAACAAAATCCTGGAATGAATATCTGAAGTACAGATTATGTGTATATTGTGCCTCCAGCCTACTGATAAAGATTATGTTGGTCATTCTCATAAAACAACTAGTATGCTAGCATTCTTCCCTGTGCTTGTGAAGGTCAAGGTTCAGGGTGTGAATTGTGTCTCTCCCATTATATTAATGTGTTCAGACACCACACTGGCATTTCAGGCTGGTTTATGAAGGAACAGAAAAAGGTCAGGATTTCAGTTCTTTATCTTCATTATTACACTATTTATACAACAAACAACCATAGGCTCTCTTCTCTATTCATGTTGCTTAGTGACAAGAGCATCACCTTCTCCCCTTCCAATAAAATATATTAAAAAGGAAAGGAAAAAAAAGCTGGGTCAAACTTTCCCAAAGTCTCAGGAAACGAGAAACCACAAACAAATTAAAACAATTTAAGATCCTTCTAAGAGTAATATGAAGTGTACTTTTTCTGATAGATCTCTTGTGGGAGAGGGTGGGGCCTGGGGGTGTTGCACATTTTATGTTCTTCTTTGGATAAACACGTTTTACTATTCTTCACAGTAACTGTGCAAACGGGCTCTAGTCACTGAAGCCTGCTTACCCACACCCCACCCCCGCATTCACCCTTGGGAGGGTGAGTAAAAGACAATAAATGTTGAACTTTCTCTCAAGATGAAATTCTGCATTCTAAATCAGCCGAGTAGAGAAATCCAGCCAGAAGGAGTACCACGGGGTCACAGATATTCAGGACCATGAATCACAACCAGGAAACAAATGCTAAAATAGGCCCTCCCTGGAAGAATGAGCTCATTGTCACACTGGGGTGCCCTCTGTGAGAGCAATATTGAAACTTCCCTGGCACCATCCTTCTCCAGCTAGATGTTAAGAAAAATAATAATGCTACCTGTCATGGAAGGAGAACATGATGCTTATTCACAATGACAACAGATTCAGCTGGCAGTTCACAATCTTTCTAAATCACTATTTTATAGATGAGCTAACAGTTACCCTAAGCAATCCCAGAGTCTGACACAGCAGGACTGGTGTCTTATCTGTGGGCCTGGCCTCCTGGTCATGCATACGGTTAGGAGGCTAATCAGATCTTATAACCTGGAAAAGCCAAGAGCAAACTGGTTGAGCCTTCACCTACCTCTTCTCACAGTGGTTTGGCAGTATGAGGAAGTTAATTACTGTCTTTCTAGAAAGTTCCTCAGGAGAATGAGATTCAAAAAAAGGGGCTAAATAGTAAAGAAGAACAAGAGCAATAAGATTAGTGAGGACAGGTTTCATTTTTGTTTATTTTGTTTTAACCACACAGGGCAAGGTACAGTATCTGCAGCCAGAGGTGCCCTATGATACCCCAGCTATTTCCCAGGAAAAATGATTGCATGGAGTTGGTCAACAGTAAATATAGGTGAATCATAGTGTAGATAACTTGGCTTTCACTCCAGCCCAGGAGTGAATGAGGAAGGGTAACTGCCTATTTAGTTCAAAACGAAACCTCTCTCAGCATCATAGCCCCACTGTAGCATGTATTTGAACACCAGTCAGAATCCACCTCATCGTTGCCTTTTGTTCTCTTCACTAGGGTTCCCCAACGTTCCCTGCAGCAAATAACTTCTACTCACCAGTTTATCCTATGTGGACAGCAAATAGCATTCAATATTGAACCTACAAATAGAGCATCGTAGAAACACACACTATGCGTACATCCATAACTGGTAGATTGTGAATGATGGTCCATTATACAGAATTCCCACCTAGGTTTCCATGTTAATCTCTTGGAGATGTTAGTGATGACACCAAAGCAATTTGCAAGCAAGTATTTCTCAATTCTGAATCTTTCAGGCATCTCAGAATTGCCCTGATTTTGCAAGAAAAGGATTTGTTACACTCTTCAATTCATCTGATTATTAGATAAATCCCTTCCTTTTTTCTTACTTCAAAGTGGCCTCAATCCCCACTTTCAGCCTGATCTGTTTTTAAGGCATGACTATTAACCTAAGAGAGTCACATTTGAAATGCATCTGTAATGTATGAAGAAAGCATTCAGAAGTATAAATTTTCTAAATAAAAGTGTCAAGTTTCTAGTAAAATAAGATGGATTTATTTTTCTTTTGTATCACTGCAGCATAATTTGTTTCCACCATTACAAGTCTTGTGCAGAATACCAAGATTCAGGGTTTTCTTTTAGCAGAAGACATTAGCTTAATTCCTCCACTTAAAATGATTTAACTTCCCGGCAGATGTCCTAAGCAGGCTTGGGGTATGTTTAGAGGCTCTCAGAAAATTAGCTATAGTCATGTCCTGGGATGAGGAGACCCTTTGAATGCCTAAAGCAGATTATTTAAGAGATGAAGGGAAGCAGACCAGCACTAGAATAATAATTGTGAAAACCCTCTCCAAGCATCTGTAATGCAGCAAAATCTTGATGTAAAGAATGGCTTATTATTTCACAGATACACATATGCTAAAGGCCACACCATGTCTCTAAAAACAACTGCATGCAGTGAAGCCTGGATAAAATGCACTTTGACCACAAGGTGCATGTTAACGCTGTCTCCCAGACTTTGTTCAAAAGAGATTCCACTATTTATTCCAATTCAATAGTGGGGCCTGGTGCTCTGGTTCTCCATTCACACGCTAGAAGGGATATGTGTCCTCCTGTGTTAGATTCTAAGTTGTCAATGGATGACTATACTCTGTAATCAACAAACTATTGAAGGAAGCCAAGCATACCTATAAATTAAGTTTACTGTTGTAATCAAATAAAACTTACAATGGTACTCCGGGGTATATACTTCATTATTGCATATCATAGTAATTAAGAATAAAATTGGTGAGTTTATGCAGATGAATTTAATTAGCATTACTTTTACACAGTTCTGTCAGTAGAAATTAGGTTTGGCTGCTGGTGACAGAGAATCCAAAATAACAGAGATAAAAAAAAATAATTGACATTAATTCCTCTTGTTTATAAAAAGATTCTGGCTGGAAGATACAGCACCTTCCCCTCTACCCGCAACCCCCCCCCCATCACCACCAGAAACCACACTGAAGTTTTCTGCAGAGGTGAAGTGGTGGCTGCAAAGCTTCTGGAATCAATTGGCATCCTTTGAGAAGAACCTAGGGTAGAACCCACTGAGTAGGGTGACCAGCTGTCCTGGTTTGTTAGGACTATCCCTTTTTATCACTTAAAATTTCCCTTCCTGGAGATTCCACTACCCAGACTGGAATTACTTGTCAGCGACCACCAAGTACCTCTCCACAATGCGTGGAAAAAGATGGGTCTGGCAAGATGTCTCCATGGGAGTTCCATGAGCCTTTTCGGCAGTAGCTCCCTGATCTATCCTGGGTCAGGCCTGGGGATAGCTTGTGCCAACCATCCAGGGTCTGCAACTAATCTTGCCTCCCATATCACCTTTCCCCAATTAACAAACACTTGTAGACGCTCATTCTACAATCAGACAACGTCCAGGTCCACCTCACACTGTACCCTATTCCTAATGAATTTGGTACACCAGGAACAGCATATGCCACATGTTAAGCGTATTTTTATTTTCCTCTTTCTTCCATGGGAACTTAAGTCATCATTAACTGAAGAGGAAAAAAAGGCCATAGAGACTCTGTCTGAAAAATAGAAGGCAAACCCCCAAATCCTCAACTACTATAGCATTTTAAGAATATTGTAGACTAGGGTGCCTGGGTGGCTCAGTCGGTTAGGCGGCCAACTTCAGCTCAGGTCATGATCTCACGGTTCGTGGGTTCGAGCCCCGCATCAGGCTCTGTGCTGACAGCTAGCTCAGAGCCTGGAGCCTGCTTCAGATTCTGTGTCTCCCTCTCTCTCTGACCCTCCCCTGCTCATGCTGCCTCTCTCTCTCTCACAAATAAGTAAAACATTAAAGAATATTGTGGATGGATATAAAATGATTTAGAAAGATTTTCTCAATGCATTGTTAAGTGAATAAAATGAGTTTACACAATAATGTGAGCAGTGAATAAAATGAGTTTACACAATAATGTGAGCAGTATGATCCTAATCTATAAAAACATATGCATAATTTTTATCTGCTCATTTACTTCATATAGTGATGGGGGGGAAAGCTGGAAAAATATGCACCAAAATGATAGCAGTTATTACCTCCGAGTGGCAGGTGTAGGGGAGAAGAAGCTATGAGGAAGAAGACCCACCCACAGCTATTGTGAAGGTAGAGTATAAGGACTTGGCAGTGAATTTGATGCAGAGAGTAAGAAAGAAGGGGCAGCAAAAGATAATAGGCAGCCTGGGTAGAGAACAGCGGTTCAATTAATAAAAACAAGGAAGTTAGAGAGAGGAGAAATAGGGGTGGGAGAGAAATGACCTGACCTTGAGATACAGGGAACTGTACAAGACTGTGGACCTTCAGGTCAAGATTCCCAACAGATACTCAGAAACACAGAACTAGAGCTCGGAGGGTAGAGAGAGCCAGTAATGCAGTTTTGGAAGTCATCCAGAAGGAAATAAATGTTGAAGCCCTGGGAATGCATGAAAATCAATGGCCAGAGTAGAAAGAAACAAGAGAAGTAAGTCAAAGGCAGAAGACTGAGAAACATCTATACCTGAGGGGAAAGCAGGGAAAGAGGAGACAGAAATTATGCAACATGATGGACAGGGGCATGTTGAAGCTGGAGAAGCTGGGGAAGCCAGGGTGAAATAAATAAAAGAAAGACAAGGAGGGAAGGGAAGAGAAAGTTCCCAGTCTGTCTTGGGCTGCCCTCTTACTCTCTGGGCCTGGCAGAACTTATAATTGATTCTCTCATGGGTTCTCTCTGGGTTCCCTCTATTGGGGATCTTCTATCTACAGTAAAGACAGGCCTGGAATATTCCTTTACTTTTCCTCTCTTCTCTCCTTCAACTTCACAGAGGTAAGAAACCAGAGTGTGGGGAAGGGGGGCTGGTGGATCGAAGTAACAACTTGGAGAAAAACGAAGTCAGCCACTCCCCTCCAGCTGCAAATAACCAGTACGGCAGTTGGGAAAGAGGCGCAGCTGTAACCTTGAACTAAGTTGAATGCTTGGGCTATTACCCTGAAATGGACATATTAATTACTGATTAGAAGACCTTTTATTACCTGAAGGTGACCATAAAAGTCATGGTCATCCAGGAGCAAGAGACGAATTAGTTCCACAGAACAAAGGAGTGGTGGGAGCAAAAATAAAATCTCTTAACAATTATACCCTGGAGTCACACTTGGTCAACATAATAGTTACAAAGGGACGAAGCTATCTGGACCAGTGCCCTATCCTTGGGTAGTAGGATATTGAGCAAGCCTTTTGCTTTTGTCTGGGAATTGCAACTAAAATCCAAAGTTGAAAATAATAATGCTAAGTGCCCCTACATTCTAAAGAGAGCTGAGGGCCCTTGGACCCTGTTACCGTCAACCCACCATCTACCTCCAATCTGTACGTGCAAACAAATGAACAAACAAAACCCATTAGTTGGAACTGGGAACTGTTGAGTTAGTTGGAGAGCATTGGAGTCTTCTCCCTCTTCCCTGTTAGCGGGAGAAGGAGCAGTTTTCTATTGCTTTGTCACATGTTACCAGAAATTTAATGGCTTCAAACAACAGGAGCTCATGAGCTCACAGTTCTATAGGTCAGAAGCCCAGGCACAGTGTGGCTGGGCTCTCTGTTCAAGGGCTCACAGGCTGAAATCAGGGTTTTGGCTGGCCATAATCTCACTTGATTCTTTGTGTTCAACTCCAAGCTTGCCTGGTTGTGGCAGAACTTGGCTCCTTGTAGTGTAGGACTGAGGTCCCTGTTTCTTTGTTGTTAGCTGGGGGTTACTCTTAAAGGCCATCCATGGCCCTCACCACGTGTTCCCCTCTACTTTCAAAGCCAGAACCAGAGCTCCTATGTCCAATCCCTCTCCCACTTCAAGTCTCTTTCCAGGAAGAGCCTGATACCTCTTAAGCACTCCCCTGATTAGGTCAGGGGCACCCCCATAGTTTCCCTTTCTTAAAGTCCACAGTGCCATATGACTTGACCTAACCATGGGAGTAAAACCCATCATGTTTGCAATCTTGGGATAATGCAGAAAGTACACACCAGGGCAGGGATCTTGGGGCTGTCTCACTGCCCAAGACAACTACTCCCTCCGAAAAAAACCAAGAATGCCAAAGTCTCATTTATGAAGAATAAGAGCAAATGCAAGAAAAGTTACTGGTGGACATTCTTCAGTTGACTTGCTGGTCTGCCCTTAGTGCCTTTCCGAGAGACTCGACAGGATGGCCAGACCAGCAGATTTGCACCCCATCATTTGCCTCACCAGGATGTGTGAGCTGCTCATGCACGTTGCAGAATGTGGTCAGTTTCGAGTGGGCTTCCCACTGTGCCATCCAGGAAGTGGGCTTGCTGTGGGTGTGCTGGAGGGCATAGGAACTGAGGACACAGTCAGAAAACATCAAGCAAGGGGCACCTGGGTGGTTTAGCCGGTTAAACATCCGACTTTAGTTCAGGTCATGATCTCGCTGTTTGTAGGTTCAAGCCCCGCATTGGGTCCAGTGCTGACAGCTCAGAGCCTGGAGCCTGTTTCAGATACTGTGTCTCCCTCTCTCTTCCCCTCCCCTTCTCTCCCTCCCTCTCTCTCTCTCTCTCTCTCTCTCAAATAAACAAACATTTAAAAAAAAAAAGGCATCAAGCTAGTTGGGTTTCCACATCAGGAACCTGTGTGGGGTGAGGCAGCACATCACCCCCCAGAGCACCCACCTGCCCCCCTTCCAGAGCCAGCCCTCTGAAGTCTCGATATAGGGACCACCAATAACCAGGAGAGAACTCCAGCAACAACAGCTACATAAAAGCTTTTGCCCCTTTTCTCTAATTACACCTCTTCCTTCATCCCAACAGAGGCTAGAAGCAGAGATGAGAGCAACAAAAAAGCCAAACACCCCCTCCTGTCTACAAGATCCTGGGTGCCTGCACAGCTCTTGGGGAAGGGAGTGAATGAGCCCTAAGGCTGATAATATATTATGTTTTCATCTGGACCAGACTATGTTTTTTGGATGCCTGACAATAACGGAGAAGCTGTGGGATCTATCATTAAGGGAAGGAAATGGAGGTTTGACAAAGCATAGTGGAAGGTTGTGTTTGGAAAAATAATAAAACCACTTCTTGTGTGTTCCTCACCAAATTTATAGCATTTAATAAACCAGTTACACATACGAACACAGTGAGTTTTTAGCTTTCAGGAGTGGACACATGCAGTTCCAGCTACCTTGAAGAGTGGAAGAAATTCAGAGACTGGCCTTATGACCACAACCCAGACACGGAGCCTCATGAATGTGTGCAAGTGTACATGTATGCATGCATGAATGTGTGAGAGGGTGTGTGTTCACATGTGAGTATGGGTTAGGAGTGTGTGGTGGGCGAGTGTGAGGGAATCCACATGGGTGAGCAGGTGTGCATGCGTGTGTTCACACGTGTGGTGTGTGTGTGCATGTGAGGTGTGTGGTGGGTGAGTGTGAGGGAATGCACATGGATGACTGTGTGTGCATGTGTGTGTTCACAAATAAGTGTGCTTGCATGTGCAAGTGTGAGGGGTGTGTGTGGTGCATGAGTGTGAGAGAATGCACATTAGTGAGCATGTGTGTGAGTGTATTCAAACATGTGTGACGTGTGTGGTGGATAAGTGTGGGGGCTGCACACGGGTGAGTGCGTATGCATGTGTGTGTTCAGAAATTGTGTGTGTGAGTGTAAGGAGTGTGTGTGGTGAGTGTGAGGGAATGCACATGGGTGAGTGAGTACAGGTGACAGAGAGCACCACACGACGGTGAACACAACTCTGTTTGGGATGACGGGACAAAGAAGATGGCTCAGGGCCAAGAGAAATGGAATGAGATGAAGCCATGTACTCTGAGCTCTGACAAAATAAAAACAAGAGGGTAAAAAAAGGGAGGTGAGTAAAGTAAAAAGTTTACTGTAATTTGGATTCTCACTTAGGAACTGGGATCTTAATCTAGGGATAAGACCAACATGCCGAACTGTTATTGAGATTTCCAGAGTTGCTAACTTTATTCACTCCCAAGCCATTTGTCTCTCTGGTAGCCTAATAATTTTGCACAGCTGTGTGTAACAGAACTACTGCTGCACTCCTGAGCCTATTCCTCCCAGTTGGCCCTGCTTCCAAGGAAACTAACGGGAAGAGACAGCACCAGGGTCTTCCCCGCAAGCCTGTGAGAGCTTGCACATTGGGTCGCAGCGTGCTCGGTGCTGACGGCAAAGCACAAACACTCTTGCCACTCTCATTCACTCATTCACTTCATTCACTTCAGTTCCCTGCGTCCTTCCCTTTCTCGCAACGCACATCTTTCTCTTTGACTTCTGAAGAAATCTCTCCCTTTCTCATATCCCTGGTACTTTAAGGGAAAAAAAAAAAAAAGCAAAGCTTAAAAACTAAAGATATTCATTTAGGCACAGCTCACAGAAATAGTCATGCAACGGCTTTTGATTCTTTCTATAAAGAGCACGGCTTCTATTTCCATCATCTTATGTCCCCCTGAAAGCATTTTACGGTTATTTCTTGTTCTCTGTTTTCCCAATTGGATGACTTAAACACCATTCCTGAGAGGCAGCCGTTTCCAGAATATTGCACAGTGTATTGAGTGCATGAGAATTGTGGCCGTCGGCAGCACCGACCTTTACAGAGAATCAAAGGTGCTCTTGTTCCAGTTTGCTGACTTACAGAGAAAGCAATTTCTCTGGGTGTGTCCCTTCATCCAGGAACAGGACCCATCACAGTGTCACAGACAGAAGGGGAAGGTCTCTTTGCCACCATTTGTGTCAACCCTCTCATTTTACACACACGAAAACAGACCTAGAGAACTTAGGTTACTTGTTAAGTAGCCCCCAGTAGGGAGCTGCAATTAGCTCTTAGCAAGCCTGAATCTCAGCCGAAGGCTGTCAACCCCTAATCTCTGCAGCTCCCTAGATGTTGGTCTTCTTAATATTGAAATACAGCACATTTGCCCTGTGAAACTTCCTTATTCTTAAACAAAATGATTTTTAGAATTTTTTTAGTGTATATATAATTACAGCCATTATTTATTAGACTCCAACTGGGTGCCAAGGTGTGTGCTGTTTTGTTCACATTAACACATGAGAGGATTATTGTTTTTCTCCAAGCTATGAAGTCTCAGAGATTGGTGAACGGTGTAAGAAAAAGATAGGAACATTGATAAAACAAAGCCTCGGCACAGAACATCGTCCCCCTCGATATAACCATGGAAACTAGCCTGGTCAATATTTGCAGTTCACAAAAGAAATCAAGGGCTTAAAGAAATATTCTCAGCCACAGAGTTAGGGGGCTGGCCAATGAATTTGGTGTAGGTATATAAATGCATGTGCTAGTTGTGTATGTGTTACGGGAAGTTAAGTTAGAATGAAGCTGGGGGGGGGTCTTACAGATGATGGGAGGAAAAACAGCTTTTCAGGAGGGAGTTGGAAAAGTCTGGGCATGGAGAGAATGAACAGGCTCATGTCCAGTCACCTCATCTGCTCAGTTCATCATAGCAAGGACAAGCCACAAACTACACAGTCTGCAAAAGGGTTGTCTTGCTCACCATAACCCATAAGGACCGGTTCTAGCCTACCTACCTGTTACTGTTACTTTTCTCTCTGTTACTTTGGCAAAATAGCTCATGGCTGCCCCTGAAAAAAACCCTAATGCCAGTCTTCTTCTCAGGAATTGTGTGGTGGTTTCTCTAGAACTGTATGGGTGTGACGAGTCTTGAGGAAATTGCTACTTCATAATCTCGCCCCAGATTTGACCTTGCCCTCAAGGTGAGGAGGAATAAGGATCCAGAGAGATCCAGTCCACCGCTATAGGTGGTCAAGGGAGGGCGGGCTGTGCAGACAGCCCCCACAATTAAGTGCACACCATCATTTGGTATTTAAAGAAAACAAAACAAAACACCAAAGACTGAAGAACATCGACAGGGCCAAATGACATCAAACTGCAACGGGAGACCCCCTCCAGGAGGTGTTTAAGTGAGTGAGAAATCAAGGTATTCTAATTAAACACGTAGTTTGAAAGAAGTGTAAAGTACTTGGCAGAGAATTACTGAGGTAGGAAATTAATAAAGTTCACTCCTAGTGTTAAATGAGCTTTCTTAATTCTAAAATCCAAAAAAAAGTACCTTTGGTTGTGTTATAAATTTAGTGGAATTAGGGGTGCCTGGGTGGCTCAGTCAGTTGAGTATCTGACTTTGGCTCAGGTCATGACCTCACCTCCATGGGTTCAAGCCCCGCATTGGGCTCTGTGCTGACAGCTCAGAGCCTGGAGCCTTTTTTTTTTTTTTTTCTGTGTTTTCCTCTCTCTCTCCCCCCCCCCCTCTCATGCTCTGTCTCCCTCTCTCTCTCTCAAAAATAAATAAACATTAATATTTTTTGATTTAGTGGAATTATATTCAAGAGTAAAGAGAGACAAAGCCTCTCCCTGCAGAGGACAGTATGGCCGTTGATTGAGAGTCAGGAACAGGTGACTATGGGGTCAGATGCTGCTTTTATTTAAAATTTTGATATTTTGTTAACTTTGGGTTTTTTATTAATTTTTTAAATTTTACTATTTATTTTTGAGAGAGAGGGAGAGAGAGAGAAAGAGAGAGCATGAGCAAAGAGAGAGGAAGTCACAAAATCAAAAGCAGGCTCCAGGCTCTGGGCACAGAGACCAATGCAGGGCTCAAACCCACGAATTGTGAGATCATGACCTGAGCCGAAGTCGGACAGCGATCCCCTAATCCAATGTGACTGGTGTCCTTATAAAAGGGGGACATTTGAGGACACACACACACACACACACACACATACACAGAATGCTGTGTGAACATGAAGGCAGAGGTGGGGTGGCTCATTTCTACCAAAGATTGCCAGGAAAGTACCAGAAGCTAGGAGAGAGGCATGGAATGGATTCTCCCCCCACAGTCCTAAGAAGGAACTAACTCAGCTAACACCTCAATCCCAGACTTCCAGCCTCTAGAACTGTGAGATGATAAATTTCTGCTGTTTAAGGCACCCAGTGTGTGGCACTTGATTATGGCAGCTCTAGCAAACTAATACACCATCCTTGGTCTCAAGGAGAAAGAGTACCCCCATACCAGCTGGTCATAAGGGTTCTATTTCAACCTTGTAACCAGGGAAAACTAGATCAGCTCTCAGCCCTGAGATGTAAATATCCAGCCAACTCCAGAGGCTAAGCGGGTAAGGGATACAGGTGAAAAGGGATACGGGGTAAAAGCTAGTTCATTGTAGGGAAGATGTGGCAGAGTTGTAGTTAAGGCTGTGATCACTGTCAGACATGACAACCCCATAAAATGCCAGAGCCAGAGAGGTCAGAGTAAGGAAATTCTGAGGGTGTGTCTGTGGTCAAAGAAAGGGAAGCCTCGGAGAGGCGAAGTGCATTCAGTATCCCCCTCTGACAACTACTGTATCCCCACAGAGCCTTTATTTATCTGGGAAGTACACCTTTGAGACTGGCATCTGGCCTTACGCTTTCTCAAAGCTCCTACTATGTGCTCAGCTCAGTGCCAGTCGCTGTGTCAGACAGTCTGTTAGAATGCAGGAGTCATCTCAAAATCTAAGGAGAAGGAGAGATATGAACAGTGGGACTCCCTTGACCTTGTCTTAAGGGTGCTTCTCATGAAGAATCTGTAATGGACTTGTCAAAAGAAAGAAACCTAAAGGCAGGCGGGGAAGAAGGAAATGAGAGGAGAAGTGGACAGAAAGAAGAGAATCAAGGATGAAGGGCAGTCTTTTACCCGCATCATCTGATTTCAGACTTAGTCTATAGAGGAGCCGATTCTCATCCATAGCTTATACCCTTCTCCACATCCTTACTTGCAGGAGCCTGAGAGGGACACTGGTCTCATTTGTGAAAGCCTGATACTCATGGGTCAGGACAGCTATGCTAAAGGTTAGTTCCCTTGCAAACGTGGATTTTCCCCTCTCTTGCATTTTCTGGATTCCAACTGCTGGTATGATAGGAGGGAAAGGATTGCTCTCTGCCTTGGGACAGGAGGCTTGGCCATCTCCTGTCTGGTGTCAAGGGGAGACTTGCTGGCCCAAACCATTGGCTTCACATAACCTAAGGGGCCTGCATTTTAAAGATTTCTGAAAAGATAATCTAACACAGTGTTTCTTAAATTGAGGTCCGTGTATCACTAAAATCAGAATCTCCTGGGATACCTATTAAAAATATATATTTCTGCCCAGCCTGCCTCAGATAGGAGTTTAAACAAGTTCCCAGATGACTTTTATGCATCTTGAAGTTTGAGGTCTAGACTGTTGTGTGATTCATAGTAACATGGCTAGTTGCTTTCTTGCCATGAGAACTTAATAAGTCCACTTTGACTGTTTCTCAGGGAGCTTCTGTTCCAAAGAGCCCCCTTTTGGATGACTTAACTCAAATGGCTTCTCTTCTGACTGACTCAAAGTCTCCCCTAATTCAGAGTCCTGATCCAATCCTTGCAGATATTCTAGAAGAGATCCTAACACCCATGGGATTACTTGGGTGGAATAACTACCAAGAGCTCTTTAGAGTTAAAAGGCTTCACACATAGAGATAAGGACTTATTAGATGCACAGTACCTAAGATGTTAAATTTAGTCAAATAACACTGCTTTCTAGTACAAAAAAAAAAAAAGTCATTATCTTGAATGATCTCAACCAAGAGGGAACCATAAGATTGGTGAACCTTAAACATGAAGAAGGGTAAAGGGTAGATGCCCTAGTTTGGGGCTACATGACTTAGTTTTCCTTTCCTCCTCAGGGGACATATGGCAATGTCTGAAGACATTTTGGGTTGTGACAACAGCATGTACTACTGGATAAAAGACAGAGATTTTACTTATGATCCTATAGTACCCAGGACAGCCTACCTTTCCCCCTCAACAAGTAACTATGCATCTCAAAGCGTCAAGTACCAAGGTTGAGAAATCCTGTAGTAAAGCATAGGGCAGTTAAAAAAAATTTTTTTTATGTTTTATTTATTTTTTGAGAGAGGGAAAGAGAGCACGAGCAGGGGTGGGTCAGAGAGAGAGGGAGACACAGAATCCGAAGACAGGCTCCAGGCTCTGAGCTGTCAGCACAGAGCCCAACACTGGGCTCGAACTCACAAACTGAGATCATGACCTGAGCCGAAGTCAGGTGCTTAACCAACTGGAACACCCAGGCACCCCAGCATAGGGCAGTTTTAAAAGGGGTCAGCCAGATACTCTAAAATTATAGGAGAACTGGGTGATATTAATGATAAATAAAAATTGAGGCACTCTGGAAAGCAAGAAACAGAAGCTGTAGGATATTGTAGTGGAGGAACAAGAACTGGGGATTCCTTGAGTAGTTGATACCTGGAAAGAAAAGGAATTCATGGTGTGACAGATGTTGCTGGTTTTCCTCCAAAATTCACTCATCCTTTATTCCAAAGTCATGGGGTTTCAGCCTGACATATGGTTGCCCAACTAAATACTGCACACCTGGCTGTCAGATATGACCACGTGACCAAGTTCTCACCACCGAATGTGAGCTGAAGTAATGTGCACAACTTCCATATTAAAAGGAAATTGTTGCCCTCGGATTTCTTTTCTTTTTTAGAGAGCTGGAACATGGACACGGCCATATCTGAGCCTCCACCATGCAGATGAGGACTATAGCAGGGATCAGCAAATGTTTTTCTTAAAGATCTAGGTAGTAAATGTTTTATTTTTAAATCTCTATGGCCCATTTAGTCTTTATTGCAACTACTCAACTCTACCCATGAAAGCAGCTGCAGAAAGTATGTTAACAAATGGGCATGGATGGTTTCCAATAAAACTTACTTACAAAGACCATAAATTGCAAACCCCTACCCTAGGAGATGACAGAAGATTGAGATAAAAGGTGCATGGGTTCCCCAGTGGACTTCATGGAGTAAGGGACCCCACCAACTCAAACCATTACCAGGGATAGATAATCATGAGAAAGACATGACCATCTCTATTCTTTAAGTGTTTTTAGCTTCGGAAGTCTTTTTGCAATCACTTAAACATTACCTTCATAGACCCTAATATTCAGACTGAATTAGGCACCTTACATATTTTTCAATTAATCTTTTTAAAAACATGTTAAGTCTTATTCTGTTTTATAAGTAACAACACTGAGGCTCAGAGACACTTCTAGTGCCTCCCCACAAAGGTAGGAAACGGCAGGGCTGGGCGTGGTGATTTGGATTCAGGTCTATCTTATTACCAGACTCTGGAGTCTTCCCATAGCACCATCCTGCTCTAGTAAGCAGCTCCTGTTCAAATCACATGCAAAAAGAGGTGTATGGGGGTTCTCTTACTTATCAGCTGCAGGTCTTCTGGTTTGTCCTTTCAAAATCCAGCCCAACACTCACTTTTTCCAAAAAAGGCTAACCTTCTTGCCTTCAATTCTTGCAGGACAAATTTGTAACATTCGATGAATATTTCACTTTCAAACTCATATGGTTATCTTTGCATTGATACGGCAAACCTCCCTAAATGGATGGTGAGCTCTTCTATGGCAGAGCCTGCCTTGGTATCTCACCAACCCCTCAACACTGAAGACCACAGCTCACACACAGAACTCTGCCCTCAGTGAATATTGCTCTCCCCACTGCGGGCTATGCACTGCAGGCCAAGGTTCTGGGATTCTAACAAGACCTGACAGGAGAAGAGACACAATGCGGGTGGGGGATTTAATCTGTTCACATCTCTGTGTTCTTGCTACTGCTGGACATCTACCTCGTGGGCAAAATACTCACATGACCAACCGAAGCATTCACATACTATAATAATCAGATCCAATTGAATTGTTTATAGCATCACATGCTTCTTTAAAGCAAAACCTGGGGGGATCCAAGCACCCTCTTCGCTCTGTGGCCCGCAGAGGTCTGCTTTGTTCTCCTTTGTGGCAGGTTCGCATGTTACTCTCAGCGTATGCCCAACACAGACTTTTTGTTCATAGCTGGATTTTCTGTTGGTCTGATTGAATTCTTTTTCAGATTCTCAAACTACACATGTTGTGAGCTAAATGGTTCCCAACAGGAATCGAATGCTGTGGGAAGACCACCCAGAACGATTCTCCAAGTGACGTCACCTATTCTCAGGTGATGGTTCTGCTACCAGACCATCTATCTCACTGCAGTGTTTTCCAGTGACCGAGAAGAACCTCCAGGTCTGCTTCTTTCTTCAACCTCAGAAACTATCGTGTTAGCCTCCTGCAAGAAGCTGGCTTCTTAAGTCACCATTAGCTTTCTTGTCACCAGCACTGCTAAACCAAAATAACTCATCAGTGGGAGATAATTCAAAAACTTCAGAGAAACTCCCTGTGTTAGGACTTCTGCTCTTCCTTCTGAGACTGAGGACCCTGCAGTCTGCATATCTGAATCCTATTAATCTTTAAACTCCTAATGACTAGCCTGACATTTACTATGTGATCAAGAAACGTTTGTGATCTACAATGATATTCATCATCCCCTGCATTGAAGAAAGACAGCTCTCCCTGGTGGGAGCTCACTGCAGGAGTGAGCCCCTGGGGACCGCAACTTTGAAAGTCAGACACTGTCATCAACCTCCCCCACCCAAGGATAACCTGCCTGTTGTCCTTTATCATGGTAAGTACACATACTGCATGTGTTATGACTGAGATGCTGAGGGGCAGTCAAATATCTCCTAATTAATTAAGGTGGATTAAATAACCTAAATAGAAGATTCTGAGTAGTCTGTTGTTTTAGCTTTATAGTTAAATATTCAATGACTACCTGCTCCTCTGTGTGCCATGAATCATGGCGTGAATAAGTGATTTAAGGTGACTACTAGATTATGCCCAGGAGGGCCTGTCAATATGGCTTGCTATCAACTGCCACTTTATATCAAGGCTAATGGAATGAAATGTAATATGAAATTCTGGTTTGGAGAAAAATAAAATAGTGGTTGTCCATTGATTAAATTTACCTGAAAGTCTGACATAGTCATCGACCAAATGTTGTATTTCTGAATGAGTCATGTGCTTTTAAGAGGCTGCCAGTAAAATGCTGCTTGCATTTTAGACTGAACACTGAAAACATTTGTGCCTTAGATTAACTCCTGGACTCCTAGTTCAGACTGAGCACTCAAACTCCAAACATGCCCAGGCAGGAGTGTGAGCCTTGAGTGATCCTCTCTGTCTCCTGCTGAAGATCCAAACCTGGTGGGCTTAGACTGCAAACCGGAAAGAGCCATGGGCCTAAACAGGCCCAAAGCTCACATTTCACAGATGAAGACACCTTTCTGCTACACCATCTTCATTCATTTCCTCTTGTGGCTGTAAGAGATGACCACAAACTTAGCGACTTAAAACAACACAGTGATAATAATAAGATAATGATCTTACAGCTCTGGAGGTCAGTAATCTATAATACACACATAGCACTGGGTTCCCTTTGCAAGTTTCAGGGAAGAGTTCCTTTCCCTTCCTAGCTTCTAGAGGCTTCTGGCTCTTGTCTGCCTCCTTCATCCTTAAAGCCAATAGCATAACACTACCCTCCCCCTGACCTCCTGACTTGCTCTTGTAAAGACCTTTGCAATTATATGGGGTCCAGACAGATAATCCAGGACCATCTGTCCATCTCAGTACCATCAACTTAGTCACATCTTTAACATTCCTTTTGCCATATAAGCAACATATTCCTAGGTCCCAGGGATTCGATTACAGATATCTGGGCAGGGGATATTACTCAGCCTACTATGCTGTCGTCAAAAAAAGGAAATGTTGCAAACAAGGCACTGAAATTACTTCATTTTCATGGAAAATATTTCTGTCCATTAACATAATATTTTCTACCTTCGATGAGCATGGCGGTGAGAACCTAAAGCATCAGCACAAGGATCATGCGGGCTCCATCTGGCCTGGCTCTGCTGTTCACAAGCTCTATAAGCTTCAACCAAACAATTCATGAATTGTCCATGTGGCTTAAGAATCTGCATCTTAAAGGAAGTGACAGGAAATGAGGAAGGAGAGATAGTATGAGTGAACCTGAAATATTATATTGAGGAATCACAGGCAAAAATGTGAGTTCCATAAAAGCAGAGCTCTCATTGCTATTTACCCCTGGACCTTCAGTACCTAAAATGGTATAACATGATGAATATTTCATGAATGAAAGAATGTTGTTTCATGAGCCTGTACTATGAAGGCTGTTATGAAAATCACTTATGCATCTCTGTCTTTCCAACTAGATTATAAACTCCTTGAGCAAGAGAGCCAAATCTTCTATTTCATATGCTCACAATACCTAATAGGTGCATACTTAGATACATCTAACAGGTAAGAACCTACTAGATGCATGCTTACGTGCGCTTAATCGTCAAACTACCAAAGGACTTATAATTTAGTGTTCTCAGTTTTCACATATAAATGTAAATTTGAAAGAAATCATCTATTTAATAGCATATTTATAAACTTTCTTACACTGGACTCTTTGGGAAATCTTTTTAGCAATATATTCACTGGTTTTAATATAAAATGAAATAGTCTCAAAAGGAATCTTTTTTTGTTGTCTATTTATTTATTTTGAAAGAGAGAGAGAAGAGAGAGAACATGAGCAGGGGAGGGGCAGAGAGAGAGGAAGACAGAGAATCCTAAGTAGACTCAGTGAGGTCAGCATGGAGCCTGATGGCGTGGCTCAATCCCACAAACAGTGAGATCATGACCTGAGTTGAAATCAAGAGTTGAATGCTTAACTGACTGAGCCACTCAGGAGCCTCCCAAAGAAATCTTAAAAACACCATCTACTACAGCAAATGTCGGGGCCTTGCCCAGAGTACCTATGTCTACCCCCTGCATCTGCCAGTCCTACAGCTCCTTCTACTATGTTCTAAAGGCTCTCACTGGCCAACAGCTTGCAGGCACTGCAGATCTGCCAGGGAGTTCATTCTTCCCAGAGTAGCCCTCAGCCAATGGCTGATGGGAATTAGGATACATGTTTAAGCCCCACCTCTTGGATGAGAGAAGCCCAAGGCCCATTCTACATAGTCTTCCAGCATTCCACTGTAGGATGGAACCCTGGTTGACCATGGTGGTAATATGCTCAAAAACACATGTTTGCTCTCTTTCTTCCCTTCTCTATATCACTTTCCCACTCCTCTACCAGGGCTTTCTGAAATTACCTACCAAGTAAAGCTACCTACATCAAATCTTTGTCTCAGGGTCTGCTTCTGAGGCCACAAATCAAGGCATACCTACAACCACCAGAAGATGGAAGAGGCAAGGCTCCCCAAGAGCCTCTAAAGGGAACACAGCCCCGCTGTCACCTTGATTTAAGCTCAGTGAAGCAGATGTTGAACTTCTAGCCTCCAGAACTTTGAGAGAATACATTTCTGTTGTTTAAAGCCACCAAATTGTGGTAATTCGTTACAGTAGCCCCAGGAAACTAATATAGTTTTACACTGAATAAGTCATTCCGTTAGCAAAACTGAAGCATCTTGAGAAGTGCTTACTTCTTTTAGACCTCTAGGATTTAATTTCTCAGTTTTGAAATGGAAACTGACACATTCTGAAGCAGTTATCTGAAGCAGATAACACTACTCCCTTGTATAAAATTCTCTAGTGGTTTGCATCTATCTTAGAATAAAATCTGATCTTTGCACGGGGCTGCAAAGTGTCACATGGCTCCCTGCGTGACCCCTCTGACCAGCTACATGGGATTTCTTGCAGATGCTTGAGCAAGCCTCAGAGCTGCTAGCCTAGCTCTGACTTCTGCCTGGAACCCTCTTCTCCTTGACAGCTGCATAACTAACCCCCCTCCTGCGTTCCCATCTCAGCTTCCACACTAGCCCACAGAGAAGCCTTCCCAATTCCCCATCTGAAGTCACTATTAGATCACCCTGCACAGTGCTGATTGGTGTGCTGGGTTTCTCCTTTGCAATGACGATTAGTTTAATGTTCTCCTCTCTTAGATTGTAAGTTCCAATGCAGGAATCTTGTCTATAATTCACTGTGCTATCCCCAGTGTTAGAATAGGCTCTGGCATGAAGTCAGGGTTCAATAAATATTTGTAAGTGGGTGAATAGAAGAATAAATAAATTGTGGTGGAGATGAGATTTAGTGGCTTTAATTATTTCCTCTTTAATACAGGTTGCAAACCCAGATCTCTGCAGTGCCTGGGGCTCAGTAAGAGAATGCGTGGCTGGTGGACAAGGCACAGACCCTGACAATTCTGCCACAAGGAATTTGGACCCTGTGTGTGGCCAGCTCTTCTTATTTATTATTTATTATTATTGTTGTTGTAATGTTTATTCATTTAGGAGAGAGTGCAAACGGGGGAGAGGCAGAGGGAGAGGGACAGAGGACCCGAAGGGGGCTCCACACTGACAGTACAGAGCCTGATATGGGGCTTGAACCAATGAACCGTGAGATCATGACCTGAGCCGAAGTCAGATGCTCAACCGACCTAACCACCTAGGCACCCTTGATTTTTTTTCTTATTTAAAGATACACACCCCAGGGGTGCCTGGGTGACTCAGACAGTTGAGTATCAACTTGGGCTCAGATCATGATCTTACAGTTCATGGATTCAAGCCCCACGTCCAGCTCTGTGCTGACAGCTCAGAGCCTGGAGCCTGCTTCAGATTCTGTGTCTCCCTCTCTCTCGGCTCCTCCCTCACTCATACTCTGTCTCTCAAAAATAAATAAACGTTAAAAAAAAGAAAGACTCGCCCCAAATCCAGGCTCTCATACAAAGCCGCCAGTTTTAAAATATTGCCTCAAATTATTTTAAATACTGTTTGAGCCAACTGAATATGTCTACCAGTCACATTCAGCCCAAGACTCTCATTTTGCTGCCTCCTCTTCAGCCTCCATTAGTTTCCAGGGCAGTAGGAGGTGGATTACAGAAGTACTTGAACTGCTAGCTTATCAGAACTTAAAAAGGGAAGAGGAGAAGAGCTGTTTCAAAAACATACACACATAGAAGCACATGGTCTGATGAAAATATCCTGTTGGCCTTATCCTAGAAAGAAAGAAAGGAAAGAGAGAGAGAGAGAGAGAGAGAGAGAGAAAGGGAGAGAGAAAGAGGGAAGAAAAAGAAGGAAAGAAAAAAAATGAGAATAATCACCTCTTGGAGGAGGCAAGGCCTACTATCAGACTCCAGCATCCAGAAAACACAACTCTCTTCTTGTGAGATGCTCTTGCTAAATTAAGCAGAGCCCGAGGACAGTTGTGGATCCTAAAACTCGACTTAAGTCGTCACTTTGCAATTACAGTGATCCCCCCTCATCCACAGGGGATAAGCTCCAAGACCCCCACTGGTTGCCTGAAATTGCAGATACTATTGAAACCTATGTATACTGTTTTTCCTTGTACACGCATACTCATGATAAAATTTCATTTATGACTTAGGTATAGTAAGAGATTAACAACAATAACTAAAAGTAAAGTAATTAAAACAATATTATGCTAAGTGAAATAAGTCAGAAAGGGAAAGACAAATACCATATGATTTCACTTACTTAGAGAATCTAAAAAACAAAACAAATGAACAACAGAAAAAAGTAGTAACAGACCCATAAATACAGAGAATAAACCAATGGTTGGCAGAGGGGAGGGGGTGGGAAGATGGACAAAATGGGTGAAGGGGAATGGGTGACACAGGCTTCCAGTTATGGAATGATAAGTCATGGGGATGAAAGCCACAGCATTAGGAATATAGTCAATGACATTGTAATAAGCTTGTATGGTGACAGATGGTGGCTACACTTGCAGTGAGCACAGCATAATGTATAGTCTTATGGAATCATTGTATTGCACACCTGAAACTTAAGTAATGTGTCAACTATACTTCAATTAAAAAAATAAAACTATAACAAATGTTATAAGGACATGGTCTCTCTCAAAATATCTTGCTGTACTTTACTCACCCTTCTTGTAATGAGGTGAGATGATAAAATGCATGTAATGTGGTGAAATGAGATGACTGGCACAGACATTGTGACATAGCCTTAGGCTATGACTATTGACCTTCTGATGACTCTGCTTTCAAGCCACCGGTGACCATAGGTAACTGAAACTGTGAATCAGGGGGAACTACTGTATCAAGTAAGAAATGCTGCTTCGAACTTGTTGCAGTACATGGTCTTCATTATTCATGTGCACGTGCTTGTTTACTGGCCATGGATATACTTCATTCAAACGTGTGTCTTTCACTTCCTGGGATTTCTGATAACAAAGTGTTACTGATCCACCCCTCTAGGTGTCCAGGACACTCTCAGATTTTTAGGTCAAGTGTGTGGTTGCTACTCATTCAGGTGCAGACTTAAGAGGATGGGAATTTAGATTGGACGAACTCCCTGAAATCTCACATGTCAGTATGGAATGGGGAAAAGTCCCAGGTTGTAGCCTCAGCTTTTCCAAGAATGATCAAGTGACCATGGAAAAGTCAGTGACCCTTCCTTGGCCTCAGTTTCCAAAGCTGTAGAATAAGGAAGCTGGCTCTGAAATGCCTTGCAGATCCCTCCCTGATGTGACAGTCTCTGATTTTTTGACTGCCTCACAGAGGATGCCACCTGTTGCTTCCATTGTCACTTGTGGGCTTCTGTGATGCTTACCAACATCTGCAAAAGTGGAAGCAGTGGAGAGTGAGTGCAAAGATCCAAGGAAGGAGAGAAGTGAATCGGCTTCGTCTACATCTTCACTTAACCAGATCAGGCTTCTGGAGAGCAATTTCTGTAGTAAACCCCTGTCAGGTGCGCCCACCTATTTGTACCATAACCTCAGAGCCACAGCTGTCTCCTTGAAGGAAAAGAAAATTGTTCTGAACAGTTCTGGGAAGGGTGATGGGGAAGATTATTTGTGATCACAGACAAACTCAGAAATATATTCGCTTCTTAATCTTTTGAATAAATGATTCATAGAATGCATGCATTTTAAGGAATTGAATGCTTTTTGTTGTTTTCCCGGAACTCTCCATTTCTGAACAGTCTCTAGAGGCTAGTAATAAATATACAGAGCCATAGAGTGAAATGATCATGAGAATGCCCTGATGTGTCTGTTACATTTGCTTTAGAAAAAATCATTAATAAGTAAACATATTCCATAAATATGCCAGATAAAAACAAAGGTAATAAGATTCACTTTTAACAAGTCAATACTAAGAATAACAAATGATGACTTTTTAAGGGATTTTCATGTAAGTTTCCTGAAAGCCCCATAAATCTCTTCCTTCACCTACTTTTATCCATGACTATTTTCTCCTGATTAAAAATTTACCCTCCTAGCAATTAAAAATCCACAGTCAATTACACAGAGTTACAGAAAGACATCACAGCAAAGAATCATGGGTGTGGGTCTTCAGATAGTTGAAGCTCTCTTAATGTCCCAAATGACCGAACACTGCAATGCTAGGTCTTTCCTCAGGCTGTGGTGTGGAGGGGGAATGGGCAGCAGGGATGAAGTATATTTTGAGGAGAGTTAGAAATGTATTGTGCTGAAATGACTTCTCTACCAGTACTGTCCTCTGCACCTGCAATACCCCCATGTCTCGCACCTAGTAAGAACTCAAAGGAGTCAATTGTCTAAGTCTTAATTGGCCAAAGTACAGAGTCACACTTGTTTTCTCCAACAAAGTATATGAAAAGAACCAGGATGGAGAAGGGGATACCATTAGGCTTCCACAGCTTAATGAACATAACCTCTAAACTTAGAGTGACCATGGAAAAGAAGAACAGATTTAGAATCTTTCAGACCTGGTCGAATCTAAACTCCATACTTCCAAACCAGCTGCGTGACCTTGCACAAGATATTTAATATCCCTGAGTCTGTATTTTACTCTCTACCATCAGGTGGCTACAGTAATGGCTAAATCACATGACATCTGAGGAGTATAATAAAACATCATATGTAAATTACTTAGCCCAGCACTGAACCTAGTAGATGTTCAATGTTTAGGTTTTCCTCTCCACTCGTCTCTGCACACTAACCTCTTGGCTATTATTTTAATCCTGATTCCTTAAGTAATCCAAGTAGAAAAAAAATATTTAACAACCAAATGGGAGTTTTTTTCCTCCTATTAATTTCATTGCATAGTGATTTATCAGTTAAAATGTGTATTATTATTTGGTTTTGGAACTTGGTGGTTAGAAACTAGAAGAGGAACCGTTCTAAGATATAAAAAGTTTCTATCTATACTATGGTTGGCAGATGTGCATTCACCATTTTGAAAACTGATCTTTGCTTTGGGAAAATCTTTAAGTGGCCCTTTAACTGTGTGGATCTGAAGGAAGGTACTCTGTTATTGTTTCTGGTACTTCAAAATGACCATTGACCTGAATGCAGTGTTCAACACTGAGAGACAATTTGTTTGAAAATGGAAGCACTGCGGGGCGCCTGGGTGGCTTAGTCGGTTAAGCGTCCGACTTTCACTTAGGTCATGATCTCACGGTTTGTGGGTTCGAGCCCCGCATCGGGCTCTGTGCTGACTGCCAGCTCAGAGCCTGGAGCCTGTTTCAGTCTGTGACTCCCTCTCTCTCTGACCTTCCCTGCTCACGCTGTCTCTCTCTCTCTCCTGGAAATAAATAAAACATTAAAAAATTAAAAAAAAAAATGAAAATGGAAGCATTGCTAGAATCAACCGATCCAAAGTCATTTAAGAATTTCTTGCTTTTTTTGAGGGATTTGAGGGAAGGGTACTGGGAATGTTTGTTAGCTCTGTGTAACTTTAGAGGGCATTGTGAACACTGCTGCTTGTACTCTGGAGATTGCAAAAAATCTAGAAGGGGGAACTAGCAGAAGATAGAAAGAATGGTGCTTCCCAACAAAACAGTCTTCTTAGCAGAACAGAATCCATGGAAAGAACACAGCCTGGGCTTGACACAGTCCAACTTGGACCTGAATATCAACTCTCATAAACGATGTTATTAGTTAATAATTAACAATTAACTATTAACCCAGAATATACCGATATCAAATCTTTACAGACCTTTGTGCATAGGAATGAGATCTCTCTGAGGGAAGTGGATATTTCTCTGGTTAATTATTGAAGAAAGAAGAAGTAAATTCTGGGACAGGAACCAAGGATTTGGGAGTGGTGCTTAGACTTGAGCCACTGAGCTAAATGCTTCTTCTCTCTCTGTGTCTTGTAATAGCCTGACATCAATTATCCTACCAGTAATTCTTGGAAGAGGGTCTTGCTCTTCCCTCTTCCCATGGGAAGAGCCATGGCAGGGCACGGAAGCAGGCCATGAAGAATCACTATGCCCAGAGCAACAGCCAGGAGCAACTGAAGTAGTTGCACAGTAGCTCTCAAAAAAGATGCTGCCTGAGAACAGAAGGATTTATTTGAGAGCACAAGCCAGACAACACCAGGGGATGGCCTTGGTCTTGGGAGGGCTAAAGGCTCTTCATGCATAACTGGAGGCTCAGTCAACATCCCTTGGGTAATAAAAGAAACCTAACCACATCATGTATTCATAGACTGCTTAAGCTTGGATATTTTGTCTACTCATGAATCATTTCCCTAACCATGCTCATTTCAATTGACTTGATTAAAATAGTTTCCAAACTAATTCGAAAGAGCAGAATGTGAACAAAATGGAAACCTTCTGTACCTAATCACCCAAATCTGGCATCCCATGTCAGCCCACCCAGTGAGCAAGCCTAGAGTTTTTCTGCTTGTTCTTAAGACTTTTCCCCCTGCGTTCTGCCTTTTAACACAAAGAACAAGAAAGGAGAAAAAAAAAACAAAACACGTAGAGTCCAGTCCAGTCACGATTTTTATCCACCAGATACAAATTATTTCTGCATTATAAATTCAATCCTGAATTATGCGTTAGTAGCAAAACTGGCCCTGTGTTTTATTCATAAGGGGAGACTGTGAGATCCCCCAGCCCTAGCTCAGCTGGAAAGAAGGACATTTCTGTGAGGCTGTTCATCCTTTGCCTAATCACATTTGCAGACACCACCTCAGCAAAACAAAGCAGAAGAGAAAATCACTTGGAGGCATATTTAATGCACAAGATAAACACAAGCTACTGGAAGGATGGGCAGGATCAGAAACAAGGACAGAAAAAAAAGAAAGCATAGTCCAGTTGGAACAGAGGGAGGGAACCACACACCCCTCAGCAGGGGAAATCACTGCATTTCACTGAGGCAGGTGCACTGGACATGTTTGCATATTAAATCGTTACTCAGATTTCAAGAGCCTATGTAAGGCAATGCCACAGAATGATTCGTATGCTATTTATAATTCCTTAGCAATCTTTGGTGTTTTGCAGTCAGAAAAAAAGACCCTGGGAATAGTTCACTGGAGAAAAAAAGCCCACAAAACATATTTACTTAGTTCTCTCTGCTGAATTAAGTGGCACAACTGCCATTTATATTTTTCTCCAACACCATAAAAATGTCTCCATTTGTTATGCATGACACTATATTAAACATGGTATGAAGACAATTCTTGCTTACCCCCTTGCAAGAGCAGAGGAAATGGGATGGCAATCAGGTTTCCCAGTAAACATGTTCTGAAGTCCTATGCAACTCTGAGGGAGGAAACTATGGTAATGAACCTGAGAGCCTTCAGACTCACCCTTAGCAGACGGCCTCAAGACTGGGAAAGAGATGCTCGAATTGCCCTTAAACCCTGTTTCTGGCAAGCTTGCTCTGAACTTCTTCACAAGATTTCTTGGGAATGAAAGTGAGAAGATAGAAGCCCTGCCCACCACTCAAGAAGCTGGAGAGAGTCGAAGAATCCCTGTAGTGGCAGATAATCCCCAATCCTCAACCGTCACCTTTGCTTGTGGACTCAAACAAGTGAGTTACTTCTTCTGGAACTCTTTTCTCACTCACAAAATGGAGGGACTGTTCTGGGATCTCTGCGATTCCTCCCAACTTTGAAATCCTACACCTCTAAGTTTTAATATGAAATAAATCATGTCCAGGATTGCTAAGAAGATAAAAGAGGTGATGAATATAAATATGCTTTATTACTATCTGAGTGCCAGGCATTTCCATGGACACTTAGCCCATAATACAATAGAAAAGAGAAGCCAGAGGGACCAGCTCTCCTTTAGGCTTTCCGCCAAGTGCACCACGTGTGGGAACCTCTAGTCAATTGCATTTGAGCTCCATCACACTTTTATTAAAGTTCTAGGTATGTCTGCACATCATTTGCATACACACACAGTTATGCATTTTGCATTAGGTACTTGGCCATATTTCCCTCTACACACTCTTTTGCAATAAATGAATACACTGGGGCATCACCAATGGCTGCCTTAGAAGAGAGGCTGTCTTTGGGGGTTTCCATGACCAAACATTACTGGAACGGTCCCAAGGTATGTCTGCTAGCTGTTATTTCCATCCCTCAACAAAGCTAAAACAAATCTGCCCATTTTCCGGATGAAGAAAGACAATGAAAGAATCGATACCCCAATAACACAATTCAGACAGATATTTGGAAATAGCTGGATGTTTGATTTTATTCAGATAACCATTGTTAGCAGGTTTTTTTCATAGTATTTTGGCAAATGTTTTCGACCTCTTTTAAGACTAAGCCCCATGGAAATGACTGCACCATTCCCAGGCTAAACCTTTTAAGAAGTAGCTCTTACTTCATGTTCTGTAACAGTCCATTTTTCTCCTCTCTGGTTAATTCTGAGATATACTTTGTGCCGCCATTATATGTAATGTCTTATTTTCCACCACATGCTGAAGTTGATTAGTGCTGGTATGGTGCAACACTGTCCATCTTCTACCCAGAGCCTTGCTGAATCTCATCCAATTCAAAGTTTGCCCAATGGTTGCCAAAGCTGAAAGTGAGTAGCAGAAAGCCCAAATACTAGAGGAGGGCTTCCTGGGTTTTAATACCAGATTAACCATTTTAATTTTGGAGAAACTTTTGCCAATATGCCTTCAAATATTTCACCTCCTCTATTTTGCTTTTTCATTATTTCTGGGTGTCTTTATACATGGGGTCTTGATACTTGTTTCCACTTCCCTATAGCTTCGCTTGCTTCTCAGTCTATCTTTTTATCCCATTGTGATGTTTTTAGGAGAATTTTATTTATTCAGCTGTATCAATTCTGTAGTTCAACCATCCACTAAATCCCTCATTTCAACAATTATATTTTCAAAGTTAAGATTTCAAATTGCTTCTTCTTTATAATTGCTTGTTCCTGTGGCATTTTTCAATAGTCTTCCATATCTCTCTGGTGATGTTAATTGTACTTACTTTACGTTCTTGATCAGTTTTTGTGTTTCTTTTTTAAGGGGTTGACATCTTTATTGCTTTGGAGGTGGGGAGCAGGTCCTCAAGAGCTGTTGGTGGGGCAGGCGGCTTCCTCTTCACCATCACAGGCTTTTGGCTGCACAGGATGGCACTGGCTTTGCGGACTGCGGCTAAGTACAGATCTGGATGGTATGTGTTCTTGCAGATTATGTGTCTGATGTTGCTGAGGGTGGTCAGGGTGTTGTTGAAGGGGGTCTGCACCAGGAAGCTGCAGGGTTTCACTGGCCAGATCTCTGCTTCCTGACCACCACTACCCCTCGGCCATGGCCACGGCTCTACGCCCACAGTCTTACAGTGAATCAGCCCATTGTAGCGAAGAAGTTGCAGCTTTCAGATGATGGGTTCGTGCTGTATGTCTACTTATTCCTCTTGATCAGGAAGCAGAGCAATTCCACTGGAGAACATCCATCACAGGTTGGCAGACATGGCAGCAGATCCTTGTACTATAGCAGACAAGAGGGAAAGAGGATTTTTAATTCTGCTTCCTCTGAGAGATTTCTGCCCATTTGAGAGATTTCTGCCCATTTGTTGCCTTTTTTTCCATTATGCTTGCACTCCTCAAATCCCTGGCAATTTCCCCTATGACTTTATTTTGTATCCTTTTAGGACTAACTGTTGCTTTAGCTACTAGTGTCTACCTAGAGAAGAAACTAGGATCTAGTTCCTGCCCCACAAGAATAGACTCAGGTCAGAGCCTTTAGAATTATAATTACAGGGAACCTAGGTGGCTCAGTAGGTTAAGCAACCAACTTCGGCTCTGGTCATGATCTCATGGTTTGTGAGTTTGAGCCCTGCATCAGGCTCTGTGCTGACAGCTGTGAGCCTGGAGCCTGCCTCTGTGTCTCCCTTTCTCTCTGCTCCTCCCCGACTCACCCTTTGTGTCTGTCTCTCTCAAAAATGAATCAACATTAAAAAAAAATTTTTTAAGAGAATTGTAATTTCAGCTCAGACATCCCCTATTCTCCTCAGGCATCCTACTATTCTCCAAGGGAACCTCGTAGTTACTTAAACAAGGGTCTGCTCTGTGCAGCCTGATTTGTAGTGTACCTGTGTGTCTGTGTCTATGATAATGACCTTGCCCTTTGGGGAAGTAGGGAAATTCCCAGGCTTGCCAATCTCCTATACTCATCTACTGACTTCCCCTCCCAGCTAGACTCCTTAGCTACCCTAGAGTAACAAATCTTGCTGCTTCAGACTGGGTTTCTTGCCACATTGTCACACTGGGGTTGACAGGGATCCCTCCCGAGAAGGAAAGGAGGTACAACTAGGAAGTTGTTCCCAGCATCTCTCCCATTCATAGCCATAGTCTTCTCCCACCCCAGGCCATCATTTGTGCAACTACTATTATTCCCATACAGGTATCAACCATCGTTTATCTTGCATAATTTGCGCTGAGATTCCTTGGATACATGTTAAGACTTCACTAATGTAAACAATGCAAAAGTGGTCTTGAATGGTTGTTGCACCTTCTAGAAGGTTTCCTTACCTCAGTCACTGACCCCACTCACCCACCTTTACGTACCAGATACCACCAGCTTAGCCATTCTTATACATCACCTCCAGCTGGGCATCTTCCCCTCAAAAATGACTACCCCTCAAAAATGGCACTTTTCTCGTTATGTCATAAACTGCACGTTTTTCAGGCTATTATTTCAGGCCGTCTCCCAGCGGGTGTCCTTCTAATATCCCACACTTTTTTTCTTAAGTTCCCCAAACAAACTCATAAAATGTTCCTTCCATTGTGGATTTCTTCCTCAGGACTTTTTTCTACCTCCTACCCACTTGCCACCCAACTTGGTTCAATAAATAGTTGCCTGAGTCTCCCCTCCCTGGGATTGCTCTTTCTGTCCCCTGAGCTTCTAAAGCAAGGATTCAAACACCATTAATTTGGGAAATATCATTGGCTGCTCTTTAATATTTTGAAATGTCCTCAATTACATTATGCATTCCTAGAAGGTAGGAGTTTTTGTCCTGTCATGTACATCTCCCGTAGTCTTGAACATGGTGTTATATATACACAAGGGAATCAACAGCTATTTTTTATTTGTTGATTGATGGAGCCCCTCAACAAATTCCACAGGTCACATAATTTGGAAGCCCCTAGGTCAGATGGAGATCAGATCATTTTTTTTCTCTCTGCTCTCTCAGCATTATACCCACCACCAAGATACTTGAAGCCATATGTAATTCTATCCTTGATATCAGAACAGCTTCATTTCTATCCAAACCTATGAATAAGTAATGCCTTCTCTCTCTGGCATCTCATAATGAGAATCCCAAATAATGATAATTCATTTGTTGTGCCCTGTGCTAAAGAAAGCAGTGCCCTTCAGGAAGGTAGATGTGTTTTGAAGAAGGTACTGAGTGAAATGACCTTGCCTTATCCAAATTAGCAGCCAGGAAGCAAACAGGAATCATCCCAGATGAGACTAAGCTTGCAATTTTTCTCAGTAGTAGATAAGCTCTTGAACAAATCTAATTACTTGATATCTAATCTGCCAGCTTCAATAGGTCACCCTTCATTACTTGGGAGCATCTTAAGTTTACAAGACAATTGGAAATGCTGAAGTCCTGAACATCATGATTACTCACAAAATACTTTATTATAGGAGATTTACTCCTGAGCAACTTGAACTTTTCTGTTTACAATCATGATCCCTGCAGTTTCAAAGTCAAAATAGAGCATCTGCAACTTTATGGGCCTCAAATGCCAGTACTTTGAACCATGGATTTGACTTCAAAATCATATATGTGAGAGTTTAAAATAGCATTACTTGAAAAATCATAAACACACAATTGCACTAACTATTTCTATCTTGGACTTCTGGTATGTTCAGTCTTCTCAAATCCACAGTGGGGAAAGTTTGAAAATGTTCATCAATGTTATGTAATAGGAAAGAAGGAAACATTTGGAGCTAAGGAGCCTAGATTAAAATCTTGTTTTGACAATTTTCTAGCAGTATAACCTGGGACATATACTTGAACTCTCAAGGATCTATTTTTCTTTTCTGTAAAATGTGAATAATAATGCCTATCTCACAGGATAGCTGGGAGTGATAAATTAAATAATAGATGTGGGGGTGATTAAACAGAGCACTTTGTAAACTAGAAATTATTGCACATATGTTAGTCACCATCATCACTTTTCTTCATTTAAAAAGTCATAACGTCAATGTATTCATGGCCTTAAATTAGGTACCCTTAACAGGTCAGGAAAGAGTCCCATTAAAAAATGTTTATTTTAATTAATATAGTTTATAATTCAGCAGAGCACTGTCTCTAATACTCAAGGACACTGACTTTCCACTTACCAATATAGTTCAAACATTCAAAGCACTTAGCTCGTAAGGATATTGTCTAAAACTCTTGACATGGTCACCTAAGAATAATTAAATAAATGAGCAGTAGCGGCAGCCGCAAGAGGCTTTGAATGTTGCCAAGTAGCAGGCTTTTGATGTGTAAATTTACTCTAGACTTTCTGTGTTACGTTTACTGATACTTAGAGAAAGACCTCTTACTTTATGCAGAAACTACTTCAAAATTATCTCAGAAAGGTGAGAATGATACAAATTTTTTCAAGTGTAGGAGGAAATAAATCTTTCATTTTCACTGATCCTGCATAGCAAGGCTAAGCAATCCATGCTTTTTTTTTAAGGAATCTGCTTTGTAAAACTTCTTTAAGAAAGAAATTCCTATGAAAGAAAAAAAATTATATCTCAAAAAAGGAGAATAAAAGAACAAAAGCTATGTATTCTGTGTTTAGAGTAACTTTTATATGCAGAAACTTGGGAACAATTCTATTCCCTTTGCATACTTAGATGATTTGGCCTTCTCTAATAAGCTACTATGAGTTGTTTTGAAATTACTATTTGATAAGGAGAATTTAAAAAATATATATTTCCCACTCTCTCATTTGATGTCAAAAGTGAAAGAAAGCAAATCAAAGACATAAGGTAAAATTATAGATGCTGGTTAAGTATCTCCAATGGTCTAATGGTTGTTCCAAGGTATATTTTATTTAATTCTACTGGATGTTACTGAGCTATTAAAACCAAAACTCTGCATTAAATTATGTTTCTTTCTATGTCCACTATAACAATTCAAGTAATAATAATTCATAGTAAGAATTACAATTTGTCATTTATAATGAGCCAGATACTATGTTAACATACTTTTTTTTAATGTTTATTTATTTTTGAGAGAAAGAGAGAGAGTGCAAGCAGGGGAGGAACAGAGAAAGAGAGGGAGACACAGAATCAGAATTAGGCTCCGGGCTCTGAGCTGTCAGCACAGAGCCCGATGTGGGGCTCAAACCCATGAACCATGAGATCATAACCTGAGCCAAAGTCAGACGCTTAACTGACTGAGCCACCCAGGCACCCCTTTTAACATACTTTCTAGCATGGAAAATTAAGTGTTGTGCCTAAAATAACACATCCAATAAGTAGAAGATTCCAAATCATGCTGGTAACAATGCAAACAACCTACACATGCTACTATGCATGCACAGTGCTTATCAGATACTCATTGATTGTGGTTTGATGGAATACAATGAAAGTATACTTATTTATAAAAAGTCACCTGCCATATGGCTGCATTTTTATAGACTTGAGTTAAAGACCTGTCAAAACTGAAGTTTTATTGCTTTTACACTATTTGATTAAATAGTTCCAGATAGTCAAACTAAACCCAGAATAGGAAACTTGCACCTAGATCTATCTCTAATAAGTAATCTCTTTTCTGACATCAGTTTACTTTTGAACAGATACATTACATAAGGGACTGGTATATGAGACAAGGTACTAAGGAAATCTATTTTTAATATGCACTGATTAAAAGGTAAAATAGCCCTAACCTTGAATTCCCTCACAGTTTCAGTTATGCCCTGAACTCTACATTTATGCCATAATTTTGTTTCATTTTGGTTTAGGGAAAGAAGCTTTTATGGCCAATGTCTATTGAGCTACTGTGGTCAAATATTTATTAAAAAGAGCATATTGATTTGCAGATTATAACTGACCACATATGAACCCTTCTTTCCAGTGACATTCTTATTTAAGGTATTGATTAAAGGCTTTTCAAACAGAAAGCATTTTTCTTGTCAGTTCAGTTATGCTGGCTTTTGTAATAAGCTAATTTGATTTCCTTTTTTAACCTTTGTTTGATTAGGGGAACAGACATTTGCATTAAAATTCAAGAGAGATGAAGTCTATCATCGATCTTGACTTCCTCATGGACCTCTCGTACTCAGCGAAAGATGATTTAGAGAATGTCAAGAGTCTTGGAACAACCATAATGAGAGAGGAAAAAAAATCACTTCAGACTTACAAACCAGTGAGGGCTTATTTGACAGAAAGGGCAATTGCATTTGGTGGATAGGTTTTAGAGAAATCAAATTCAGGAAGTTTAATTTTGTTCTTAAGCCAAGTCATTAAGAGATCTATGAGATGAACTGCCATTAATAAAGTACATGCTAGTTAAACCAAAACATTTCAAAACATCTGAAGAGGTTAAACAAAACACGTACATTGTCACTTGCCACAAAGGAAAACTAAAAGTAAATTCTAATATTTCTTTATAAACATGGTTCTGGTAAAACACCAACTTCAAGACAAGTTTGTGATTTAATCCTTTATTGCTGTCTGCAAATTATAGGAATAAAACCTGTATTAGCCACAGTCCTCCACTAGTGTACTCTGGGATTAATCAATTCTCTTGTACAATAAGACTCAAAGCTATCTGCAAATTCTTTTGGTTACCCTGGCCTCTGGATCCTTTTCCTAGCCAGGAACCAATGTATTTTGGAGCCTCAATAGGTCAGATCCATTGCTAATTCCTGAAATCTCCGCCAAAGATCTTTATCTGGATCTTTTCTGAAAGAAGAGGCTTCTTCCATTTTCTGAGGAGTCCCATTTTCTGTAGGGATAGTTTTTATTCAGTAAGAATTGAGCACCTACAATGAACCTAGTGATGTAGTAAATGAGCAATGATACATTGAAAGTATGTCAGGTGGGTCCACTCATTCTTTTTACTATAGCTATTCAAAACATTTTCAGCTAATACAATGTAATAGTGACCAAAACCAAAAGACAGGAAAAGGAAAAACAAAAAACAAAAAACAAAAAACAAACAAAAAAAAACTTGGTTAGAATCTCTCAAACAATTGGTTGCAAAATTTCTGGTTCCCAGGATAATTGGACTATCTCTCTCCTAACTCTACTGAATAAATTTCATGATTCTAGATTGCTTGGAAGAATTTCTGGAGTCAGCAGGCCATTGCTAATTTCTTGCTTTCTCTGCAATGATTGAGTTTATTTACCAAAAGTGACTTTCCATTATCCATCATTCTAACAAAGATGGTTCATCTTTAGTCCCAAGTTTCTAGATTTCACAGCTTATAGTTGTGGTTTGGCTATCTTTTTATACTAATTCTTAATTAATATAAATTGATGTTTTTCATTTTAAGTTAACATAAGCAAAGATTCTAGGGGCACCTGGGTGGCTCAGTCGGTTAAGCATCCGACTTCGGCTCAGGTCACGATCTCATGGTTCGTAGGTTCAAGCCCTGTGTCGGGCTCTGTGCTGACAGCTAGCTCAGAGCATGGAGCCTGCTTCAGATTCTGATTCTCCCTCTCTCTCTGACCCTCCCCTGCTCATGCTGTCTCTCTCTCAGAAATAAATAAAAACATTAAAATTTTTAAAAAAAGGACTGCAGATGAAATGAGATTGTTTATATGTAAAATAATTTAGAATTAAGAAAACAATACAACTAAAATACTTTTCAAATTCTGTGAAGCTGGGCTTTTTAACAGTAAAGATGACACTGTTTCATTTGATGTCTAACAAATAATAGAGATGAACAATATTCCATTTACGGTAACAAGTCTCCAAACTGTGTTAGTTGTATGAAAGTCGAATATCCACAAAACATGGCAAAAGAATTTAAGAGAAGCATTTTCATATGTCCCATATGGGCAAATCATTAACTGTTTTTTCACGTTATGAATCCAAAAGTATCTGTGTTATATTTTATATTGTGTTAAAATCAATATAATGTAATATAAAATTCATCCAGAGGATAATATATTTATGTATTCCTAAGGCATTTTTAGTGGAGGCATTTACTTGGGCTTTAATTTTTAAAATAACGCTGCTCAGCTCATACCTGTATTGTTCCTCCAGGCTCATAGCAGGATCAACAGTCTTGGCATCTGGGAAATCCATCAGACTCATCCCACTGGAGGTTTAGAAGGCAGACACAGCATTGTTTTAGTCTTCGGTTGCCTTTCAAATTCATCGAACAGAATTCCTTATCTCATAACAAAGATTTTACTAGAGTATTTTATGTGTAATTTATCAGAATAGCTGCCAAGATGTTCAATTTCTTTTTAAAGGCAGGAGCTTTAGGGCAGACAAGCTTGAGGCTTAAAAAGCCTGATTTTGCATACTCTTCATTTTCCCTGTGGTCTCTGAAGTCTAGTTTATTGGTAACTGCCATGTTACTTTCCTGTCTCAACTGGCTCATTACTCAAAGCCAATAATAATTGCTAAATATGACTAATATCACGTGGAAGGTCACAAAGTTCACTGCTAACCTTCATTCCAGCTCAAAATGTTTTCAAGGTTAATAGATTGATTTTGAGCTGAGATATGATGTATTTATAAAATGGAAGAAAATGAAAAATTTGGCATCACCAATATGCGGATAGTTTTAAGTGATTCATTTGTTACATTTGGACCGTAGCCATAAAATTCATTTGATATATATCACATAGTTATATTCTAACGTAGACACTAGAAAATAAATTAGCGATACATTTTGACATTAGACAATTTTACACACACACATACAGGATGAGAATTAGGGTACTACACCTTATTAACTATTTCAGCTGAGGAATATCATGTATGTAAAGTAGAACCTAACCGCTTTTAAAGATTGAGACTATGCTAAAATATAGTTCAAACTATAATTCTAAATGTTTTGTTTTTTTTTTAATTTACTTCTAGGAGAGAGAGAGAGACAGCATGAGCAGGGGAGGGTCAGAGAGAGAGGGAGTCACAGACTCTGAAACAGGCTCCAGGCTCTGAGCTCACAGTCAGCACAGAGCCCGACGCGGGGCTCGAACCCACGAACCGCGAGATCATGACCTAAGCGAAAGTCGGACGCTTAACCGACTAAGCCACCCAGGCGCCCCAAAACTATAATTCTAAAAGGCTGGTTGCTGATTGCTTCCCTTGATCTCCTTGCTTGGAGCAAAGACAAATGAAATTCCTGATTTCATCTCAGTTCTGTGCTTCTAATACTCTGTGGGGCCCTGGTTTTGGTCTATAAAAATCTCTTCTTTTGCCTACACCCTTGATTAGGACTGACAAGGACTCTGGGATGCCAGAGGGGTCCTTATTACCAGCCTTTCTCATCCCACCCAATGCCTGCTTCTGGGCCTAGGCTTGCAACCAATTCTTGAGCCTGAATTTACATTCCAGTTTCACGAGTCTGAGGATCCCTGGCCTCTGGTTCTGGCCTGGATTTATAGTTTGGCCCAGCTTTGCCAAAACCTGGCCCACCAAATAGAAGGCAGCATTTCCTGAGAGTTTTCCAAGTCTCTTTATGCTTTATGGCCCGTATTAAAAACAAGTCACCAAGGCCTGTAGTTTCTTCCTTTCAAATGTTGTTCACCATCCTTTTAATCTAGACCATAAGGTCTAGATTACTAAATGCACATTTATTTACATAGATAAGTGCATCTGCACTTAGCGCACCTTATATAGATTGTCTTTATTTTCAAGCTCTTCCTATCTCAATTCCTGATTGATTAGCCCAACCATGATAAATACCATGGTAGCCTTCCCCCAACCCACCACCACCAAAATATCACCAGCTACTTTCACTTTCATTACACAACAGCACACAAACCTTGGCTTGGCTTGGATCCTAACTGTTGTGCCACATTCTTATTCTCACTGTTTTAGGGAACAGGTGGATCTATGATCCACTCTTGACTCATCTCTACCCTTGCTAACTACAAATTGAGGAAGATCACTTAATTTAGCCAAACCTCCATTTTTCACCTCTGTACAATGATGAAAATGAAATCTTCCTTACCAGTTTTTGTGAGGATTAGTCATGCACTGCATAAAATTCCTAATGTATTCCATGGCAGGTGGCAAGGGCTCAGTACACTTGTAAGAAGGCTTTGTTACTGGACTACAGCTGTCACCACTTCTAGAAGACTCTTTGCCTACTCAATGCTCACTCTGTCTTTAAGACTATGTCATATTTCACATCCTTCACAAAGGCCATTATAATTAGACCAATGTAATCTCAAAATGTAGCAGTGTTTGACCACTTTCTATTCTTATCATTTCCTAGTCTTTCAGGTGTGATAATCTTATCTTTCCAACTAGATTATAAGCTCCAGGAAGGCAAACTAAAAATTTTATCCTCTGTCACTATAATTTTGCTGCTTCTTGGTCTTGCCTGGTTCCCTGCATTCAGTGTCCCTTTGTCCTAGGTATTTCTGGGGGCCTTCAGAATGTGTCTCCAGAGTTCATTAATATTTCCCTTTTGTGGTGTTCTAGCCTTTGTGAACCATAGCAATACCTTTACAAGACAGCTTCATCCATTCATTCCCATGCTGCCTCCAGGAAGCATGTCCATAGGCACCTGCCTCCACTGTCTGCACCATCATTCACATCATATCTGCTGAGCATACTCACTGCCCTCCCTGAAGACTGTCATGTCCACTGATCATCAGCTCATTACACTGGGGCCCCTAGATCTGTTCCCTGTGTCCCCAGTATCTTATGAGAATTTGTAAAAAGACTTTCTTACTGGATTAAGTCTGGATCCTGTTGCCTTTTTCCTTAGACTTGTTTCCTTCAAGGAGTCTTCAGTACCTCAAACAAGTAGACACCTAATAAGCCCCCTACCCACTCACCAGCCAGGTCTTATTCCCAGCACCAGCATCAGCTTAGCAGCGAGCTGGAACCTGCTTTACCTTCTTTAATAGAACTCTGCTGGACACACACATAATATCTAGCTAAAAAGCACTAAGCCAACAATTTTAGCCCAGTTATATAAATAAAATAATTTCAAGCATTAGGTTGAATCTGTACCATGGAATTTTATGATTTTTTAAAATCTTGTTTTGAAACTGTTTTTCTCCTGTCTATATTTTGTTTAAGTAAGAATGAAGGCAAATAATGTCTGTTATTTGAAACATGTATACAGAGGAATTTACAGAACAAGTTCAAATAACCTGGCTGAGGAAGACTAACCTTTGCAAAAGCACATGTTCAAAGAAAAACTGATTTTGCTTTTATGCACTTTAGCCAGCCAACAACAAAATACTTCCAACTGTAGAATGAGAAGTCATTAAAGAATGTTGCTTAGGGTACTTTTGAATCTACAAAAAGTCTGTCATTTTGGCGTTGTCATTAGCTGCCCCTGATTCCAGTTAGCCTCATATCCAGTCTGGTACACTTCCGGGTCTTCTGTTAACTATCCCTAACCTTCCCTTAGTGGATGATAGTGATCCTTGTAGACAGCGGTGGAAGCTTGGTGCTTAGAGGTGTCTCATGCAGCAGCACCCTGGTCTGCAGGAGACCATCTCAGATTCTGAAAGAGAAGCCAGAGAAGGGGAGGAGTCATTGGAAGAAAACTTTTAAAAAGAAGAGAAAGAAAAGTACTACGTTTCCCTGAGCCTGACCCTCTAGTTTTTAGTCTTATAAACACAATGCCTTTACCTGGTTATTTTAAGGATTTCAAATCTGAATATAGCACCCTACACAACACATATCCTAGACATGCATATACACACATGGACATGGACTCTTTCAGAGTTGAAAATACTAAGACAAACCAACAAGAGATTAATTTCACAGTTGTGGCCATTTTCTAGTAACATAAATTGGAAGCAGTAACTATGGAATTGATTTTCCAGATGATATGATATACAGATGTGGTATGCACAGAACATTAAAGCCAGAAGTGACCTTGGAGATAATCTAATTTTACTTCCTCAATTTGCACGTGAAGAAACTGAGGTCTCAAGTAATGAAGTAATTTGTTCAAAGTCAGGAATATGTTCAATATTGAAGCTGGCATTAGGACCCAGTTTTCTCCAAAATCTACCTTTTTAAAAATTCTGTCTTCATTTGCCCTATTTTGAAGCTTACAGCTGAAGTTGTCTTCTTAAGCCTGATTTTTGTACTAGAGGGGCTGCAAACAACCAGCCTGCTCAAGTGTAAGCATGTTTTGTCGGTTTCCACACATCCTATGCATAATATGTTATACAATAGCTGAAAGACTTGAAAGAAATCTAATTGATACTTTCCTTATTTCTAATGTCTGGTCCTTTCATTTAAGAATTCTCTCTCCGAATGCAGAGAACAAACTGAGGGCAGATGGGGTGGGGGGAGGGGAGGGGAAGGGGGGTGATGGGCATGGAGGAGGGCACTTGTGGGGATGAGCACTGGGTGTTATATGGAAACTAACCTGACAATAAACTATTAAAAAAAAAAAAAAAGAATTCTCTCTCCTTCTATACATGCCCCTAACTTGTCCCCAGTTTTGTGGTGGAGTTATTTCTGAGGCGTGAAGTTTTAGTAACTTTAAGCTATTGTCAGACAGCTCGTGAAAAGCAGTAGGAGGAAGCCCATTACCCATTGCCTCTAGCCCTGGCAAATTACAAGCCTGTTGCTTTTCACTACTTAATTTCATAAGATCATCCCTCTAGCACTCACCTTGGGCAGAAACTTAGGAGACAATAGACTATCTAGGCAGATACTGAAGAGAAATTGATGCCAGGGGGTAAGAAAAAATGGATGGAGTGGACAAATTACAGCGTTGCCTATTCAGTCATGAGAATGGAAACATGTCTGTGAATCAATGTATGAAAAGGATATTTAATAGGAAGGGAGAAGTCACTTTAACACCTGTTTCTTCTGCAATTGAATGTGCTAGTGCCAATCACTCACAGTCTGGATCCACTCTCCAAGCAGAAAATGACCTCACCCCTTTTCTTTTCTTTTCTTAACAGTACAGGGTCTATCTTTAACCAAACTGGGGAGCAATAACCATGGCATTGACTGCTGGGAAAGACTGTCTTAGAAGGTCTGCCCTGAGGCATTCGGGAATCAGGGCCAGGAGAGAGATTGTGAGCTTGTATAAATACAACCACATGAAATGAGGAATGCAGAAAATTTTTTTTTAAAAATCTGACTAAAGAGTGAACTCATTTTACCCTGAAAGTTACTAAGTCTAAAGTAATAAATGCCAAGATAAAGAGGAAGAGGCTCAGCCAATGCTTTTTATTACAATCCGTTATGGTAATGGAAAATTTTCTTTTGAACTGTAGCTGTCTGTGTTGACTTTGGTTAGGTGGAAATTCAGGCCCATTTATTGGGAAAGAAGGATTCCGAGTAAGCCTCAGCAGGGCTCAGCTCAGAGATTTGAACAGCCCCCATGGAAGGGCACCCTTTGCAGGGATCATGCAATGAAATGTTAATATAAGCTTATTTCTTTTCTGCACTTCTCCAAAACTTGAGGCTCCCTCCATGCAAATTTGTGGAGATGGCATTTCATCAGAGGCTCTCACTAAGCTCAGTCTTATTCTTTTCCAGGCACCTGAGTCAGCACTGTGGTGAGCAGTGCAAAGAATACAACATCATGATTATCTTGGCCTCAGAAATGCATTATTTACACTTTTAGGTTTTATATTTCTCCAGAGATAAATAACATATCTAGAACACATTTCCAAACAGCTTACAACTTTTCTTCAATAAAACTCAGTCTTTTTATTGATTCTAAATTTCTGGCTGATTCCTTTTTTTTTTTTAAAGAAGAGTTCTCAATTTATTCATATAGCTTGACACGTACATCTTTAAAAATGCAGAATAATATCAGGTATGTCATATTCTTCTATCTGCTTAGGATAAAGGAAACTTCTTTTAATTTCTATTTTCATATGACTTTATTTCATTTTCTTTTTTTTGTTTTCTATTTAAATTCAAGTTCATTAACATACAGTGTAGTCTTGGTTTCAGGAGAAGAGCCCAGTGATTCATCTCTTACATATGACATGCTTCCCAAAAGTGCCCCTCTGAATGCCCATCACCCATCTAGCCCATCCCTCCCCACCTCCTCTCCAGCAATCCCTGGTTTGTTCTCTGTATTTAAGAGTCTCTTATGGTTTGATTCTAATGTTCACTAAGAGTTTCTTCAGTGAGACAGTGATAGCCTTCAGGACTCCCAGGTGTGGATTCATTCTGTTATCATTTTATAGCACATGGGAGAAGACATGTAGGCAAGCAAATAAGAAAGATGCAACATAGTAATTTACAGTAAAGTAATACACAGGATGTTTTGGGAGTGGGAGGAAGCTGATAATTAATTGGGCCTGTGGAAGGGAGTTCGAGGAAAGTCTCATAGAAAAAGAGCTGTCTGAACTGGTTATTACCATGTAGGGTGAGTTGGTGTTTCAAACAGGAAACATTTGCAGAGGCCCAAAGGTATGAAGATATGTGACACATTCAAAGAATAGCCTCTAGTCTGATCTGGCCAGAGCCTTGTGGCTGGTAGGGAAGGTGGAGGCTGGGCAGTGACCAGCAAGAGATGAAACTAGGTAGGTTGGAACTGAACCGTGAAGTGCTCTGTACTGGATTGTCAAGGACTCAAAACTTCTTTTACCAAAGAGCAGAGAACCCCCTTAACTTAACAGCTGCATTCTTCTTCATGGTAAGTAGACATCACTCGATTCTTACCTGTAGGGGGTTTCCCCTCTACAAGGCTTGGTAATACATTCTTCAAACTCATACACTCCCTTCTTAGCCCTCCAAGAAAACTGCATTTCACAGTGTCCCATACAGTTATGTGGAGCCATGTGACTGAGTTCTAGCCAATGAAATGTGGGCGAATGCAAAAGATGCCACTACCATAAACCTCTGGTAGAGAATTCTGAGACTCCAAAGATGGTGGAGTCACTAGACACAAAGATGGGGGGGGGGGATCTCAGAATTGCTGCACGGGAGGCCATCCACCAAATACTCAGACTATGACTCCATTGAGAAATAAACTTTCTATGCCATTAAAGCTACAAAGAGTTGGATATCGTCCATTCCTGTAGTTTACCTATCCTAATTCACTGGGTGAAAAAATTTTCAGGGAAAAAGTAGCTGCTTGCACATGGTATATTCCACTATATGAATAAATACCAATGGTGCTGCCTCACTTTTCTCCAGAAGGACTCCCAGGGCACATGTCTAGCTCCAGATTATGTCTGACTAACTTATTGTCAATAGGTTTGCAGTGGTTACCTTGTTCTTGCAACCCTGGTTGACTGCCTCCATAAGGCAGTGTGGGACCAGTTCCATAAAACCAAATCACGTCTCTCCTTGCTCCTCCCATCCTTTACACATCATTCAGAGTGTCAGCTGTGTTTTATGACTTTCCTCAAGGCCACTCTTGCTTTCATTTTAATTTTATTTAAGGTGCACATAAATATACTTATTTAGGGAGTGCTTGGGAGCTGCAGTCTATAATAGGTCTAATCTCTATGCCTCCCTGGAGATAAGTCTAAATGCAATTTACAGAAAATTCTTCTTCCAGGAAAATCTGAGCCAGTTCTGAAGAAATGAGAGTAGGAAAAGTATGAAGGGTCAAGGACGAAAACACCTCACTTGGAATTCTTGCTGCAAGGGGCTTGTAACATATGGCTTTAATCACTGTTTCTGACCATGTTATTTAAAAGAGCTTTTGAATCCAGAGACATGGGATAATACTGACAAATCTTTTAAGATTGGTCGCAAAAGATTTCCTTAACTGAGTGTAACACTTAGGAATTTGAACTCACTTCATTATCTGATACCTTAAGTTTTTATATTCTTAGAGTCTAGGTGAGAGTGTAGCATAGCAATTCTGAGAGGTAGCTGAGAGCTTCTCTGAAGAGATCCAACTATTCAACATGATGCTGTAGGACTTCTGTCATGTTTTCAGTATTCCTGCATTGAGCTTTATCATCCCACAAGTTATAACTGGCATCAATTTAATGAATTATTTCTTGAAGAAATCCATAACAGCATTTTACAAAAAGCATTATTATTCCTATATTTGAGTTTTCTACTAAAATTGTTTTCATTGAGGCCTGCTGAAAATTTAGACAAGATGATATAGATCGTTCCACAAAAATGAGGGTTCCCACAGGAAGAATCTAGAAAATGATTCAATATCATGGAGTCAGACTCCCTAAGATGAAATCTTGACTCTACCACTAGGAAGCTGGAGGACCTTGGACAAGGTCCAAGAGAGGTCCTCAACCCCTCTGTGCCTCAATTTCCATCTCTATCAAGAGAATGATAGCAGTATCTATCTCAATCAAGAGAGTTATAGCAGTATCTACCTCATGAGGCATGGAAATTGTATCATTTGTTCACAATTATCCATTTCCTTTTTCTCTTTTCCAGTTTTCCCTGTAGACATTCTCAACCTACTGATTGGATATGAGGGTTTGTGACTTTCCAAGATGGGCCATAAATAGATGAGCCATTTGCCTCCTCTGAGCAGAGGTTTTTAGAGGAGATCTTGTGTTCTGACCTCCACCCTGAGACCATAAAATTTCATGCAATGGCTACTTCTTCATCCTGGGTTCAGGAACAAGAAGACACAGGGAGCATTGCCAAGAAGAGTTCAGCAGAGCTGCAAATATCCAGAAATTCTAGAACTAAACTCCACTATTGTATTATATTGGGTTTTGGAGAATAAGAGGACCAACAACTTTTCACTTTACTCATAGGTCACTGAATCAAGAAGAGCAGCCAGCTGACATGATATATATTCACCAGATTCTGGACATCTGAGCCCAATGCCTGTAGTCTTCGGGTATCTTGGGGAGAGGTGAAAGCATCTTGTGAGCAGAAAAAATCGAGGCAGGCTGCAGTTTTTGCTCATGATTTTTTTGAACTAGGGTTCAAAACTGAAACATCCTATTTTCTAACAACTTAAAAAATCTCAAATTAAGACAAAGATTGTTCACAGATCTATCACATCCATGGCCAAGCCTACTGATTAGATTAGTATGGCCTTAGTAAATTATCTCAGTTAGACAAATGGCTCGGGGAAAAGACACTAAAGGTGCAGTCCATCTGAAGCTTGATAAGATCAAAGTATCTATGAATGTATTTCTTGAAAAGTTATGGGTATGGCTATTGACTCACATGGAACTTGTTGGGATCAAACCAATAAAGCAGCTTTGTAGAGAGATATGTTGCCAAAGTACTCCCAGCCTGGATTAGAAGAGAGTACAACTGTTTAAATAATAATTCTTGGGTCCCCAATCTTCTACAGGTGTGAAGCAATCTGAGATAGCCTCTCAGTTACAAATGGGGTCTTTTCTAATACTCACTTCAGAAGAGGCCAAGGAGGATAATGGAAAAGGAAGAGCTGTCCAATCATGCATCATGGAGAATACAGAGAAATGACTCCCAGAAAATATAACTGGAGCAAATCAAGGAACAGTCCCTACCATTAGCATAGAGGAACTTGCAACTTGCAACTTCTGTTCAGTGGAATATCAGAACTGTTATTCACCAGTGACTGGTATGTACCTCCCATTCTTCCAATTTTTTAAATATATATATATATACACATATGTATTTAAATGTATATATATTTACATATACATACATATATATGTGTATATATATATTGAGAGAGAGAGAGAACAAGAGGGGTAGGAGGCAGAGAGAGAGGGGAAGAGAGAGAATTCCAAGCAGGTTCTGCGCTGATAATGCAGAGCCCAATGTGGGGCTCAAACTCACGAAATGTGAGATCACGACCTGAGCCAAGATCAAGAGTCAGATGCTCAACCGACTGAGCCACACAGGTGCCCCCATTCTTCCAATTTTTTAATAAAGTGTCCCCACTCCACTATTGTATTATATTGGGTTTTGGAGAATAAGAGGACCAACAACTTTTCACTTTACTCATAGGTCACTGAATCAAGAAGAGCAGCCAGCTGACATGATATATGTTCACCAGATTCTGGACATCTGAGCCCAATGCCTATAGTCTTTGGGTATCTTGGGGAGAGGTGAAAGCATCTTGTGAGCAGAAAAAATCGAGGCAGGCTGCAGTTTTTGTTCATGATTATTTGTCTTCTCACTGCCATTGCCAATCTTTTCGGTAGATGGAGTACACTTACTCCACTGGCTTTGGGTGTGGCTATGTGACTTGCTTTGGCCAAAGGGACCAGAATGAATGAGATGTCTGTCATGATTGAAAAGATGATTTCAGAAGCACTGCAAGTTTCCACCAACCTTTTCGCCGTCTCAGAAAGTGGCTTTAACCTGGTTTTCAGAATGAAAAGACATGTAGAACCCAGCAAAGACCAGCAGTGCTGCAGCTGACTCTCAGCCTCAATGTAATATGAGCCTAAAATCAGTATTTCTTGTAATCCAACAAATTTATGTGTTATAACAACAAAAGTTAATACATGAGAATGTCTTGAGCTTTTGATGTGATAATACATGCTTAATGCAATGGCTGGCACATCCTAAATTCAAAATTAATGTTCAGTTCTGTCATTGGTGTCATCTCTATATTCCCATTCACTTATAACAGCTCTAGGAACAGAACTGGCATTATTCAATATTTGTTGAATGATTGAAGATGGATTATTGAAATGTATACATTTTGTAAAGTTAAATAAGGTGAATGAAATAGAAAATTGGTGCAAGTATTTCAAATATAGATCAAGCAAATATGTCCCCTACAATTTATAGGGTATATGCATATGATATGAATGACAATTTTAAAAACCATTAAATATTGGGGTGCCTTGGTGGCTCAGTTGGTTAAACGTCCAGCTTCGGCTCAGGTCATGATCTCACGGTTCATGGGTTCGAGCCCCACATTGGGCTCTGTGCTGACAGCCAGCTCAGAGCCTGGAGCCTGTTTCAGATTCTGTATCTCTCTCTCTCTCTCTCTCTCTCTCTCTCTCTGACCCTCTCCTGCTCACGCTCTCTCATTCTCTCTCTCTCTCTCTCAGAAATAAATAAAACATTAAAAAATTAAAAATAAACCCAATAAATATTTTTGGCCAACATTTTTTGCTCTTCCAAAATAGGAAAGTCAAGTTTTCTAGCATGAATGAGTTCCAGAACTGTAAGAAATGTTTCATCAGTTGCTTTGGTGGCAAATACTCAGTAAACCTGAATCAGACTCAGATTCTGGTTAATGGGGCTTTCTGAGAACATCATTCCAGAGCAAGGACATAACATTCTTTCTGAGATTTTTAGAGTGCTTCCCCAAGCTGACTTTTGGAGATACTGTTGATGACTTCTAAGGTCATTTATTTTTGGACCTTAAAAGATTCCTACAAATAATGGACAGCTCACTTTAAAGCTGCAGTAACAAGGAAAGAAGGGTGATAAAATTGGATAATAAAAATTATGAGGGATTTATTTGGGGCTCTTTAAAAATTAAGATGACTCCTTGGAAGGGCACATCCTTTTAAAATTTGAAATGTCCCCTTGGAAATGAAAGGATATTCCAGGGTGAGTGAAATACTTTCTTGAACTCCCCTCCTTCTGAGGCCTGCAAAGTTTTTAACTAAAATGGGAATAAAGAGTTGGTGATTTTTCTTTTTTCAAAATAACTACAGTATCATAAATCATGACATCACTTAACATTTATATAGTGAATTCAATTTGAAGTTCTTTCACATCTTTTTTGTCATTGTTCTCCATATCAACCCCATAAGTCAAACTACACAGGCTTTATTACTGTCTCTATTTAAAGATAACAAAAGAGAGGCTCAGAGAGATTTGAAGACTTGTCTAAAGTTGCATAGCCAGCGAGCAGCAGAGGTGGCTCATTTTGCCTCAGGACCATTGTTCTGTTATCTATTATTATACCTCAATTAAAAAGTAGCAATTGACTTCCAGTATTTAAATGGCAGAATAAAGGTATTAGCTGCCCCTTTCCTCTGTCCTCCAGAAACATGAGAAGTAGAGCTGAATGCTGCATCACAGTTATCCCATCCATCCATGAGGCAAGATGGAGGTGGTCTGTGCATGGCACATAGTGCTGCCAGTCTCTGTTGGGCATGAAGAAGTCTGAAAGAGCTCACTCTTGTACATGAATCTGCTGGGAGGATCTTCCCCATGATGTACAAAGCTACCTTCCTGCCACACAGGCACCACCTGCAATTGCTGGTCTAGAATGCCCATCCTAAAAAGGAGTGATAGCCAGATGAAATCATCCAGGGACATAGTATACAAAGATACGACAAGAGAAAAGATGGAAAGAGACAGAGAGCCTGGGCGCTAGGGAGCAGTGGTGTGGTGACAAACTAAAAAGCATCAGAAATGTGGCACTATGGCCCAGGCAAAAACTGGCATCAAGTATGTGTATCACCATGAATTCATGAAAGGAAATGAAGCTATCAATTGATGAAATAAGAGTTTCCCATTGGGTTGTGAGGACTCCAGGAAGATAAGTGAAATAATAGGATCAAAAAACAAACCCTCAGGGAAATACAAGGGTGACTTTGGATGCAGCACGAAGGAGAATAGACACTGCTGAGAACACATAAGGACAGTGGACGACAAGAGTGAGAAAACTAAATGGCAATAAAAGAGAATTGAAAGGGATTTGAGATAAATAATCAGTAAAGAAGACACTTTCATGAGATCCAGAATTAATGAGACCAAATCTAAATCCTAAATGGCACATCTTATTCAAGGGGAAAAAAAGTTTTGTGGACACTGAGACATAGCCTAGTGAAGTCCTGGATATCCAGGATAAAGAGAGATTTCCTAACAATGGAAACATTATATAAACAGCACAATGCAGATAAAAATAAAAGAGGATATTAAGAAGAAGGTGATGTAAGGGTAATGACTTCCTTAACTTTCACAGCCAGGCAGCAAAGCTGATAAACCAGTTAATATGACTTTTTAAAATATATAAAAATATATACAAATATAAACATAAAGAAAAATAATCAAAATCAAAATCAGCTACTAGAAGGAGTACTAAGGAGAAGAAGTAAACATTGCTGATTTCACCATTAATATGGTAAGGAGTCAAAGAATGCTGATCAAAGAAATAGAGGTCTTAAGTAAAGTACACCTCATGCTTACAAAAACGAACCACTAGAGGAAAAATTTATATTTTTTATATTATCAGCAAAAAAAACAAGAAAAAACACATACCACATAGTGAAACATAGAAATAAAAGGATTAATAAAAAACAGAAGTATATCATTAATTATGACAAAAAAATAAGATCCATCAAATCCACCTTAAGAAATTTATCCTCCAAATATATTCATATATATGTACAGAGATGTCTACTGCACAGTTGTTTGTAACAGTAAAAGCCAGGGAACAATTTAAAAGTTTATTAATAGCAACTGATTGAATCAATTATACCACAAAATGGAACACTATACAGCAATCAAAAAGATTGACACAGCTTCAAAACCATATTGTTAGGTTTAAAAATAATGTATAGAATACACAACCATTTGTACAAAAAATCATATGCACATGTAATATATAATCTGTGTATGTGTATATGATTGTAGGTACATACTATCTTTGGAAGAACAAAAAAAATGGGTAAAAATAGATGTGACCAGAAAGGGAAACTGGGTCAGTAGAAGATGAAGGCCAGAAGAGCACTTCTTATGTATGCCTCTACACCTCCAGAACGGTGTATGTGTGCAGATTCTGTCTAACCAAAATCATATCAATTACCAAATTGTTGACCTTGTTATGCAAGTGCCAATTTATAATAGGTTGGGCATCAATATAATTCCTTACCTAGAATATCTCTGAGTATCCAGTTCGCTTATTTGTCCCATTGAAAGATAAGATTTTATTTTGCCTTGGAATCACATAGAACTTGACTTAGAAGGGACTTGAACACAGATGCCACCATCATCTAGATAGAAGAGGTCCAGACCACCAGCTAATGTCTGCTTCAGGGGAAGTGTAGAGAATGCCTACCATTTGTGAGCATGCTGATCAGACACAAGGAAACTAAGTTAAATCAGATTGAAGTCATAATTATAGTTAGACAGAGGGGGGATATGTCCAGGGGCACACCAGGACAAGTTGTGAAACTATTATTAAGTACTCTTCAATTTTTAACTTTTATAACTGAATGTCCGCTCCCACTGAGAGTGCCATCCTGCAGACATCATTTGAAGTGAGAAAACATTTCCTGCTTTGCCTGTATTTTGTGGGTTTTTTCAGCTTTCTTCTCATAGATTATAATCTCCAGACCTACACCTGAGGGACAATTTACACAAGATTATCACACAGAATGATCTCCCACAATTTGCTGTTTTAAGGCAAAAATAAAGAATCACAACTGCCTAGGGAGAAAAAAAGAATTATAAGGGCAGCCTCCCTCTTGAGAGTTGAATTTGATCCTTTAAGGCCAGCAATTCAATCTTTTAAAAGGCACATCTCTGTTCTAATCAATCAAGCTTTCATTTCCAATGGCAATAACCTTCCCTAGGCACTCAAGAAATCAGAAACTAGAGCCTTAGTACATGAAAAGTCAATATAGTATTTTCGACAAAGTTGACTTGGTCCTACAAACCTACCCAGGATTTTCTCAACAGGAAATCTGACGTTTCAATATATCATAGGATATCAACACCATCTATCAGTGCCAATCTGTCACATTAAATGGAAATGATGTGGTTTGCATCTGGGACTTCAGGAATAGAGTTTCTGATAAATTTGAGAAAAAACAAAGATAAGAAATAGCCCCCCGTGTGTGTCCAAACTCACGTCTTGGGTTATATTGCTTTGTGAGGATTGTGTCCGAAGTTGACTGATGAGATATTCCGGGCATTAAAGGTTCTGATTCTAGTTACTTATGATAGCAAGTGGCTTTGCAGATATCATTGGCCAATAAAAAGGTCAGAAACCATGGGCATGATTCCAATCCTCTGTCTTCCTCATTAACAAACTTTTGTGTGTAGTAGAAGATTCATAACATCTAGGTGACCCACAAAGTGAAATTTATAGTACAAGTAGTTTTGTAAGGTTTTTTTTTCACAGGATTTCCCAACATTACAAATTTGCTCAGGGAACATTCAAATTTTCACAAGACTAGAAAAATAATCTTCTATGCAAATATATTCCAAGGGCTGAATAGTCAAAATGACATCATGATGGAGTTCATATCTTAACACACTGGTGTGTGGGTAGTTAATGGAAGAGAAGTTCTAAGGCCTGGCTTCAGGTCACAGCCTGACCCCAAACCACCACAACCACCACCATCACAGTATGAGGCATGTAAGAACCAGAGGCTATTTAACTTTCAAAGCCTGCAAAACAAGTATCAGAATAGCTGGTCCACCTTTCCACACATCTTCTAGGAGAACTGATGGCAGTGAAGTTTGTGCTTATATTTTGTGTGCTTTAAAAAGGATGTCACTGTTTTTCAGGCCATTCTTAGTAGTAGTAATTCTGGGCTCTTCATAACTATTCTGTATCTAATGCTTTATATGGAAATTTCCTAGTTGGATCTAGTTATCTTTTTAAATTACAACATGTTAGGGGTGGGTGCCTAGGTGGCTCAGTCAGTTGAGCATCCCTTTGACTCATGTCACGATCTCACGGTTCGTGAGTTTGAGCCCCACATCAGGCTCTGTGTTGACAGCTCAGAGCCTGGAGCCTGCTTTGGATTCTGTGTCTCCCTCTCTTTCTGCCCCTACCCCACTCGGGCTCTGTCTCTCTCTTTCTCAAAAACAAAAATAAACATTAAAATTTTTTTTAAACCACTTTATTGGTCTGCATAGTTAATGTATCTAACTTGATGAGTTTGGAGAGAAGTATACACCAATTAAACCATCACCACAATCCATGCCACAAACAAGTCCATCACCTACAAAAGTTTCTTCCTGCCCTCTTTATTTATCTACATGTATGTAATAAGAACACTTAACATAAAATCTACCTTCTTAGCAAAATTTTATGCAGTATTAACTGTAAGCTCTATGCTGTACAGTAGATCTGTAGGATTGATTCATCTTATAAAACTGAAACTTCTGGATCTAATTTTTAGCTTAAAATTTCCCACCACTAAAATCAAGAAAAATTTTTATAGCTCAGGTGACAACCAATCATCTCTGTGTGTTAACAGTATTATCATAAAATAAAGGTAATGATAATTGCATTTCATGACACTTTTAGATTAGTTCTGATCATTTTTTCAGACATACAGTTATAAAAGTTGCTTGTTACAACTATGCACATAGACTTTCTTTATAGAATCTAAGCCTTTTCCTACCGCTTTTTGTTCAATTAATACACACAGTTATTTTAAACTAGTAGAACTGTTTAACCATCTTATTAGAATTTGTTTTCCAGATATTTAATAGGACAGATTTCGGCAATGCCATCCCTCTGAACTGCTGGACTCATGTAGATATGATATTTTCATTTTGCTACCAAGTCCTCCGACCAAGCTAAGCAGGCTGGAGAGAACCAGTGCATGATGGGGGGGGACCCCTCTGCATAAGTCTGTGAAAGGAGGCAGACTCTGCTGCTGTGCTGGCGAGTCACCCAAGATGCACACAGGAAGGAAAATGAATCCATCCTGTGGCCAGAGTTGGAACTACCTAGAAATCCTCCCTGATTCCCTTAACGACTCTAGTTAAGACACTATTAGTAGTGACTTTTTTAACTGTTCAGCAGCAGTGTGAGACTGGGTGCCCCAGGATTTCTCTCATTAAGTGAGAAAGGTCAGGAGACAGTCAGAGTCACAGTTGTTTAAAGGTCCCAACAAATCATTTAATCCGCAGGCCATGTGGAAGAATGTCATATACACGGGGCACCAGTTTGTGGTTTTCAAACAGGACAAATGGGTGTGGGCTGAAAATGTGGCATAACCACCAAGAAAGAACTGAAATTGCCAAGCAGGAGACACAACTACACGCCCTGATTATAATCTGTTGCCTGGTTGCCTCCTACAATATGAGCTCACGACAGTTATCTGTAAGAAGATAGCATGTGTAGCTGAAAATAATGAAGGGTTCAGTGCATTGCTTCATCTACCCCTGCCCGTCCAGTGACAGAAAAGTGTGCCAAGAGAAGTTCTAGACAGGAGAAGACCCCAGAGTCCCTGTCCTGGCACTGTCATTGACAAAAGCAAGTCCTGCAAATGCTCTCGGCCTTGCTATCCTCATTCATAAAATGGAAATAACAATAATAGCTCCATCTGCCTTGTAGAATTGTGCTGAGGATGAAGAAAAACAGTCAACAAGTATCCAAGAGCTCCCAGTGCTCCCAGAAGGGTAGACCCCGATGGGAGCTTAAAGAGAGCTAAGAAATAATATATGGCCTGGAGTATTTCACAATAGATTTTTGCAAGAATTGGAACTAAAACCTGTGAAATACTGGTAAAGCATTGGGTAGTATTTGCACAAGTGTGCAGTTACAGGACATAATCTATAATTCCCCTAAGGCTTCACAGGCAAGGGAGGGTATCCGTGGAGGGGTTACTGCTGGGCTGGGTCCGAAAAGATAAAGCAAAGTTGGCTGGACAAAGGAAGGAAGGACGGACGTTCTTACTAGAGAAACTACACCAATGAAGACTGGAACAATGAGCAGGGCTATTCAAGGGGCCATGAGGTGATTGGCAAAATTGTTCAAGAAAAGTAAGGGAAAGAAATTGTGCAGGCAGGAGGAGATCTGATTAATGCAACAATGAAACCAGGTGAATGAGGTATGTAAGCAAAAAGAAATGGGGGTACAGGGGCTTTTCAAGCATCAGTGACCCAGTGTTTAAGGAAGATTGTGTGACAATTAGCATGTAAGCTGGTAAGAGCTAAGAAGACGGAAAGCAATATGAAAAAGAGTCTATTACCCACTCTTAGCAGTGGTAATGGAACCATAATGGAAAAAAAACTGGAAAGACTAGTTGACTGGATACAGGGGTTAGAGATGGGTTTAAAAGCTGACGCAAGTGGTTGAGACTGGGTCTTTGAAAGACAGTATACACTGACAAATTTACTGGAGGATCATTTCAAGTAATTGTTCCACAGAGAATTCTGAATGCAATCAATTCGTCAATTACATTTCCTCACCACAAACAGCTATTCATTACATGGTTCTGTAAGTTGGTTTTCTTGATTTTTCCACCTTGATGTAACATCAACTCCTGCTCTCCAGTTTTGCAATAAATGTTCACCATTGTGTCCTTTTTGTGTTTTTTTTTCTAATATTTGGATCTCTGAAGCTTGGAAGCACAATTGTTTGTAGAATCCATCCATCATTTTTGGAATCAGTACACTACTTTTATGAATTTTAGTTACTGGATCTTAGTGGCAAAACACAATTCCAGTTTAGTACACTAGATGGCAGAGAATAACTACTTTCCCTCCATCCCATTAAAGAAAAATGAAAGCCACAGTATGGAAAAAAAGAAGCATTATGGCTCACACATTACTGTTTGTCCTCTAAGCTCATGTAAGAAAACTCAACTTTTATACATAACAGCTATTTACACTCCACTGAAAAGCGATTGAGGGTAGGGATCAGTCTACTCAGACCTGAGTATGTATACTTTGCTTTTTGGGGGGTTGGTGGTTTTGGTGTTTATTTGTTTTAAGTTTTCTGTTTAATTGACTTTGTTTTGTTTTTGCCCAGGTAGGAAATGGTGAAGGGAACAAATAATGAAAGTGGTAATGATAACATTATGAAGTGAGACCACATTGATTATAATGCATTATTTATTCATTCATTCATTCATTTTATGCAGGGCAGGGTAGAGGGAGATCAGGTGGGAAGGAGACAGTGGGAATTTATACGTGGAAGGTACACACATGATCACGATGAATAACAATGAGACTATTCCCAAAAGCCACACATCATCATCACCAAAGAAACTTTGCCAGCCTTTAAAAAGTGCCCAGACACCCCAGGGCTGAGAAACATTGCCAAAAGTTACTTTAAGAAGACATTTAGTTTATCTTTCTGCTTCTGGATACAACTGTACTTAATCAACTTGGTAGAAGGAAACTAACAGTGGACTTCAAGCCTGACTCTAATTTTAAATTGCTTGGAAAAGTGGCTTGAGTCAACATCCTTTGCGTCTATTTTGTACGACACCCTACATAGTGAATCTCACCTTGACATTGTATAGTAAGTATCACCTCTACCCCAAAGGAACTTAAAATCCACTGGAGCCTGTGAGACATCTACGTATTTTAAATATTTTAACAGCATTCAATGTCCTCCTACATGTTTTCTAACTATAACTAGAAAGTAAAATAAATATTTTATTTAGTATGAATTTCGGGTGAAAATTCTACTTATGATATTTTTAGGTATCTAGTTTTTCCTCCAAAAAAAAAAAAACCTCAAGGAAGAGACAGCTATTTAAAGCTACTAAGCTCAAATTCAAGGCTTCTTATTTCTACACATTTCCTAAAATCTCTGGTCGTTGTGAATAAACAGAGTTTTTTCCTGACCAACTCTACTGGAGGAAAAATCCTCCAGCGTATTTCAAGTTCTGCCCCCACACAATGGGACTTCCATATGCTTGCTGTCCCCATCCCTTGAGCTTCCTCTTTGTGCTCTGTTCCAAGTGGAAGGGCTGTTTCTTAGATGAAGCCAGTGCCTTGAGGCCCTACTAACACTCTGCACTGAGCGACAGCAAGCTAGCTGAGAAGAGAACGGCCCAGGCGGCTGCCCACTTCGGAGCGCGCGCGACCGTGCGGGCTGGGAGAGGCGCGCAGCTCGGCCCCGGGAGCAGGCAGGCCTNCTGCCCCGGGGCACGCGGTTTTCCGGGAAACTCGGAGGTCAGCCTCCCTGCTTTCTTAACCGACTTCTTACCTTTATTAGAAGAAAAGCCATCGTGGCCTATGGTAGTCTCAAGTCTTCGTGTGATTTCACTTTCCAGCTTTCCTAGCAAGGTGAGATTATCTGTGCGAGCAGTATTACCATATATAGGGAGAAAAGTGCCTGGTGAAAAAAAGAACTCAAAAGAAGCCTGAGTCAGTGGTATTAAGTAGGAGTGTCTGCTGGGAGGGTCGGGACGAAATCTGCCCTTCAGCAGACATGATTACCAACCGTGTTAAGTCTGCAGATGATTCAAAAGACAGATCATAAAACGGAAGTGTTGCAAATGCCAGCGCACTCAGGGAACTCCAACTGGCATGAGTTATAAAACAGTTAACATTATTAAAATTCTGAAGAACCTGAAAGATAGACTTTGCTCAACCTTGATTTTTTAAAAATGGTAATTGTTACTTCCTTTATCTCTACAGTTGTTTCGCTTTTGATTGAAAGAAAACAAGAAATACTCTAAACAGAAGCAGTCCAGCTTGTGCTCTAGGATAAAAATCTCTGTGCCTTTGAAGCATTGCTATACGTATAAAAATAATGCAAATAAAACAACATAAAACAACCTTGCCGGCAAGTCCAAACGTTTATTATAAATATGTATGATAATGGCTTTGATGTTTGTGAGGTGATAGTTGCTGGCAAACCAAAAACTAGACCTACCAAGAATTTTGACCAGACTGTTTTCAAGAGGAGGGAAAGGACTTTTGGATGAATGTTTGTTAAAGAGTAGAAAGCTTTTATGTCTATCTGTTCCTGACTCTTCTATTTTGCCAGCGCATGGTTACCTCACACTACCTCACCTTTCCACTCATAAAATGGTCGTTAACATCTGTCTCTACTTATTTTTTAGTACTGTATTAAAATATGTGATTATGCTTCTAAAGTTTTTTGAATCCCTTGGAAGCAATAAATTCTCATTTTTAAAACTTACATAAGGTTATATTATCAAGTGATAATAATCAATATACAGTTTTGTATATACGTATCTATTTGGCCATATTGATTATCAGATTATAATAAGTCTGTCACATGGGAAAATTAAAATTATACTAAATAACCAGCATGAGCCCATGGGTTTATTCTTGGATTCCATAAAGCTGGCAAAAAAAGGAGTATCTATTCTGTGCAAATCAGTCAGAAAAATCCACACCACTGATAAGACTGAGCAAGGTGACACAGGGAACCAAATTACCCAGTGAGCATCTTTTTGCATAAAATAGAGAGAAAAAAAAATTTTCCCTCTAAAACAACAATATTTTTTCCACTAAATAGACTATCTTTAATTTGTTAAACAGAAGTTAACATTCTCATTGTGGAAATTTCAAACAATTCAGAAAAGCAAAAAGATAAATCTATCACTTTACACTTCTACTCTCCCGAGAGACCAGAGAGGTAACATCCTGCCAGACCTCTTTCTAAGGATGGACACACACACTCGCCCGTGCACATGCATGCACACCTCCATATGATCATAAGATAATGTTCTGCGATGAAGTTTCTATAACTTTATAGACATACATCTATAAACTTATAATCTATAGACTTATAACTCTACAATATGTATAGATCAACCCTATTCTCTATATTGACTGAGCCATTGACTGAACATACGAGAATGTATTTAATCTGTCTCCTTTCTGAAGTTTTAAGAGTCCCCTCGGTGGTTTCCCTGTTGTGGAAAATGCTGCCGTGAACATCTTTGAATTTTTGCATACCCAGGACCAGCTGATTTCCCCCAAAGGTAAATTACATAAGAGGAATTTCTGGGTCAAAGTGTATACACTTCGAAAATGTTGTTATAGTTTCAGTTGTTCTTCTCCCTTCAAAAGTATTTCATGTACCCACTTACTACATTGTACTTGTTTTCTGTAGCTGTTGTTTCTGCTGCTGGAGCCATTCTGGTTAAGGTATGATTGGCATTTTAACCATTTAGCATTATGTCCTTATGATCAAAGGCCCCCTCCCCAAATGGATCATCTGATCCAGCCAATCACTGCCCTTTCCATGGGCTTTCCCCAGCAGGCCAATGGAAAACAGTGTTTCCTTCACTATTTGCTACACAAGCACCTAAATTCAGAACTCTGGAAAAGCTGGCTGGTATCCAGAGCATGGTTTAGATATGAGCCACTCCCCTCAGGTGGAAATCTGAATGGTGGGACTCCCACCTGCTTTTCTGACTGTCCTGAAGCATTAACAAGCATACAGAGAGAGAGAGGGCTGGTGGGGAGGGCCCCCTCAGGCCTGGAGTCAGTTTCCCTACCAGATGTAGGAAAAAGATAACGTGAATGAGATGAAGTCAACCATTAGTTCATCTCTTTTAACAGCCAGTGCTTCCTTCTGTCCACAAGTACATTTGGCACAGACAACTCTTCTGGAGAGGAAGCTAGGAAGGCCATGGTCAATGGCAGGTCAATCTGAGAGAGCACTGCAGAAATTCCCCCTCAGCTAATGTTGCTTCCTCCTCTCTTGATTCATTCTTTATTAGACCAATTTTCCTGTGTTTTGTTTTCCTCTTTTTTATTGGCTAGGCAGTTCTACATATTATTTTAATTCTACTGGTAGTCATTATATTATTATATTTTAACAAAGAAATGTGGGCCCACATTTCTCTGTCAGAATCTAACATCAGATCAGAATTATATTCTCTCCTACTTGGAGACCTCAACTGGGACGTTTTACAAGCTTTCCATTTTGCCCCTCCCTCCCTTATGTTTTCCTTTCCCAGGCTTTCCTGGATAATCTGCCCAATTTACCACGTGCTTTAATAATTATTTTCTTACAGCATGACTTCTTTCTCAAGATTACTTTAATTGCATCATACTTCATTTATCAAAAATTTAGATTTGGGGCACCTAGGCGGCTCAGTTGGTTTAGCATCCAGCTTCAGCTCAGGTCGTGATCTCATGGTTGTGAGTTTGAGCCCCGCATTGGGTAAGCTTGAGCTCCACTTTGGGAGGCCTCAGCAGAGGCTGCATGGGATCCTCTCTCTCTCCCTCAAGCTCTCCCTCTCTCTCTCTCTGCCCCTTGTGGGATTTTCCCTTTCTGCCTTTCACTCACTTGAACCCTCTGTCTCTCAAGAATAAATAAAAATATAATAACAAAAACTTTTTTAGATTTAACTTTGAGTTTTATTGAATTTGTATTATTGCTGCCCTTCCTTGGATATTGTATCTTTTCCTTTCCTGGGATTTTTACTGTGATTCAGTTTTTATTTATCCAAAAAGTATGCCTGGTTGGTATTACATTCTGAATCTCTGAATCTCTAGGGTTCTGAATTATAATCCTTTTCCTTGTTAACTTGTAGCTCTGATAAAACCTTGCTTTCCTCATATTCTTGATACTAGAAATGAGCTTTGAAAAACAATTCCATCTTTGGTTGGTGAACATTTTCAATCTGCAAACACAATCCTTTTTCCAGCTCTGAATAATCATATTCTATTAGTTCATTAATTATTCATTTCCCTTGCTTCCTTTCCTTGCATTTAGAACTCTGACTATTTTTAAATTAGACTTGCAAATCTGTTCTCCAAGATGCTCATCTTTTCTCTTGATGTTTCTCCTTATGTGTGTGCTCTGTCAGTGTCATTTGGTTTCTGTAATTGTTTATTCTTCACTGTCATTCAGATTTTCATTTTGTCAATTATGGTTGAAATTTTTTTCAAAGAATTATTTCCTTTTTTATTTCTTTTAAGTTTATTTATTTTTGAGTTTGAGAGAGAGTATAAGCAGGGGAGGGCCGGGGAGACAAAGAAAGAGAATCCCAGGCAGGCTCTGCACTGTCAGCGCAGAGCCCAGCTTGGAGCTTGAACTCACAAACCCTGAGACTATGATCTGAGCAGAAACCAAAAGTCTAATGCTTAAACGACTAAGCCACCCAGGAGTCCCTCAAAGAATTATTTCTTGCTTTCAGACTGTTTCTTTTTCGTGAAAGCCTGGTTGGTTTGATGGATGAATGGATATAAGCATATATGTAGGCTCCCGTCCAACATGGGGCTTGAACCATCAAGAGTTGTATGCTCTACCAACCAAGTCAGCCAGGCGCCCTGGTTTGTCTTAATTGATGTGATATCCTCTCAAGTCTCACTGTGAATATGAATGAGAATGTTTCCTCCAAACTGTCTCCTGGTTCTTATTTCATGGAGGTCCATTCATTCTTTTTTTTTTTTCTAATGTTTTATTTATTTCTGAGAGAGGAAGAGAGAGAGTGTGAGCAGGGGAGGGTCAGAGAGAGAGGGAGACACAGAATCCGAAGCAGGCTCCAGGCTCTGAGCTGTCAGCACAGAGCCTGACGCGGGGCTTGAACCCACAAACCGTGAGATCGTGACCTGAGCCGAAGTTGAACGCTTAACCGACTGAGCCACTCAGGCGCCCCAGAGGTCCATTCATTCTAAACAATCACCTTGGTACTTTCCTCTTGACCAGATGATTCTGCTTACGTAGTTAGCAATTTGGTGCTATTGTATAGCTTATTTAGTATTGTTAGCTGGTGAGAGTCTCTAGTACTTTCATAATTCTTACAGCAGATTGCAAGGAGATTGAAAGTCAGAGAAATGTGCTTCTGGGATTTCTAAGGAGGAAATGGTCTTAGAGTTGACAAATCAGAGTCATTGAGCCTTTTGTTAGATGGATTGGTGTGAGGGCATGGTGCAGGTGGTTTCCATTCTAAGTGTACAGAGCAAACTGATCTGGCATGCTGATTCTTTCGATCAAGGAAGGAAGCAATGAGGTCAAGGTGACAAATGGAACTGGATCTATTCCTCTGGCCAACTGGAGAGATTCAGGCCGGTGAGGGGACTCCTTTAGACAACACTTCTGACCACACAGTCCAAGGGCTTCCCATAGGAGAGATGAACAAAACCAGATGGTCTTTCTTGTAACTTGACTTTCCCATGTGCAAACTCTGTATTCGTTTTCTCTTACTACACAACAAATTGCCACAAACCTAATGCCTTAAAATAACATATCCCATTATCTCACAGTTTCCATGGGTCTGGATTCCAGGCATGGCTTAGGTGGATCCTCTGCTGAGGTTTCACAAAGCCACAATTACGATGTTGGCCACGACTACAGTTTTCATATGGGGCTCTGGGTCCTCCCCCATGCTTATTCAAACATTTATTCAAGTTTTTGGCAGCGTTCTGCTCCTTGCAGCCATATGACTGAGGTCCCTGTTTTCTTGCTGGGAACCACTCTCAGTTCATAAAGCCTCTTGCAGTCTCTTATCACATGGCCCCAAAAGGCAGTTCATAGTCTGGCTATCTGCATTTCTCCAGACCAACAGAAGCACATTTCTCCGACTTTTAGTCTCATTCCAGTCTCTGTAAGAGTACCTTCTAAAATGTAATGCAATCAAGGGAGTGACTCTTCTTCCATCACCATTTGCCATATGGCATCATTTAATCAAGGGAGCAACTACCCATCATATGCAAAGGTTCCTTCCACATTCAAAAAGAGTAAGGATTGTCCAAGCCATGTATACCCAGGGTGGGACTCTTGGAGGAACCCTCTTAGAATTCTGCCTTTCACAATCTCAGACATGTAAGAATCCTTTCCAGTTTCCACTGAAGGGGATGACATTTCTCTTTCTATGTTAGTTGAGTCATTTTAGTAAAGAATGTGATGGTAGGAGGTGAGAGAAAGGCAGGTTGTCAAGGTGTGTGTTGGACATCACGCTAAATTATTCAAATAATCGTCTTGGCTTTCTACCTTATAAATTGATGTTTTTAACTTTTGTTATTGTTTTTACCTTTAAAAAAATGTTCTTAGGGGCGTCTGGGTGGCTCAGTAGGTTGAGTGTCCAACTTTGGCTCAGGTCATGATCCCACAGTACGCGAGTTTGAGCCCCGTGTCGGTTGGGTTCTGCACTGATAGTTCAGAGCCTGGAGCCTGCTTCAGATTCTGTGTCACCCTCTCTCTCTGCCCCTCCCCCCCCTCAAAATAAATAAATAAGTTTATAAAAAGTGTTCTTCAAATATTTCAACTAATCTGAAATGTCAATAAAATCACTTGATAAATCTGAAGCAGTATATTTGTCCTAATAGACTTTATTTTTAGATCAGTTTTAGGTTTACAGAAAATCCGGCATAAAGTACACAGAGTTCCCATATACCCTATATTTATCCCTCTGTCCAGAACACACACACAGGTTTTCCTATTACTAACATCTCAAATTAGTGTGGTTTATTTGTTGCAATTGACAAGCCATATTGATACATTTATTATTAACTTAAGTCCATAGTTTACATTAGGGTTTACTCTTGGAGTTGTACATCTTATGGGTTTTGCCAAACACATAATAGACATTTAACATGTGTGCACGTACATGGCATACCTGACATGTATCTACTATTAAATATCGTACAGAATAGTTTCAGTGCCATATAATTTTACTTTTTTTTTTAAACATTTATTTATTTTTGAGAGAGAGAGAGAGAGATAGAGCATGAGCCATGGAGAAACAGAGAGAGAGGGAGACAGAGAATCTGAAGCAGGCTCCAGGCTCCAAGCTGTCAGAGCTGATCCCAACACAGGGCTCAAACTCATGAACCACGAGATCATGACCTGAGCCGAGGTCAGATACTTAACCGACTGAGCCACCAAGGTGTCCCTCAGTGCCATATTTTTTAATAAAGAATTTTTCTTTTAAATCAGATTTTTGTCCTGTGTGACCTCTGTGACCATTTTAGGCAAACATAGGGTATACAGACAGCCATATCATGGGCTAGGGTATAACAGAGCATTCTGTGACTAAACAGAGGTTGGCCTGAGATTGATGCTATTCAAACGTGATGTACTTCAGTCTGTTTAAGAACACAATCTTTGAGGAGGGAATTCTAAGACAAAGAGCAGTTTTGGTAATAATGCCAATTTTAGTCCAGACCAAAATCCAGTGGTACAGAAAGACCATGTTTTCAGAAATAAAATATCTTGAGAATACTCTTTTTAAAAACACTGCGGGGCTCGAACCCACAAACCGTGAGATCATGACCTGAACCGAAGTCGGACGCTTAACCAACTGAGCCACCCAGGCGCCCCTAGATTTCATTCTTAAATCGAAACATCACAAAATGTGAAAGCTAGAAAAATGATCTAGTCTCATAAATTATTTAGCAAGATAATTTTGTTTTTAAATATAATTTTACAGAGATCACTAACATAACAAAATAAAGTATTTAAACTGGTATACTGCCTTCTGGGATAGTCTAAATTTTCATAACTGTGCCAAAGACATAACATCCATGGTGGAAGACTTAACCATATTCATGCCCCTGACTTCTGAGGTTCACCTGAGCTTCTGGGAATCCAGAGCACAGCTTCAAAATCCATATACGCTTCTACCCCTTCATCCTACAGATTTAAGTGATCTGTACCCAAAACACATAATTTTTTCATTGTGCTTTTCAAAAAATAGTTCTAGGTTGCAACTGAAAACTTGATAGTTTCTTCTTTTAGTCATAATATTTTAAATCTTGAAAATTGGAAAAGTCTACATGTCTATGAGGGCAGTATGGTATATATGGTACAATACAAGAGTATGAACTTGGAGTCCAAAAATCTAGATTCTAGTTCTAGATCTGCTGGTCTAGATATGTGACTTACAAAGAATCAGGTAATCCCTCTGATCTCCATGTTGTGTTATGTCTGAAAGTAAAGATAGTGAGTAGGGGTGCCTGCGTGGCTCAGTTGGTTAAGCATCCAATTTTTGATTTTGGCTCAGGTCATGATCCCAGGGTCTGGGATCAAGCCCTGCGTCGGGCTCTGTGCTGCGTGTGGAGCCTACTTGTGATTCTCTCTGCCTCTGTCTCTCTCTGCCCCGCCGCTGCTCACACACACACAGTTTCTCTCAAAATAAATAAACATTATAAAAAAAAGAAAGTTAAGCTTCTATTTTAGAGGATAATATTTTGAGTGATAATAGCTATCACCAAACTGAGTTTGAGTTTAAATAATTGGTATGTACATTTAAAGCCGTATGTTTATAAATGTTCAATTTTTATTAGCCCAAGTATTTTTTTTTAAGTTTTTTTTTGTTTTGTTTTGTTTTTAAATGTTTTTTTTTTTTATTTTTTTATTTCTAGGAGAGAGAGAGAGACAGCATGAGCAGGGGAGGGTCAGAGAGAGAGGGAGTCACAGACTGAAACAGGCTCCAGGCTCCGAGCTGGCAGTCAGCACAGAGCCCGACGCGGGGCTCGAACCCACGAACCGCGAGATCATGACCTAAGCAAAAGTCGGACGCTTAACCGACTAAGCCACCCAGGCGCCCCTAGCCCAAGTATTTTTAATTTATAGAAAAAAGTGCCCCCTCCTTCCACAAAAAACTAGTCAACCACAGTCTGTCAACAGGTTCACTGGGCAGAAATACTTAGAGATTTAAAACGGCAAGTACTTGGGGAGCCTGGCTGGCTTAATTGGTAGAACACATGACTCTTAATCTCAGAGCTGTGAGTTCGAGACCCACGATGGGTGTAGAGATTTCTTAAAAATAAAAAAAAAAACTAAATAAATACAAATAAATAAAATAGCAGCTACTTTATTGTCTCATTAGTCATGAAAATATAATTTAGTGGTTTCTCCAATTTATGAACCCTCCAACTTCTCACAGTTCAGATTGCATAGCTCTTTTTTCTTAGCCAAATTTGCATATTAAATGTAAGCTTTTAAAACATTAAATCATTTTTATATTGAAGTAGTTTTATTAACTTCAAAGTTTTAAGCTGCATACCTTGAAAAGTTTATTCTTTTTCTAAAGTGAACAGAAGCACAAAATCGGTAACAATAATTCTATTTCATGCTGATTGCTTTTGCAGTCACCAAAATAATTAACATAGAATATACCCATATAAAATGTGAAATAATCTTGCTTTGTCACGGTGTTAATGCCTTTAATCAGTAATTTTTAAAAAAAAATCAGAGATCCAAGACAAGGGATTGCCAAGGGACTAGCAAATTAAGACCTGCAAAGTAAATCTGACCTACTTCCTGTTTTTAAAAATAAAATGGTATTGGAACACAGCCATGCTCATTTGTTTACATATTGTCCACAACTGCTTTTGCACTTCTACCACAGGGGAGTAGTTGCTACAGAAACCATATGGTTGCAAAGCCAGAAATATTTCCTAGTGGACCCATTATAGAAAAAATTTACCCACTCCTGATCTGGGGACTAGGTGAGGAAAAAGAAAGTAGGTTTTCTCCATTCTTGCAGTAATTGTATAATCAGAAGCTTCTAAAATATATTTTGCACTGAGTTGGAAAACAGGCTTCAGCCTAATGCTAATTAAAGACTTGCGTTGAAAGGTCACCCTGTGGTCGGTGTTCTTTACTGAAAGATGACAGGAAGTGGGAGTTAAGTTTCTCTGTCTATGGGAACAAAGAAGGAGTAGCTGTGTCCAGATTTCTTTTTTTTTCTTTTTTCTTTTTAAGGTTTTTATTTATGTTTGAGAGACAGAGAGAGAGGAGGAGCAGGGGAGGGGCAGAGAGGGAAACACAGAATCTGAAGCAGGCTCCAGGCTCTGAGCTGTCAGCACAGAACCCAACGCGGGGCTAGAACCCATGAACCATGAGATCACGACCTGAGCTGAAGTTGAACCCTTAACCAACTGAGCCATGCAGGTACCCCACTGTGTCCAGATTTCTTAAGTAATATGATTTTTTTTAAAGGACAACAGTAATATGCAAACAGCAATGATATATAAACAACAAAATCAAAATGATGCATATCTTTGCCACAAATTTTTGGATGGGTTTTTGGACTGACTTTACCCTAGCTCCATTTTTACCTTGGGAAGCTGCTTCTTTCGGACACCAGGTTTTGAGAATACAGGAGGTTTGCAGAGGTATTGTGGAGCCATAGTTCTTATGCCCCCTCTTTGCAGCCTTGCAACAAACACTGTCTCCTTTCATAGAAGAAATGTTTTAGCACCTTCGTCATAGGCCAACACTTTAACCCCAGATTTAACCAAGCGTGATGCTGGTCTGTTCTCTCCTTCCTTGCTTCATAAGCCAATCAATTCTGTTTTTGCTTGTACCTTGGGTTGGGTTTTAATCACTTAACCATCACAATAATGCTTTGTCTGAATAGTCTCTTCAGCTCTAACATTTTGTAATTTTTTCACTCCAGAAGGGTCATCTATGTGGGTGTGACACATGGTATTTAACGTGAGATCTGCATTAAAATCGCAGTTCCAATATTTGTTAATCCTGTGAGCTTTAGATCTTCAGTTCTTACCTTTATTAAACAGAGACAATAATACATGCTTTCAAGACCATTGCAACGATTTGTAAAGCATCAGGAAGAGAAGAAACAATAAATACCATAAAAGTGTTCATCTAGTTCTTCTCAACCAAATCAGGAGCCATGGACTCACTTCTTCCTACTTATCCTAAGCATACTCATTCTACTGGAATTAATTCAATTGCATCTGAGAAGTCTTCCCTGCCACCCACCATTTTACTAAGCTTAACAAGATGCCAATTCTCAGTGATCTTACAACATTCTGAGATTAGCACTTAATACCATTTATAGCATTTAAGAACAACTTTCTACTTTATTCAGAACAGCAACGCATGTTCATCATTAAAAATATGGAAAATGTAGAAAAGTTCAAAGATGAATATAATAAATGCATAAGTCAGCCACATCCCATTCTTACAAGCCAGAAATAAGTGAGAAATAATTCCTTCCCCTCCTCTCTCTCCCTGTTTCTCTCTGAACCTATAGGTACTAGTGTGTTTTCAGTGACAAGTCAGAAAAAAATCTGGACTCAATATTCATTTGTCTTAAAGAATACGAAATAATTGGCTCACATAAATCCAGAGATAAGGTGACTTCTTAAGTAGGGCTATTTATCAGTAACTAGTGAAACTAACTAGTTTCAAGTTAGAGCAACAAGGAACCAGAACCAGGACAAATTTAATATTCCTAAGTGCTATTATGAAGACCGAATGGAAAGCAGTCAACTATATCTAAAGAGTTAAAATAAGTGAATAAATTCAGCAAACAGGCCATATGAGAGACTTACAGAGGGTGGGCATTTGGTGAACGGACATTGGGCCATTGACCTGCAGCTAATGACTCCAAGGCTGACTGATCAGCACATCAGCAGTGCTACCATGTCTAGGGCCTTTCCATCTTTCTGCCTTCTCCTGGCATGTAGCTCGGCCCCAGGCATGGTAGCTGCCACCGTGCACTTATCATTTGCAGACTCACGAACATGTTATAGAAGGACCTTGGTTTCTGGTGTCTGTTTTCAAGATGGAGGAAAGCTTTTCCAGAAGCCTCCCTACACTCAAACCACCTCACTGGGCTGAAATGAACTACATACCTACCTGTGCCTCAACCAACTGCTGCCAAGGGAACTCACAGCCATCATCACTGATAGTAATTCTTTCCCTTGGGCAGGGCTGACACCCACCTCCCCTGAAGCACACAGCAATGCAGATGACAGAAAGCTCGACGAACTTGTGTTGTTAGGAAACAGGGAAATGGTATGAGTAGAAATCAATAGTTTCTGCTACCACACCTTTTTGAGTTAACATACATTAATTTCCCCACGACAACAAATGGATTTGAAGACATGATTTGAACTGAAAACATAAATGTACGAAAACATCATAGTTTATTTAACAAGTTCCTTACCCTATTGTTAGACATTTAGGGCAATTCGATTTTTCAGTATTATAAATCACTCGGTTCTTAGTCCTGTCAAATTAATCTCCATAGACCCATTGCTTTAAATAATGCTGTTCTTCTTACTGAAATATTATCACTTACAGTTAAAGATGGCATTACGTTTAGTCACATGTCATCAATGAATCAGCAAATGATTGTTCAAGAAATAGGTTTTTGAGGATGCCTGGGTGGCTTAGCTGGTTACACATCCAACTTTGGCTCAGGTCATGATCTCACGGTTCATGAGTTCAAGCCCTGCATTCGGCTCTGCATGACAGTGTGGAGCCTGCTTGGGATTCTCTTTCCCTCTCTCTCTCTCTGCCCCTCCCTAACTTGCTCTCGTGCACATGGGCATGCGCTCTCTCTCTCTCTCAAAATAAATAAAGAATAACAAAAAAGAAATCCTGGATTTGTAATACATATATATAGAGAGAAAGAAAGAGAGAGAGAGAGAGAGACTCTTTTAACCTTTACAGTTGCTGCTATGTTGTCTCACTTTTCCCCTTAACTAGCAGCGCTCTTGGCCAATTCATTTAGACAAATATTTACTGATAATTTTGTCAAGCCTCATGAAATGAATAAAATCCAATGTCTGCCTTTCTAAGCTTACACGTTAGTTTTCCCTGGGTTATCTCGCAGCAGATAAAGATCTTCAGATTATCAGAACTCTCTGATCCATGTATTTGTCTTATATTTATTATCTATTATGTACCAGGCCCTGTTCTAGGATTCAGAGGATGCCCTCATTAAGCCTAGGAATATTCTTAGGTACTGAGAAAGAAGTCCAAGTGGATCTTTCAAAACTGTTCCCCCTACCTTTTGTTCCCAGGCCCTTAGTCGCTTAGAAAGGAAACATCTGGCCTCCCTGACTTTTTCTGAATATTCGAGGGAATAAATTCATGTGTATTTTCTCCCCTTTGGCCTTGTCACTGATGTCATAGATAATGCGGCTATTTCAACAAAGGGCTCTGCCAGAAAATATAATTTGACAAACTGTATTTCCTGATGCAGTTCGTAGCTCACACACAAGGCAGGAAATGCTGTTCCCTGTGAATTTTGCTGGCTGCGGCTATGAATGACAAGGGAGCACTTGAGTGCTGCTGATCCAGGCGTTCTCTGGGGACTCGGGCTGTACTCGTGTCCTGAGAGGCCACAGAGAACTAGGCTCTGGCTTGGGACTTCTGTTCAGTTTGAAATTTTTCAGGATAGAATTTCACCCTTGCAATGGGAATTTAAATGTAAACAGTTCTGCAGTGGCCCAAGTGAACCTGGTTAAAAAATAAAAGATACAGGGTTGCCTGGGTGTCTCAGTCGGCTAACTGTCAGACTCTTGATTTCAGCTCAGGCCATGATCTCAAGGCGGTGAGCCTGAGCCCCACCTCCATTCCATGCTTGTAATGGAGCCCGCTTAAGATTCTCTCACTTGCTCACACTCTCTCTCTCTCTCCCTCCCTTCCTCTGCCCCTCTCTGCTTGGTGGCTCTCTCAAAACAAAGAAAAGATATAAACATTTCATTTTTACTGAAATAAAATTATAAGACTCTTTGTACCTTTTATAGTCTGCCTAAACCTATACAATTAATAAATTCCTATTTTGGCTCAAAGCAAGTCAGTTGGACAAAAAGGATAGTGAGTGTAGAATTTCAGAGTTAGAAGAGCACTTGAAAATTGGGGGGTGGGGGAGAAGGGAAGGGGGTGCACTTGTTGGGATGAGCACTGGGTGTTATATGGAAACCAACTTGACAATAAACTATTTAAGGAAGAGGAAAAAAATAAAGTGTAGCTATTTCTGCAAAAAAAAAAAAGAAAGAAAGAAAATTGTGAAGTCTGATGATCGTCAAATCTGGTGCCGTCAAATGACATGGTGAGTTTTTAAGAATGTAGATTCCCACCCAGACCATCTGAATCAGATTCTCAGGGTATGGGGGGGCAGAGCCAAAAACATTGGTCCAAACCTCTCATTTCACAGATGAGGAGGTTTTGTGCCAAAGATCAGTCTAGAGTCACACAGTCAGACTATGGCAAGAAGGATAAAGACATTTTGTTCACCCAAACATCAACTTGCTTTCGTTTATTACCCAAAAAAGGCCAGTGAAGCCAGAGGAGAGGCCCTGCTGGGAATCTTTTAAATCCTTGTAAAAAGGATGAGAAGTCACTGAATATGAACAGCAGAGGGGAAAAGAGAAAAGTCTGCAGAATCTCCCAAGGAAGCAGTCAGTAGTAA
>NW_027531318.1:3525516-3560551 GCF_008692635.1 Crocuta crocuta
TTTCTATTTCGTGCATTTAAACACAGACTGTGATGTTGCCCCCACACCACCTCCAGCTTGATGCAGCTTTTTTAGTAGAAAATCAGCAAAGGTCAAATTATTTTAACGCACATTTAAAAAATGTTTATTATTTGAGAGCGGGGGAGGTGCAAAGAGAGAGGGAGAGAGAGAATCCCTGCTGTCAGCGAGGGGAGGAGAGGATCTCTGAAATGTCAGCCCAGAACCCCAGGTGGGGGTCATTTCACTACCTTGAGATCATGACTTGAGCTGCAATCCAGAATCGGACATTTAACCAACCGAGCCACCCAGGTGCCCAGGCATACTTCTTAAAAGTCAGTCTTAATATGATTTGTAAGAAGGACAAGTTGCTGGAACTGAGTTCTCCTGGGCAGTGGTTTCTGGAGCTTACACTCTTAGAATGGACATCAAAGCTCTCTTGGTAATTAATGAACAAATATACTCCTTTTCCTGGAGTTTGGGCTTCGTGATGTTTCTTGAAGTCTCCTTTAATATTTGAAAGAGAAGCTAATCAAATAAGGATACCTGAAATAAGATTGTGGCATGCTAGCAAATAGGAAGGACATATTAGGTTATTTTCACTCTTGCGTGGCAAGTTAGAATGCCTTAAAGCCACACATTGTAATTGTGAAAAGCAAAATTTAGTAATCTGAGAAAGCAAAATCCACAAACTGTAATACTCGACATTTTCTAGAAATTTTCTTTTAGGTTTATTTATTTATTTTGAGAGAGAGAAAGAGAGAACACAGGGGAGGGACAGAGAGAGAGAAAGAATTCCAAGCGGGCTCCACACTGTCAGAGCAGAGCCAGGCAGGGAGCTTGAACTCACCAGCAGTGAGAGCAGGACTTGAACTGAAACCAAGAGCCAGAGGCTTACCCGATTGAGTCATCCAGGCACCCCTCCACATTTTCTAACCCTTATGTTGGTGAAAAACGTACTCGTAGATAACCCTAAGAGTTTACAAAACACTATGTGCCAAACATGCATTTTAAAGCATTTAATTCTTACCATAGGCTTTTGAGGCAGATCTTGGTATCCCCATTTTACAGACATGATAATTAAGCACAGAGGGGTTAAGAAACATATCTAAGATGACACAGCCCTAGAATCAAATTCAAACCTAGCTAGTCTGATCCCCACATTCCCATTTTGTTTTTTACAAATAAGCTCCAGTACTTTCACAGACATCCTCCGGACTCTGTCAGTACTGTAGATGGGAAAAGTATAGCGTAATGGTTAAATGTCCAGACTTTGGTGTCAAGCACATGTTCTTTGCCTCCGGGTCCTGCTGCTGCAGAGCCAATAGTACCTGCCTCACTGAGCGGACCTGGCAATTACAAAACAATCGTGTTAAGTCCATGAAACAATTCTTGGCTTTTACATCTTGATTAATATTAACCATGATGACTATGGTCAAAAAGATGATGGTGGTGGTGACTTACACAGGAGCCAGAACTTTGCCTGTTGAGAGAAGTCTCTTCTTTTTTCAATCCCCCCAATTCTGAAGTCTGAGGTCCTAAACGTAATGACATACTGTCATCAGATTGCCGGTTTCTTTCTTCGCTCACCGTCACCATTATCAAGTTGGGAGATGGCAATGTCATGCTAAAGAGCAAGGGCTCTAAAGCCAGGGTAAGGTGTAAATCTTGGTTCTGACACTTACCTGATGTGCAACTTTGGACTAATCATGAAATGTCTAAACCCATATTTCTCAAGCTGTTTACGGAGAAGAATCAGTTTTTTCTTTTCCTTTCCTTCCCTCTCTCCTTTCTTCCTTTCCTCTTTTCCTTTCTTTCTTTCTTCCCTCTTTCCTTCCTTATAATACCCAATCCACTGTGGACCAAGCTTTTGCAAAATACAACAGAAATATCTTAGTAATGTCAAATTGCTACAAACATTCCTAAATGCCAGCTCCTAATTTCTGACCTAACTTCATTGAGGACCACAAACAGTTTGTGGACCTCACTCTGAGTCGTGCTATGCTAAGCTTTTGTTTCACAGTCTACGAAATTGGGACACTAACCTTTATTTCATATGGTAATTAAAAAAAAGTTTTTTTAACATTTATATATTTTTGAGAGACAGAGCATAAGTAGGGGAGGGACAGAGAGAAGACACAGAATCTGAAGCAGGCTCCAAACTCTGAGCTGTCATTCACAGAGCCTGATGTGGGGTTCGAACCCATGAGCCATGAAATCATGACCTGCGCCGAAATCACATGCTTAACCGACTAAGCCACTCAGGCATCCCTTCATGTGGTTATTATGGAAGAGAAGAAAATGAAGTGAAATAATGTAGATAAAGTGCTTAGAACATATGTGCCTGGCATATCATGAGCAGTGAAGAATTGGGAGCTCCCTAGGAGCTTATATTCCTGGCCTGTGCCAGAAACAAGAATAGAGAGACATAAAAGAGAGCTATAAAGTGGACACCTCGAGGGTACCTGGCTGGCTCAGTTGATAGAGCATGAGGCTCTTCATCTCAGGGTTGTGAGTTGGAGGCCTACATTGAGAATACAGCCTACATTAAAAAAAGAAAAAAGAAAAAGTAGACACCTCAAAATTCATAGCTGAGTCCTACATGGGTTAATTTTCTCCTTATCTCTTTGGGCAGCCCAACCTCTCTTTGGGAGATATACCCACTAATCCGGTTCTTCTCATGATGTTTTAAAGGGATAAAGTGACTAGCCTGGACTAAGCCCTGACTCATGCCAAAGGCTTGTCCAGTCTGAACAGTCAGCCTGCTGCCTGTGTTGCTCAGTATAAGCATTCACCCTAGAACATCGCTAAAAATAAGCGTTATAGACATCAATATGCTGTCCAAAAGCAAGTACATTATGATCAGGATTTCAATTGTGGCTCAGAAGTTAAATAGCTCTCTCTGTAATGCCCAGCTAAATTAAATTGAGCAAATACTGTTGAAGTAACATATTTAATAACTGGGTAATTACTCCATTGGGGGCATCCTTTTGCCTTTGGAGTGGGATGAATAGAGGTCCCAAGAGGGCTGGGGAGGAGCTGGTGCTGCCCTGTAATGCTACCCAGCAGGACAATTCATATTATGTACAATAATAGGAAGATCAGGAAGTGCAGCTGAATCACAGCGACAATTGTCAGCAACCTCCAGGCAACATTCAAAGACTCAGTCAGTCTCTAAGTGTTCAAATCATGGTGCCAACATGAAACAGAACAAAGTCTCCTTGCTTGTGGTATTTAACTGAACCTGACATAAGCTGTGATCAAAGTACCAAAAGAAAAATCCCATAAAAAAGGAAGTTGACAAATATCTCCAAGATTTGTCTGGTGACTCAAGGCCTGAGTAATATCCCCACAATTACAAAGAAAAGTAACCTCATGAAAAAAGCAGCTGAGTCTTGCCTAACATATCAGAGTAAAAGTGAGCTCTCAGAATGCAGATTTATATCAAAATTAAGTTTATATAAAACTATATATATTAAATATTATTTCATCTAATAATATTTGTTATATTAATAAAAATTTAAAACACTTTCCATAGATTATGTATATTAGATAAGAAATCTTAGGGTACCTGGGTGGTTCAGTCAGTTGGGTGTCCAACTAGGTGTCTTGATTTCAGCTCGGGTTATAATCTCATGGTTCATTGGTTCGAGTTCAGGCTCCACGATGACAGTGTGGAACCTGTTTGGGATTCTCTCTCTCCCTCTCGCTGCCCCATTTGGCTTGAGGAGTGGCATGAATAGAAGTCCTTTTGTGTATGTGTGCGTGTGTGCATGCGTGTGTGTGCGTGCGTGTGTGTGTGTGTGTGTGTGTGATATTTGCTTCTACACTAAATCTAGCCCAGGGGTGCCAGGGTGGTTCAGTCAGTTTAGCGTCTGACTTTAGCTCAGATCTTACAGTTTGGGAGTTTGAGTCCCATGTCAGGCTGTGCTGACAACTCAGAGACTGAAGTCTCCTTCAGATTCTATGTCTCCCTCTCTCTCTGGCCCTCCCCTGCTCACTTTCTGTCTCTCTCTCTCTCTTTCTGTCTCTCTCAAATAAATAAATAAATAAATAAATAAATAAATAAATAAAAATTTTTAAAAATTTTTAAAAAACTAAATCTAGCCCAGCCCTCCATAAAGATTAACTGTAGAGTAGTTCTGAAGTCATAACCACAGATCTCAAGTCTAAGCAGCTCTTTAAAAGCTATTACCTTTTCCTTTGTCCTTTCGTGTAGAAATTTTGCCTTTCACCTTCTGGTTTCTTTTTGAGCCATCCTCCATGTCTTTGTGCTTTGGGTTTTGCCTGTCACTCTCATTACCCCTTTTGAATCACCTCTATATTAATTTCCCCCTTCTCCAGCCTAATTTCTCTGCCTCTCATCGTTGGCTTTCAAATCTTCCAAGTTTCATAAATTGGGAAAAATAAGAGTTATCAGTATACCTATATTTTTAGTTTATAAAAGAAAACATTATTAAAAGTCCTTTATGGAGAAGAAAACTAGATGACAAAAAGACTGCATTTCCAAGCAAACATACAAAAATATCCAAATAGAAATTTAGAATTGAAAATTCTTTTAAATCTCCATTGGCAATGTAGCAAGCTCAATACCAAACTGCAAATCTACCTGTAAATAGAGGCAATATCATCTTAATTTACAAATGACAGTATGATTACAGAGTGAGGGGGAAGGAATTTTTTTCAACTAGTTATGGAAGGTTCAAAATTTCAAAATATAACTGCAGGTTAACCTGACACTTGGTAACATCAAAATTTAATCAAAAGGGAATAACAACAAAGCCATTTCCTTCCCACGTATTTTTTGCATAACATCCTGATTTACCAGCTGCAAGACCTTTAACATGCTTGAGATAGCGGTTCTAATTTACATTACAGGCCTGTCTCAGATCAGTCAACCTGTTGATAATGCTGTAGGCTCAAATACATGTAATCTTTTACAAAAATAGTAAAACATCTGAAAAGAAAAAAAAAGCCTTTCTGCATTGCCATCCTAGTGCTAGCCAAAATATTTCTTTTAATAGCCCAAGGGAAAGAGCACTTATACTTCTGAAAATCAAAAAGCTTAGAGAGGGATGAGAAACCATTTAACAAGTGCCTCAGGCTTGAAGTATGAATTCACTCCTTCGAGGCAAATAAGAATATAGCCTGTTTAGAAAGATCTCCGGAGATGATTATTTCACAACTTCAGTGACTAATTCCTACTGTTAAACAAAATTCACATGAGTAAATATAAAGGTCTTCGCGGCTTTATTCAAGAATTCATGAATCAGGCAGCATTCACTCAAGCAGATAGAAAAGAGCTCAAACAAGCTGCACAAAATGAAAGACTTTGATGGGCAGATGGGAGCAGGAAAGTTATGCTAGACAAAAAAAGCAGACTGGTTATGGCAAGGTCACCTTTCTTTGGGGCACGGCAGGGTCTCTTGGGCAGATTACCTAACTACTGGTGATCTGGTGATTTTTGATTGACTGGTTTAAGATTCCATTTCTGGGAGAGCCAAAACTGTAATTAAGTCAAATCTGGGTTTGGTGAGGGCTTAGTATAAGTGACTCTATTTGGGGGCCTGTTGCCTTGTTTTTAACACTACTCTACAATTCTTTGTTTTCTTTAACCAGAATCCAAGGGCTGGGTTTGTATTCTTCTTCCCCACTGGGAAGCAGCCGAATTGTACATCACCTCGGACCTCACTGCAGTAGACTCGACATTCATGAGGTGTATGTCAGAGATGGTCTGAGTATCCCAGTAGCACTGAAGCATTTAATTTTCATCAGGTGTCGGATATTTTCTGGGCAGAGACACATAAAATCACCAGCCATTTAACTATCCCTGAAGCCTTATCTCTCACTTGAGAAATTTAAACTGGCTAGGGCATTCGCTTTTACTTGCTTCCCTACAGAACTACCTTCTCCCTCACACACCAACAATTTTACATCAGGATATTTAACATATGGTAAACTTTCACTTTCTGTAAAAATAATTATCTTTGCCTTTTACTGAAGTTACCGTTTTCAGTGACAAAAAGGGAGAACATTCAGGCTGTGCTGAGCTGGGGTCGCTGACTCACTCCTGAACACTTGCCTGCAGGAATCTGAATCTCACCTCAGCAACGCCAAGGCCAGTTTCTAGTCTAGTGGCTAAACAAGAGCTAAAATTGTGAATATTAAACTGGGAACACTCTGATATCTCTGGAGTCACATTTTCCTCACAAATGAGGCTGACTCTAAATAGCAAAGACTGCCACTAAGACCCCAATTTAATGTATTCCCCTCTTTTTTCTCACCTCTCTCCTATTTTTGCTTCCTGATCATATTCAAGTATAATCTCTTGAAAGATCTGCTCCTCCTCTACCAATTTTGGTCTGTAGCGTGTGGGTCCCCAGGTGCAGTATGGCATATTAATCATTTTACACAGCGCCAAAATGGTTGAGTGGCTCTACTTTACATAATAGCCCAGTGGCACTTGACAGCTGTTATCAGTAACCAGCCTCCACTCCCCCGTTCAATAATCCCATTTGTTTGTTTTTCACTTGGCTTTTAGTCCTTTAACCTTCCCTGTGGCTCCTGTCTGAACTTTCACCAAGTTAACTGGGTTCCACTGCTCGGATCTGATCAGGGTTATAGATAGCTTTCTGAAAAGACCTAACCAGACCGTTCACACAGATAGTTACAGGACAAAACAAAGACCTCTTCAGCATTCAGGGTACTGAGCAATGCCCAAGGGTGTTTGCCACTTCCTAACTAGCCCAATGAGACTGCAAACAAGCTACATTTGTGGTATTCCAAGAGGTTTAAAAAAAAAAATTTTTTTTTTAATGTTTGTTTATTTTTGAGAGAGAGACAGAGCAAGAGTGGAGGAGGGGCCGAGAGAGAGAGAGGGAGACAGGAACCCAAAGCAGGCTTCAGGATCCAAGCTGTCAGCAGAACCCCTCTCTGGGCTCGAACCCACGATCCTGATATGGGGCTCAAACCCACCAACCGTGAGATCATGACCTGAGCTAAAATAGGATGCTCAACCAACTGAGCCACCCAGGCGTCTCAATATTCCAAGAGGTTTTAAAAAAAAAGAGTTTGGGATGTCTGGGTGGCTCAGCCGGTTACGAGTCTGACTTTGGCTCAGGTCATGATCTCACAGCTCATGAATTCACACCCCACATTGGGCTCTGCGCTGATACCTCAGAGCCTGGAGCCTGCTTCAGATCCTGTGTCTCCCTCTCTCTCTCTCTGCTCCTCCACTGCTTGTGTTCTTTCTCTCTCAAAAATAAATAAACATTAAAAAAATAAAGGGAGTTTAAAAATGTACCAGCATTACTATATTCATTACATACAGTATTTCATTTAATGTTTACATTACATGTAATATCTCATTTAATTTACTGTCCATAAGAACCTCGAGTCATTACTATCTCCATTTAATGAGAGCTAAGGCTCAGAGAGAAGATTAAAAATCAGAATGAGAGTCCGGCTTTGTCTGACTTCAGAATGCAAGCTTTCATACTAAATCATGCTGTTTTGCATTTTATAGTGGACAAGGAAAGATTTTTCCACCCCGGAAACAGACCACTGGGGTATCCTGGGGTCCTACTTAAATTATCAAAATGGTATATGAATCCTCCTAACTTTGTATAAACCCACAGCTTCTATTCTACCTCTCCTTCCCCAGTTTAGTATCACTTGGGACCATGGGAGACGGAAATGGAAATATAAGGCAAGGAAGAGAGAAAATATGGTGCCAAAGATATAAAGTAGAATTACTTTTGAAAATAATTCTGAGATGCATGAATGGGATTTCTAGGAGGCTATGTTCAAATTAATAACTTGTCCATGTGGCTTTCAAAACTTAGAAATCTTCTTGATTATAGAAAGATTATAGGCATGCCATTTTCAGACTGACATTTGTCAATGGCTCTACACTGTCACCATCCACTCATCTCTATCAAACCTGTAGACAAACAGTCTCTGTCTTGGTTTTATATAAATTATCTTATCCTGATGTTGTCATTTTTTCTTTCCTTTTTTTACTATAATTTTTCCCTCACTTTCCAATACATCAATATGATTTTGATATCAGTCCTGTTTTCCACAATTTAAAGATTCTACACAGATTACCTATAAATTTAAAAAGTGTCTTCAGTACTGCCTCGGTCTGACTCTTGTAAAAACATTACATCTATCTGTTTGACTCAGAATACCTCCTTACAGAAGGAAATTCAACATTTTTTTAAATATAAAAATTGCCTTCTTTATTATTGTCAATAATATTTATTTACTCTGATTATGGTTAAATTAAATCTCTTTGGTGTTTCCATAAATTTAAAGAAAAACAACAGAAAAGATGAAGTGCAGTAAACAAATCTACTCAAGGCAAAAAGTTAGAATAAGATTGGAAGAAAATCCAGGAAAATAAGGGGTTTTATTTGTTGAAATGGTGTAAGTACATGTTTTGATTTAATAATACAGCATTTGTAACACATAATAATTTTAACTGTGAATTTATAAACATGTGCAAAAGCAGGCCTAATATTATGAATAATAATGTGTGTACCACCTAGGTTCAACAATTCCTAATCTTTTGTCATGCTTACTTCATCTTTTGCTTTTTTTTCTTGCCTTTTAAAACAAATCTCTGAGATAACCTATTATTTCACCATTTTTTCATGTCCCACCACTCCTAAATATTTCCCTAAAAAAGTATTTTCTTACAAAATCACAATAGCAGTATCATGCCATTATATTAATGCCTTAAAAAAATCCTGTCTATATTCAAAGTTCCCCCAATTATCTTATATCTTTTTACACTTGGTTTGTTCATCAGGATCCAAATAAGTTCCACTCTAAATTTGATAGTTAGGTCTCTTAAATCCCTCTCCTTTTTAGGTTTTCTTTCCAAGATCTTTCTTTATAAAAATCAGATCAGTCATCCTGTAGAATATCCCACAATCAAAAGTTTTTCTGAGGCTTTCTTGTAGTATCATTTAAATTGTTTTTCTATCCCTTGTATTTCCTATTAAGTTAAAGATCTAAATGTGATTAGATTCTGCTTCATTTTCTTTTGTTTGTTTCTGGCATAAAAATTTTACAGGTAGTGCTTTGTACTTCAAAATACATCATATCAAGGAGCACATGGCTCTGGTTGACAAAGTTTTAATGATGCTACAATGAACCTCTGAGTTCAGATGAAAGTAGTGAATCCTTCCAGTGTGTAGCTCTCCCTCAAACTTTACCCTGAGGGTTCTTAAAAAAATCAATTATTTCAAGAAAGATTGTCAAATAGTAGTTTTCTACTTTCATTATTCCTCTATAGTTGTCAGCTGTGATTCTTCTTTGAAAAAAGAGCTTTGCTTAATCAAACACATCAATTTAGATACTTTGTCAATTAATTTATACAGGAAAGGTAGGATAAATGCTTAATTCTTTTGTTCTAATTACCAGTTTCCAGACTAAGAAGTTAGTTCTCTGGCCACGTCCAATGGTCTTTTCTTTTCTTTTAAATTCTTGTTTGTTCAGTTTTTTTAACTTTCCTGTTTTTTTCTCTTTTTTTAAAAAATAATGAACTCATAAATTTTTATAAATTCAATGTGTTTGAATGAAGCGTAGTCACTTTTTCTTTTTGATACTCAAATTGTCCCATCTATAACAGTTGGAAGGGTCTTTTCAGTCTGGCTCCTATGTCCTTTTGAGAAAACCCAACTAATACTTGATAATTTCTTTGGTTTCTGGTATGCACACAAGTGTGCACACGCACACACACACACACACACAGTCTCCATTCATCTCCTATATTTGCTATTTCAGGTTTGTAATCAATCATTTTCCATGCTCCTAATTGGTTGGGAATTTCCAGTAGACAACAGTTTGGAAACCAGAAGTATTCCTTGCTTCCAAGTTATTATTGTTTCTAGGTCTTTCCAGTTTATTGAACTAGGAAACACTCATTTTTAAAATTGTGGTAAAATACACATAAAATTCACCATTTCAGCAATTAAAATTTTTTTCTTAATGTTTATTTATTTTTGAGAGAGAGAGAGAGAGAGAGCAAGCACATGCAGGAGAGAAGCAGAGAGGGAGACACAGAATCCAAAGCATGCTTCAGGCTCCAAGCTGTCAGCACAGAACCCAATGCGGGGCTCGAACAGACGAAGTGTGAGATCACGACCTGAGCCAAAGTTGAACACTCAACCAACTGAGCCACCCAGTCACCCCTTAACTATTTTTCTTACTTTTTAAAGTTTATTTATTTATTATTGAGAGAGAGAGAACACAATCTAGAGAGCGGCAAAGAGAGAGAGGGAGACACAGAATCCAAAGCAGGCTCTAGGCTCTGAGCTGTCAGCACAGGACACAATGTGGGGCTTGAGCCAAAGTCAGACACTTAACCAACTGGGCCATCCAGGCACCCCACCCCTTAACTATTTTTAAGTGTTTACTCACATTGTTGCATAACTAACCTCCAGAACTCTCATTGTCTTGCAAAACTGAAAACTCTACACTCACTTGTTGTTTACAACCTCCCATTTTCCCAGCCTCCTAGCCCCTGACAACCACATTTCTATTTTCTGTCTCATAAATTTAACTACTCTAGGTACCTCATACAAATAGAATCATACAGATTTGGTTTCTTTGTGACTGGTTTATTTCAGTTAGCATGATGTCCCTCAGGTCCATCCCTGTTGTAGCATGTGTCAGAATTCCATTCTTCTTAAGACTGAATTAATATTCCCATTGTATTATGTATCATATACCATATTTTGTTTACTGATCCATTCACCAATGAACAGTTGGGTTCCCTCCCCATTTGTCTGTTGTGAATAATGCTGCTTTTAACATAGGTGTACAAATAGCTTTTGGAGACTCTGCTTTCAGTTCCTTTAGATGATATATAGCAGAAGTGGAATCGCTGGATCATATGGTAATTCTATTTACCTTTTGTTATAAGTTCATTTATTTATTTTGAGAGAACATGCTCGCTGACAGAGCAGAGGGGGAGAGAGAGAGAGAGAGAGAGAAAGAGAGAGAGGGAGAGGGAGAGGGAGAGAGAGAGAGAGAGAGAGAGAAGAGAGAATCACAAGCAGGCTCTGCATCATCAACATGGAGCCCATTGTGGGGCTCGAGCTCAGGAACAACAAGATCATGACCTGGGCTAAAATCAAAAGTCAGACGCTTAACTGAGCTACTAAGTATCCATTGTCCATTTTTAAAGAAACCACCATACTTTTTCCATAGCAGCTGCACTATTTTACATTCCTGTCAATAAAAACAAAGTTTCAATTTTTCCACCTCCTTGCCAATACTTACTTCTTTTCCTTCTTTAATAGTAGTCATCCTAATGAATATAAGGTGGTATATTGTTGTGGTTTTGATTTACATTTCCTTAATGATTAGTGATGCTGAGTACTTTTTCATATGGTTCTTGGCCATTTGTAGATCTTCTTTGGTGAAATGTCTATTTGAGCTCTTTGCCCTTTTTTTTTTTATTAAATTTTTATTTAATTTTGAGACAGAGAGAGACAGAGCATGAGTGGGGGAGGGGCAGAGAGAGAGGGAGACACAGAATCTGAAACAGGCTCCAGGCTCTGAGCTGTCAGCACAGAGCCCAACGTGGGGCTTGAACCCACGAACCGTGAGATCATGACCTGAGCCGAAGTCAGACACTTAACTGACTGAGCCGCCCAGGTGCCCCTCTTTGCCCATTTTTTAATTGGCTTGCTTTTATCGTTGTTGAGTTCTGGAAGTTCTTTTTTTGTTTACTTATTTTTGATAGCGACAGAGGGACAGAGCATGAGCAGAAGAGGGGAGGGGCAGAGAGGGTGGTAGACACAGAATCTGAGGCAGGCTCAAGGCTCTGAGCAGTCAGCACAGAGCCCAATGTGGGGCACAAACTCACAAACTCTAAGATCATGACCTGAGTCAATCAGACACTTAACAAACTGAGCCACCCAGGCACCCTAGTTCTTGATATATTCTGAATATTATTCCCTTATAAGATATATAATTTGAAAATATTTTCTCCCCTTCCATAGGTTGCCCTTCATTCTGCTGATTGTGTCCCTTGATTCACAGTTTTTAAGATTGATGTAGTGCAATTTTTCTTTTACTCTTGTTGCCTACGTAGGGTTCTGTTTTGTTTTTTTGTCCAAATAGTCCTTGCCAAATTCAATGTCATGAAGTTTTTCCCCTGTTTTCTTCTTAGAGTTTTATACTTGAGGGTCTTATGTGTATGGATCTTTGATCCATTTTGAGTTAATTTTTTATATAGTGTAAATTAAGGATCCAATTTCATTCTTTTCCATGTGGCTATCCATTTTTTCACATACTGCTGGTTGAAGTTACTGTCCCTTCCCCATTGAATAGTCTTGGCACCCTTGTCAAAAATCATTTGGCCACACAATAACNTCATTTGGCCACATATATGAGGACTTATAGTCTCTCTAGTCTGTTCCATTGATCTGTATATGTCTGTCTTTATGCCAGTACCACACTATTCTGATTATTATAGCTTTGAAATCAGGAAGTTTGAGACCTCCGACTTTGTTCTTCTTTTACATGGTTATTTTGGATATCCAGAGTCCCTTCACATCTAATATTTTAGGATGAATTTTTCTGTTTAAAAATTGCCATTAGGATTTTGGTAGAGATTTTGTTGAATCTATAGATTACTTTGGCTTGACATCTTAACAATATTAAGTCTTCCAATCCATGAACAAGGGCTATTTTAGAATTTAGTTGTGTCTTAAGTCAGTAATGTTTTATGGTTTTCAGTGTATAAGTAAGCCTTACACCTCCTTAAGTTTACTCCTAAGTAGTTCTTTTTCTTTTTTTTGTAAATTTTTATGTCTTTATTTGAGAGAGAGAGAGAGAGAGAGAGAGCGAGAGAGAGAGAAAGTGAGCAGGGGAGGGCGAGAGAGAGAGAGGGAGACACAGAATCTGAAGGAGGCTCCAGGCTCTGAGCTGTCAGCACAGAGCCTGACATGGGGCTCAAACTTAAAAACCGTGAGATTATGACCTGAGCCAAAGTCAGAAACTTAACTAAGCCACCCAGGCATCCCAGTAATTTATTCTTTTTAATGCTATTGTAAATGGAATTGATCTTAATTTCCTCTTTTGGATTGATGTAATCACATGCAACTGGTATTTGTGTAGATCGTGTATCCTACAACTTTCCTGGACTTATCTGAAGTTCTAACAGGTGTGTGTGTGTGTGTGTGTGTGTGTGTGTGTGTGTGTGTGTGTAATCTTTAGTATTTTCTACAAATAAGATCATGACTTCTTCAAACAATCCTAATTTTACTTCCTCCTTTCATTTTGGATGCATTTTGTTTCTTTTCCTTGCTTAATTACCGTCTGGAACTTCTAGTACTGTATTGAATAGAAGTGGTAGAAATGAGCATTCTTATCTTGTGATCTTAGGGGAAAAGTTTTCAGTCTTTTACCAGAGTATGTGTTTTTCATAAATCGCTTTTATTTTGAGATAACTTCCTTCTATCCCTAGTTTGTTGAGTGTTTTTATCATGAATTAAATGGAATATTTTAAGGAATAAGATTAAGAATGAAAGCTACACTAAATAATTGCTTTTTAAGATGTTATTTTAATGTTGCTTAGTAATCTTCACAAGGTATTGAAATAACCATCATATTTGTTGTTAAGTAAATAGCGAACAAGCATTTACCCATTCATTCAGCTGTGTACTCTCCGCATGTGTTAAGTACTTCTAGGAACTGGGTGAGGTAGACAAAGCAGTTACTTTCATGGAGTTTGCACATTCGTAGAGGTATATAGAAAATAATCGAAGAAAAAAATAAATAGAATAATATCAGTTACTGGCGTGTGCCATGCAGAGTATTAAAATATGGCAGTGTGATCGAGAGGGTTGGGGGAAACTATTTTAAATAGGAAGGTCGGGAAGACCTTCTAAAGAGGTGATGGTTAAACTGAAATCTGATAAGAAGGAAGTATACATATGAAGAGCAAGACCTATTTCAGAATGACAAGGACAGAAACTCCCAGATAAGAACACACCTGGTGAAGTCAGACTTCATGGAACAGAGAAGATCAATGTGATCAAAGTGCAGGGAGCAAAGGGGAGATGGTTTAAGATGAGGTCAGAGAAGAGGGGTGGTTGTTTTACCTTAAATGTAAAGAGAAGCAATATAATCATATATGTAAAGCCTTGTGTTAAACACATAAACACTTAAGATATGCTCACTGCCCTTAAGAAAGGTAGAATCTGGGGCACCGGGGTGGCTTAGTCGGTTAAGTGTCCGACTTTCGCTTAGGTCATGATCTCGTGGTTCGTGGGTTCGAGCCCCGCGTTGGGCTCTGTGCTGACTGCCAGCTCAGAGCCTGGAGCCTGTTTCAGTCTGTGACTCCCTCTCTCTCTGACCCTCCCCTGCTCACACTGTCTCTCTCTCTCCTAGAAATAAATAAAACATTAAAAAAAAAAGTTTTAAAAAGAAAGGTAGAATCTTATAAGGTCTCTAATAAAAAATATGTAACTGAACAACATTGGAATGATGTGTTTGAACAATCTTAGCTATACTTATATGCTTGTTTACATTGATTTATAACAATTAGAATCTCACATTACCCTTTCCTTTTTGATATATGTCAAATATATATTTGATATATATTTATATGTTAAACTATTTATATAATATTCACATAGTATATAAATATATATTAATATTTATATATTTTTATATATAAAGAGATAAACCAAGTAACAGAGGGAAGTGAAAACGTCACCTTACTATTATCGAAAATGCTGGTATTGGAGAATATGGCTTATATCTAGAATTACAGATATACCTGCCTAGTCACAGCAGAGATGTAACAGGGCAGGCAATGTCTCTATAAAGTTACAGAAAAGACCAGAGATAGTACAGTAAACAAACATGTGAATCCTACAGCCAGACAGCCCAGGTTCTAGTCTCCATGCTGTAACTTTCTAGTTTTTCAAGGTAACCACTCACTTCCATTTCCTCACCTATAAAATGTGGATAATACTAATATTACTTCATATAAAGGATTGTGCCATAATATGTTCTGCATCTTGTTAATAATGCACACATAATCTATATCAAATATCTTTCCATAGCCATGCATTCAGATCCAATGCATAATTTTTTAAAATTTATTTGAGAGAGAGAGAGGTGCAAGTAGGGGAGGGGAGAGAGAGACACACACACAGAATCTAAATAGGCTACAGACTCTGAGCTGTCAGCATAGAGCCCAACATGGGGATCAAACCTGCAAACTGTGATATCATGACCTAACCCAAAGTTGGATGCTTAGCCAACTGAGCCACCCAGGCACTCCAACACATTGTTTTTTAAAGCTGCTGATTGTTATTTCCATGGATATGTTAGAATTTAATCAATTTTGCATTTTCCTGAATGTTATATAGTCCGAATCATACTGGAGGTAACCTTTTTAGACTGGCTTCTTTCACTTAGAATTTGCATTTAAGTTTCCTTGGCTTGATAGCTCATTTCTTTTTAACACCAAATAATATTTCATTATCTAGATGGACCACAGTTTATTTACCCATTCACCTACTGAAGGACATCTTTGTTACTTCCTAGTATTGGCAATTATGAATAGAGCAATTATAAACATCTGTGCACAGATTTCTGTCTTGACATAAGTTTTTACCTCCTCTGGGTAGATTCCAAGGAGGGTGATATGGGCACAGTATGTTTAATTTTGTACGAAACCACTAAAATGTTTCTCCAAAGTGACTATACTATTTTGCATTCTCACCAGCAATGAATGGGAGTTCCTCTTGTTCTATATCCTCACTAGCATTTGGTGTTATCAGTGTTTGGATTTTGGCTATTCTAATAGGTATATAGTTGGGATTCATTGTTGTTGTAATTTGCAATTCCCTAAAGACAAATGACCTGGAATCGCTTTTTCATATGCTTATTTGCCTTCTATATATTTCTTTTGGTGAGGTATCTATTAAGGTCTTTGGTCTCATTTTATTTTTCTTATATATTTCAAAAATTTTTATTTTAGAGAGAGTGTGCATGAGTGGGAGAGAGGGGTAGAGGGAGGGAGAGAGAGAGAGAGAGAGAGAGAGAGAGAATCTTAAGTAGGTTCCACACTCAACACAGACCCCAATACAGGGCTCCATCCCACCACCCTGGGATCATGACCTAAGCCCAAATCAAGAACTGGATGCTTAGCCAACTGAGCCACCCAGGTGCCTCTGGCCTATTTTTAATCAGGTTGTTTGTTTTCTTACTGTTAAGTTTTGAGTTATTTTTTTTGGATAACAATCATTTATCAGATATGTATTTTGTATGTATTTTCTCTCTACTAGTGAAATTGAAATGTTTCATTTCCATTGCCAATGATCTGACTATAGAAGAAAAACAGCGTAGTTGACATTTTAGGCATGTGGCAGCCCTAAGCAATTCTAAATAGGGAATTCTTGTGATCATAGAGTGAAAAGCCTATGACATCAGCCAGAAACAATGCAGAAATCCTAAAGCAGAAAAGCCACAGGGCTTATTCTTCTGAATGCTATATGGAAAATATGCCTAGGAAATGTAATTAATATTTATTTAGAATTGTTCATAAGCTAATTAAAAATTTACAACAATTTTTGATTAGGAAAATTTTTAGATATAACTTGAAGGCATTTAAGTCCCAGTATATAAAACGGAGACTTGAAATAAAAAGGTTCTAGTTTCCCCTTGAAGTCTTATTTTACCTTAAAAATTAAACACAGTCTTTAGTTGTATGGTTTGGTCACAAATGAGTCTACTTTTTCTGTTCTACTTCCTACAGGTTAGATAACACTGCAGTGAATCTCTTGTTATAACAAAATATTTGGACATTTATCTGATGTTTAAAAAATGGTTTCAGGTAAGACTAATCAATATTCAACTCAAAAATCCAGGACAAAAACAAAAAAAAAATTTTTTTTAGGCCCTTGGTCTATAAAGAAACTGATTGCATCAGGGCCTAAGAAACTAATTCTTAATGTTTTGAGGTTAAGATCCCATTAAAACCAGAAATATCTACAAAAATACAGATCTACCTGTATACGTGAAACAACTTATCTACAACTTTGGGGGTTCATATAGTCTGGGTTTCCCATGTTGACATAGCAACAACTCTATCTTAGATAATATGTTATGGGGATTAATCTGGGAGAGGAGGGAGCTTTTACTTTCCAAACAAACATACCTTCTAACTAACCTAACCTTTCCACCCCTAATGAATCTGGCCTAAAATCAATCTACTCTCAGCTCAAAATAGCATATTTTCTTGATACTCAAAAGTAGTTAAATAAAGAAATAACGCTGTTTTATAGTCACTTGCCATAACTCATTGGTAGCACCACCATTTCCCGCACTGAATGACCCCAGTTCCTAAAAATAACTCCAGTGCTATTCAACTGCTTATATTTGGCATATTCTTCATTCTTATTTGGGAAGGCACATTCCCTTCTCCAGCTGAAGAAACTCAGTGTCTGAAAAGAGCTGCTTAAAAACACTGCTCCCTCTGGGCTCCTAAAAATGTTCAGCATCTGAACGCTGGCAGAGAATGCTCACACCCAGTGGAGGCAATACTGAGCAAGAGAAAAATGGGGATGCTATATATGGAAGACAGGAAGCAGAACTAGTTGAGGCAGCCTCACTCAATCAGTGACCCATCTTAAGGTCATAATCCGGCAACTGTTATCTAGAAAAGGAAAAGACTTTAATAGCTAGCCTAGGTTATAAAGGATACACTGAAAATCAGGCCAGACTGTTCGGACATGTTCCACCTTACTTTTAAATAAGCAAAAGAGTACAGAACTAAGTAAAGCCTCAGGACAGGCTAGTCAAATACACAGCATGTACACATGGCATGTATACAGATGGTAGCTGCCTTGCAGCAAATGGGATTTTTTTATGGTTGATCTGGCAATTAGGGTATTGAGGAGTGTCAGAGTTCCCAAGCCAAAAAAACAAGTTGCAAAATAAATGAACTTCCAGTTTCTCTACATTACATGATTATTTGCATGTTATTTGTATATTTGGAGACAGAAAAAGAAGGAACTGGAAGGCCTGTCTCACTCTTTCTTATTTTTCAAAAAGCCAATAATTCCCATAGCTGTTTTGTTTTTAACCAAACAGATTCACATTTTAATAGAGGGATTTTGGTTTCTTAGGAAGAGAAATGGGGTTATTTATGATCAACCTAGGGAAGCCTGGGTGGCTCAGTTGGTTAAGCATCTGACTCTTGATTTTGGCTCAGGCTGTGACCTCATGGTTCATGGGGTGGAGGCTGGCATTGGGCTTGGTGCTGACAGCAGAGCCTGCTTGATATATTCTCTCTCTCTCTCTCTCTCTCCCTCTCTCTCTCCCTTTTCCTCTCATGCTCTCTTTCTCTTCTCTCAAAATAAAGTCTTTTTCTTAAAGCACTTCCACATTAGCATTTTAAGACATCATCAGAGGCTTTTTATTCCTTCTCTCCCCATCCGCTTATCTTTGTCCTTTTTTTTAATATTTAAAGAGAAGTCAAGATCCAAGTGCTGGAAGTGGCAGATGAGGAAAATATATCTAGGTCACTCTGTAGGAACAGTTCTTAGAAAAGAGGCTGAAGACTCACCTAGCCACTGTCAATTTGTTCCAGAAGCCTTCACATTTATCATGGTTTTTAAAACACAAGTCTTGTTGATCAATTAGGTTACTGTCAAAGATTTTCCTCAATTAAAGCTACTAGTAGAGCATTTTCATCAATATGAACTGCTTCATTTACCACACTCAATCCTACACAATGTTTCCCCCCATCATTAATGTTAGAACTGGTTTTCACCTACAAACCTGGAACCTACTTTGCAATGTGTCCCTATGTATCCTCTTTGAATTTCTAAAACTATTTCTCGTTTCTTATTGTATGGACATTCTTATTTATTGGATGACCATCGAATCTGTCATCCATATCTGGATGTACTTTTGGGAATGAAAAGGGGTGCTATTAATAATTATGCATGGACAACAAACTGTGGCTATCTTGAGCATATCAGGACACAAAGTCTCCCTGCAAATTTAAAAGTGATCTGAGGGGAGGGGGTCAGGGCAGCGCCTGGATGGCTCAGCTGGTGAAGCATCCAGCTCTTGATTTCAGGTCAAGTCATTGTCTCATGGTTCTGAATTTGATGGAGCTCTGTGTCTGGCTTTGTGCCTGCTTAGGATTCTCTCTCCCTCTCCCTCTCCCCCTACTCAGCTCTCCCATGTGTGCTTCTCTCTCTCTCTAAAAAATTAAAAAAAATGTTAAGTGATCTGGTTTGAATTGTGTGTGTTTGTCAGTCAGTAGCCAACACCAAGAAAAATTTGATCTTAGGTAGACTTTTTTTTTTTTGAGGAGAGACAGACAGAGCATGAGGGTGGGAGGGGCAGAGAGAGAGACACACACACACACAGAATCTGAACTGGGCTCCAGGCTCTGAGCTGTCAGCACAGAGCCCCACATGGGGCTCGAACTCACGAACTGTGAGGTAATGACCTGAGCTGAAGTTGGATGCAGAGCCAAAGCCAACTGAGCCACCCAGGTGCCCAGGTATACTTCTATTCACATAGGATCCTCTGATGATAATTGCACATTGAAAATGATTTATAAGTGAACATGTACTAAACTACTTGCCCATAAAAGTTTATACTATTTAGTGTTATTTCTACTCTCAAACATTGAAAAGCCTTCAAGTTATCATGGGATGATTTGTGGCTTACTAAACACCTTCATATGTGAGAGGGTAAGTCCCAAGACTGCTCAAACTGCAAGGGAGACGCCACTTCCTGACGCCAACATCAACTTCTCACTCCCAATCCTGTATTTTATAATCACGGGATTAAATACAACCTGCCTGTTCTAAAGGTCAGTAATCAAGTTGTGATCCTGCTGTTTAAAAGAGATAATCAAGTTCCTAGAAACCTTTAGTTTCTTTTGTGCCTCACTAAATATTAGTGGTTCCTTTCATTTATGTAAGCCTATCCTTTAATTATACATAGAAGTAGGGATTAAATGCCGATTGAAAGGAATGGGAGTATCCAATAAAGTCTGCTGGTAGACAACACTGAAACTTCACTTTGGAAAACAGGGGGTGAATAAAGATACATTTCAAAGAACATATAGTAGTATGGTGACAAACTCAAAGAAAAAGCTAACTTTTAGTTATCTGATATAATGAGCTGGAAGAAGACATTCACAACAATTGGGAGACAGTACAGGTACAGTATAATTTGAAATGTAAGCCACCAATAGATGTTCTATCATGATTTGATGCGGCAATGTGACTTGCACTATTCCTATTTACTAGGACTTCCCGTTCAGTCTTACCATGCTGACCAATGCTTTTTTGGAGTAATCATATATTTTATAGTTAAATATCCATTGATTAATATTTTATGAAATCACAAGTTGAGCCATACTCTTGACCAATCACTGTTTTTCTCAGATAGCATATTTCTTTAATTTCTCCTCTTTAAGGTTCATGACGTCTGTACACAAATTGCTACTCATACTTCAGTTTAACTTATCCCAAGGGAGCAAAAAGATCTATTTATTTATTTATTCACTTATCATATATTAGCTGAGCCCCTATCATGTGTCCTGGAATAGTGTTTGACATTGGGATTAGAGAGATGATTAAAACTGCCCTTGAACTCATTTAGTTTAGGATTGTACAAATCTAAACCTCATAATTTTCTTTTTTTTTTAATTTTTATTTTAGAGAGACAGAGAAAGAGAGAGAGCATGAGTGAGGGAGAGGCGCAGAAGGAGAGAGAGTCTTAAACAGGCTCCATGCTCAGCATGGAGACCAACGAGGGGGCTTGATCCCACAACTCTGGGATCACGACCTGAGCTGAAATCAAGAGTCAGATGCTCAACTGACTGAGCCACCCAGGCACCCCTAAATCTCATAATAATCTTGTGGCAAAGATTGCCTCCTCAGATCACATAAGGGAAGAAAATTCTGGGAGATGTAGTGCAAATCAGGCATACGTCAATTATGCTTTATCTTTGAACTTCAGTCTCCCATGTTGAAACCAGGCCAATTCTTAGTAATTTTGAACAGTGGTATAACCAAGAATCGAAGATTCCTTAAATCCAAGAACGCTGAGGTCGTAGCAGCTTTACTGTTGGGATGACAATACAGAAACATCCTTTAGCTTCATCCATTAGGGGGGAAAAATCAAGCTCATTACTTCCAGGTCTTCAGAGATTATCTAATTAACAGATTTGAATTTGCTGGTGAGCAATATGCAAACTTTCCATAGGAAGAATTATTTTATTTTTTACTTAAAATTGGCAGCCAAAGGGTGCCTGGGTGGCTGAGTGCTTAAGCATCTGACCCTGAATTTCACCTAAGGTCATGATCATCTAGTTTTTGGGTTCTAGCCCCTTGACAGGCTCTGCGCTGAAAGCACAGAGCCTGCTTGAGATTCTCTCTCTCCCTCTTTCTCTGCCCCTCCTCCACTCACGCACACTCTCAAAATAAACTTTTTTTTTTTTAAAGACTATAAAATTCACAGCCAAATGGGCATCTCAGCTTCTAATTTCCCCCAAGTGAAACACTACTCAGTTTCACAAATCTCATTTGAACTCTATTCCCAACAGGGTGCTGCAGCTGGCCGGGCTGCGTGGCTGTAACATTTTCTGTTAACAGGATGGCGGCCTGCCAGCAACATATTCTGAATTACTAGGTTTCAATATGATGTTGGTTGGTACAAGTTTCAAGCCTCTTATCAAAATGTGTCCAGCCATTCTCACAATGAAGGTTTCCCTTCTATTTTAAATGTTCCTCCTCCAGCCCTCATCTCCACCTTATTCCTGTTCCCCATAAACGGACCTCCAGATGAAACTAACAAAAACAGACCCCCAACTTACCAGTTTTTTTCCTCTAAAACTTTCCTAAAATCCATCTTTCTTGGCACCGAACTCCTTCCCGTCTTCACCTTCTCAAAGACCCAAGTCAAGCAAACTATCACTCCAGGAAACAGTATTGGCTTTAGTTAACTGCATTCCAAACGTTTACTGTTTTTGGCCTTGCGGGGTGAGTGACTGTCTTGATTTGGATTTGCCTGAGGCTGAAGGGGATGCCGGGACAATCCAGGGCAAAAGGGACCCTTGGGTGTGGCCTGGGGTAAGCAGAACCTAAGGCAGGNACATTAAATTAAAAAAAAAAAAGGAGTCCAGCCACACGTTCCCTGCGGCCTATCCAGTCCTCCCTCATGGGAGGATATTACAGCTCGCCGGGGCCGCGCAGATACTACAGCTCGTTTGGTCCAACCCCAATGCCTCCGTCCCCAGGCAGAAAAGGAAACTGAGGCACGGCGGAGTCCCNGCCGGAGAGGAAGTCCGGGCCGCCGGCCGCGCTCCTGGCCTCTCCCGCGGCCTTCCCTCCCCTCCCCCGGCGCGGGCGCCCCCTGGGAGCTCAGGCGGCCCCGTGGCGCTGCGAGTGGGAGGGTCGCCGGCCTGGGCGCTGTCACGTCAGGGCTGGAGTCCACGGAGGACCGGAGCCCGCGACCGGCCCCTCGGACACTTGCCGTTCGTAGCGACCCTTGTCTGACTCGTGGCTCGGGCTTCGTTGAACGAACTGACCCCACGCGGTGCCCGGGTGTCCGTCCGCCGCCTTGGGCGCGTGCAGGTGAGCCGGCGAATGGAGGAATGGAGGCCGGCCTCCCAGCGCCTCGACGCTTTAGGACTTTGAACAATCCTGGACGGTTTCCCTTTGTCTCCGTTTCTGTCGCAGGCAGGCTGCTTTGCCTCTGAGCAGCGTTAAGCTTAGTAATTCGCTTCCAGCTTCCAGAAGTTGGGCCCTAGCCTTCAGGGCCCGTGGCCCGGGCTGAATTGCGGGGTGGGCCCAAACAAAAGTTGGCATCGTGGAGCCGCTAGGAAAAGAAGGCGCAGGGTTGGCATATAGTTTTTTCCCCTTCGTGTTTATGAAGGCCGCGCTTGAGTGTCGGCTCCCTGGGCAGGGAGAGTCCTGGGCCCGGGCTCCCTGCCGCTCCGCAAGACGCAGTGTCCCGACCTGCCCCTGGTGCCTGTCTCACTACGTGTCAGTTCTTGTGCTTCCTAACGAGTTGTATGTAGTTTTAAGAATATCAATATTTTATGCCCACGTAGTTTTTATTTCACCAAATTTGTGCTTTTGAGTCAAAACTTAAGCACTCGTAAATTACCCTCTTTAAGCGTTTTCTCCTCTAAAAATGAGATACAAGAATACCTACACTATAGTCAAAGTTAACTATGATAATAACGACAGTATTGGCCGTGCTTAGTTTTAAGCACTTTACGTCTATTTTCTCATTTTATCCTGGAACCGATGCAGTGAGGTAGGTGCTGTTTTTTATCCCCGTTTTACAAATGAAGAAACTGAGGCACAGGGAGCATAAGTAATTTGCCTGTGATCATCCAGCTAGCAAGTAGAGCCCATGTAAGAACCACAGGTAACCTTCCAAAACTACAATATGGTTGTGAACGTTAAATGTAATATGGAAAATAATTTAAGAGTAGATACTCAATAAATATAACTTTTTTTCATCTCTTCTTGGTGTATTAAAGTGATTTTTTCTTAAATCTGGGGATGTAATTGATAACATAATTAGCTTGGTTTCTTTGGGTCGCATTCCACATAGATACTCATGTGGGTACAATTACTGGGTTGTTATTTTTTGTTTTGATGGGACGAATAACTGCAAAATGAATTTTGATTAGGTGTCTTTCTTAAACTACATATAGCCTTTAGGTTATGCTAATAGACTGCTTTTGGAAATGATTAAGAAATCTTAGTTGAAGTTCACCTTCTGCATTTGTGGACACGTAGGCCCAGAGATGGTAGGACTGACTTAAAAGTTCCACTGTGTTCATATTTTTAAAAAATTTTAGTTCGTTGATCAGTGTTAAATGAGTGACTTAAATAATGAAGTGATACATAGAAAACAGAGCAAACAAGTCAGTATTTTGGGGACAGGCCTTTGAGGAAAAAGCCATTTACTTATCCTAAAATTTAGTGTAAGGTGGAAGATGTAATTAGAATGCTGGTTAAGAAGACAGGGGATGTGGTTAATACTTCTGCAAATAGAAAGCAAATCAACTCCAAATTAAGGCATCTGTGTTGACTTCACAGCTCTAAATTTTTTTTTGTAATGTTCACTCTTTTCAAAAAGAATGCTAAATTCTGTTTTATGATTATTTTGTAATACCCTCAACATTCTGTACATGATGAATCAACAATATTGAAAATTGCTAGATTTAGTAAGTTTAATAATCAGGTGGTTTTTTCCTTAACTTTCTGGTCAGTATAATTAAAGTCTAGCCCAAATTTCCATCACTGAATGAATATATAGTTCTCTGTATTGTTACCCATAAGTTCCTAATTCCAGGAGCTTCTCTGGGAACAGGTCTTCACTTTGTAATAGAATTAATCAGTTTAATGTGATAATTTTAATGGAATACTTGCCACATAATAGCTTTATTGTTTGACTTCTTGCCAGATAAATTGTGGCTTACAAAATGGGGGGGGGTAGTGTAATATTCTACCTCCAGAAAGTATTTTTTCTTTAATATTCTGTTAGTGCACTTTTGCTCCTAACTATACTGCTAGAAAGATCAGATGAAACATCTTCTACCTGGTGAAAGTTACAGAACTTTTGAGTTTGAGATTTTTAGTTTCTGAATGTGTAACAAGTTGAATTTATCTGAGGATTTATATGGGCCCTTGTTAAATTTTAGGTTTTCCCACTCTGCATGGAAAGTTAGGATGTGTCAGGTTGTGGGTAGAATCCTAGAGGATTCTATTGTGCAAACACATAAATATCTCTTGTATTAGCAAGTCTCTTCTAACTTTGGTTATATATTGTGAGATTTTGTCCTTTTTTGTTGTACTGGGGTGGATGGATTGACAAGGGTAAGAGTGAGGAAGAGTGCATTAGTCTTCAGGATTGTGAAGTGGTAGCAGTATCTATAGATGTAGAACGCTGAAAAAATATTTCAGTATGTCCATGGGTTAAAGGAGGTACAGTCCATAAAACCTAGAACACTAGCAGCCTTAGAGTATTTCAGTGGGTAGGTGAAAAAAATGTGCTATCTCTTCTCCAGGATCCCATGTTCAAAAGGAGCCAAACTGTACTTTGTCAATTTCTTATCTTTTTAAAGATGCATAATTATAAGACTTACAGAATTAAGTTTTATTTATAAAATAATATTGAGTGGGCTTTTAGAAGTCAGCTACCTTTAAACTTTTTGGTTTATGACCTTTAATAAGGTTAACCATATTTAGCAATATGCTAAAGCATTTGTATGTCATCTTGAAATATGTGTGTGTGAGTAAAAAGAAAGGGCTTCAGATACCTACTGCATACCTATATAAATACATATACACATGCATAGATATATATCTTACTTATTGGACTAGTCTCATATAGTTCTTAAGTACAGTTTCCTGGCCCCCGGGGATGTATAAAATGACTTACTGGAGTGTAGGAAGAAAATATTAGATTTAACTGTTAGACTTAACATGCATATGTGTGTGTGCGTATACCTTATTTAAAGTTTAAAATTTTTATTATTAATATCATTTTATTATAATCTTGTATTGCTGTAGAAGTACATGAGCTTTAATATATAAATAAATATGTACATATTTTGGGCATATGTTCAAAAATCTTTTCAGTAATAAAAGTGAGTGAGGGAAAAGCTTTTGGAGATCATTGGCATAGGGGATGATTTGGGTGGGGTACAAGCGCTTCTGTATTCAGGAGGGAGAATTGATACTGGGTGTCTAAGGTAAGAGAAGTGAAAGAAACCCAAAGTGACACAGGTTTCTGGGTAGGTGGTGTCATTTGCCAAGACAAGCAGTATGATCACAAGGGGGTGGTACTGGTTGACTGGGAGGGGAAATGATGAATTTATAACGCTGAGTGTTTTTACAAGTGACTGTGGCACATTGGTAGAGATGCCTAAGAGCATAGTTGAATACACAGATTGGGAGCTCAAAACAAGTCTGGGTGGGAGATTCAGATTCTGAAATTCTTGTCTACAAGGACTAGTTGAAGCTACGGCCTACAGATGAGGATACCAAAGGAGAGTGTGGAGAGTGAAAATGGGCTGGACGGAAAGCCTGGGAACACTTATAAACTGTCCAGGGCTGGGTGGAGGAAAAGGTATCCAGGAAGGCATTTCCTGTCCTGTTTCTTCTCTTAGTTCCTAATTCTTTTGTGTGACAGTTTAATTAGTGACTTGAGAATTCACAAGTTTTTCCCGTGGTTGACATGTTTGAGGTAAAGGCAAAAAGACTTAGTCATTTTAGAATCATATTGGAAAAGCAGTTTGATGTAATAAAGGCTTTGTAATTGGGTGGTGGGAAACTTGGGTTTCGGTACAAGCTGTGCTGCTGAATTCCTCTGTGACTTTTGTTGAGATACTTCACCTTCCAGGGCTTTGGTTTCTGCAGCTACACCATACAGAAATGGCCAGTATGTTTCCATCATTCTGTCGTTCTGTTAGTTGATGGATAGCTACTGCTTCACCCAGGCAGTTGGAGGGCAGCTCTTCCTTGAGCAGCCATTTTCTTGTATCGTCACCAGAGAGGGCAGGTGCTGTGCCACATTACTACTGCTTTAAGAAAACCTGCCAGTGTTGACCAGCCAAATCTATTCCTGTTATTTCTTTGTGGAATGTAACTCTTTTGTATGTTACATTTTAATCTGTGTATTGAGTGCCAGTTACCTGGAAAATGCTGTGCTGAGTGGATGTAGATCAAGCAGTTGACATGGACTTTGCTGCTAAGTGTATTGTTTAGTTAGGACAAATTGTGTTTAATCTAGGGAAACATAACAAATACCAAAGAATACATTACTCAATGTACTGTACCACATAATTTTCTATAATAGATTTTGAGAAAAAGATCAGCATTGGCTTAAGTGGTTTCGGAAGACTTTATAAAGGATCTTGGAATGATACGAGCACGGAAATGGGTGACAGATTGGTGACATATTCCAAGGACACTATAGGTACAAGGCAGAATTCAGTTTAATTTAGCACATTTGTGTGTGTGTGTGTGTGCGCGCGCGCGCGCACGCTCGCATGCATCTGTTGAAGGCCTGGATTTTGTGCTCCAGCTTTTGTCTGGTGTGGTTCAGACATGAGTATAGTCATAATAGAAGTTTGAATTAAAACAACATGATGTTATTGAGCATCACTGGGAGGTTTGTTATTTACTGTGCTAGAAACATAAAGAACTAAAGAATTAAAAAAGGAGTAGTTCTGCTTATTGTGGTTTGAAGAGATGAAGAGCCAGTGAAAGCCAAAAAAAAAAAAGAAGAAAAATTAGCATTTTATTTTGTTGTAGGGAATATAGTTTCTGTGGGTGAGAAAATTTTTCATGTAAATTTTTGTTTACATGAAAAATTTATTGGGAATGTACCATTTGAAATATAGAAGCCACGTTTCAGTGTATAAAAGTTTTATTGAATGAATATATGAGTAACTTAATTAAGCCTTCGTACTGAGTGAAATTCAGAATAATAATTTATTAGCTGTCTAATATCTTACAGTTAATGAATGATTTTTCTTTTTCTTAGAGAAATCACGAGCATAAGCAGGAGAGGGGCAGAGGGAGAGAGAGAGAGAGAGAGAGAGAGAGAGAGAGAGAGAATATGAGAATCTTAGGCAGGCTCCATGTTCAGCGTGGTGCCCAGTGCATGGCTTGATCTCATGACCATGAGATTGTGACCTGAACTGAAATCCAAAGAGTCAGACGGGTAACCAATTGAGCCTCCCAGGAGCCACTGTATGACTTATTTCATATTATGATTTCAGTGCTTCCCAGAAGGGGTCATGGTAGGTCATATTTGAATGTTGGAGGAGGAGGTTGTAGTTTGAAAAAGTATATTCAGCATTATGTTATATTAGGAAAACAACAACAACAAACACAATAGGAATGGATTTGTACTTGCTAAAGAAGCATGGATTTAAAAAGATTGAAAACCGTTTATTAAGTAGTCACTCAGTTTCTTATGTTTAGATGCCTATACCTAGTGAGTGAGTGGAGAGCAGGAAGAAGATTCAGTAATTAAGTAAAATGTAATCTACAGATCACTGTAATGATATGGGTTGCTAAGAGCTTTTACATTGATCATCATATTTTGTCTTTGCAACAATTCTGAGGTAGACATTATTCCCAGGTTAGTGCAGTGTATAATGAGAAATTGATTTCTCCTCTGTAAAGCTAGTTTTTAAAGCATATGTTATATATTTAAAATATACCTTGTGCTTGTTCCACACCATTTCAGGGCAGAGGAGCTGTAGCAAAAGATATGGTCAAAATTTATTAGAGTTTTGATCAAGAAAGAACTTTAGAGTGATCTGCCTAAAAGATAAAATTATACAATTTGGGAACATAATTTATAATTCTCCTTAATTAAAATAATGTGGAACAGCTGTTTCTTTCAAGTGTTTATTGATGCCATTATAACAGTTTGGTTAACATTCATTTTTTGCTAGCTCCATTCACAATTATCTTTGTAAACTTGCCCCATAGTTAAATTCTCAAACAAAACTCTTACTCCTTTCTTCTCTCAGGGAAGGGCCAAATCTATAGCCACAGCAGGTATAGAGAAGGAACTAGGCTGGTTTGAAAAATATCAGTTGCTAGATAATGTTTTCTCTTTTGAGTGCAAGAAGGATTTGGGAGCAGTTCATTTCAGGCAACGTTCCATGTTCATTTTGGATCAGCCTTTAATATTATGGCTCAACAGTTTTGTTTCTGCTTGTATGTAAGTTCGTCCTTCAGTCTTTGAGTTCACTACGTGTACCCGCACCAGTGTTTTTAGTTTAATGCTTAATTGTTTTTTGTTTGCTTGTTTTTTCCTTACCAGGTTAGCAGTTTATTATAAAAGGATATGACTCATAAACAGCCAGGTGGAAGAGATGCGTAGGGCAAGGAATGGGGAAGGGCCAGGGAGCCTCTCTCCACATCCCCACAGTTCACCAACCCGAAAGCTCTGAATTCTTTCTTTTCTTCTTTTTTTTTTTCCCTTCATTCTCACATAGGCTCTCCTTTTGGAGGGATGGTAGTAGTCTACTGGTTATCTGTTAACTAGATCACCATTGGCTCTATCATAATGTTTCTTTTTCTTTTTTTTAATGTCTTTATTTTATTTTGAGAGACAGAGAGCAAGCAGGAGAGGGGCAGAGAGAGAGGGAGACACAGAATCTGAAGCAGGCTCCAGGCTCTGAGCTGTCAGCACAGAGCCTGACGCAGGGCTCAAACCCACGGACTGAGATCATGACCTGAGCCGAGGTCGGACACTTAACCAACTGAGCCACCCAGGCGCCCCTCTATCATAATGTTTCTGATTGGCTTGAATTATTTTGAATTCTGTGTGGTATTTCTCACGCATGCTTATCCTGTTGTATTGATTCAGTTGGTTGTATTTAAGAGTTCTATAGAGGATTTCAACTTAAATTTACTCCCTGAGTTTTGTACGCTTTTCCACTAGTTTTGTGGTCTTAACTGTTTTTGACTGATTGCCAAAAGACCGGTTTGAGATTTTCTAAGTCTCTTCTAGAGCATAATGAGTTCATCTAGATTTTCTCCTAGAAGATTCTTCACTTTTAACTTTTTCTTCTGTAGAAGTTTTTCCTGAATAAGTTCCATGGCCTTGCCTGCCCCCTTCCCCCACAACTGATTTATCTTTGAGGCTCTTTATGCGCCAACACACAGTATATCCATTCTTTATCTTTCCTGTGCACTTGTGGACTGGGTGGTGGATGGTGGTGATTGATCTTCCATATTCATGTTTCCTTGGAGAAGATGGGTAGAGTAGTTACTAGTGATGAATTTTGTTTCAGTCTGTTACTATTATTTTCTTAAAGTATCTAGCCCTGTTATGAGCTCTTCTCAGGTTTCAAATTGTTTTGTGAGTCTAGCTTCTGAGCAGCCTAACCTTTTGTCGTGGAGCTCTGGAGCTTCAGGTTGATGTCATCATTGGGTAAGAAGGGGTCAGTGCTCATAAAAAAGCACTTTTTTTTTCTGGGCAGGAGTAATCAATTATAGAAAGGTTTCTAGTTCAGACTACTGTTTCTCCATCGCATTAGGCAGAAAAAGACTTCTGGTGAGGTATTAGTTGCATTTTTGCTTTGGAGTACTTAGCCTTTTCTCTTTCCTGTTTTCTCTCTCTCTCTTTTTTCCTTTATCCTTTCTGCCAAGTTTTTCTTGATCATTAATTTTGGCTTATTATTTGGGTCATAAACACTTTTGTGGTTACCACACATACGTCTTCCTGCGAGACAGAGGGAAATAAAATGTTAAGTTTTAATGTTCTTCCTGTAGGTGAAAGATGCTTTTGCCCCAGAGGAGTACATCTCCACTCTCACTCTCAAATTTGATAGAATAGAGATCAGTAGGATTTCTGGGCACCTTCCATGTAGACCCCCCATCTGTCTGCTCTCTGTGGGGAGAAGTGGGAAGGGCTGTATGTAAGTTCTCTGAGGCTTTCAGTTTGGCTTTGCATTGTTTTTATGCTCTGTCGTGACATTTAAGTGCCATTCTTTTATAGGATTATTTATTTTTTTCCCTTTTAAAAAGCAGATACAGAAAAAAATAATGATGGGACAGACTTGATGAATACAACTTTCTTGTATTTATAGGAGAGATTTATGATATACCTTAATGTAGGTATCCTTATCTTTTCTACCATTAAATAAGTGAAAAGATTTTAAAATGTTATGACATAGGGGTGTGTAGGTGGCTCAGTTGGTTGGGTGTCTGACTCTTGATGTTGGCTCAGGTCATGATCTCACCTAAAACATGGTCTGTGGGACCGATCTCTGTGTTGAGGCCCATATTGGGTTCTATGCTCCCATTTTGGGAGCCTGCTGGGGACTCACTGTCTGCCTCTCCCTGGCTCGCATGCGTGCTTTCTCTCTCAATAAATAAACAAAAAGTTATGACATAAAAAAGGAAGTAAATTCTGTTGTCTGAAAGAGTATTTGAAAGGTGAAAACCCTTAACCTTACCTTTAAGTTTTATTTATTTATTTTGAGAGAGAGAGGGGGAGAGAGAGAGAGAAAGCGTGAGCGGGCGTACGCAGGGGAGGGGCAAAGAGAGAGGGAGAGAGAGAATCCCAAGTGGGCTAAGTCTTCAGTGTGGAGCCTGAAGCAGGGCTTGAACTCACCACCTGTGAGATTAACCAGCTCAGCGACCCAGGCGGCCTACCCTTAACTTTCCTTACTAGAAACCTACTTATTATATTGAAAGCTTGAGCTTTTGAATCAGACCCAGGTTCATATCCCAGCTTTGTCTAGCTTTTTCTGGCATAGTAGGTACGCAATAAATATTTGCTGACTTGAATTTAGTTGGTTGTATTGAGCAAAAATGTACCCTTTGTAAAAGTTTTAGGGGAAGAAATCTTTTGTGGATGATCTCTTTTTGTACTAGTTGGCTTTGGGGACCTTATTTTAAAACTTGAAATAAATGTAACTCACCACGTTTTTAAAAGCAATTTTCCTCTAAAATGTAATTGCTTGATTTCTATAAATTTAGTACATAAAAAGTTTCTAAAGATTGTATTTGTAAATGGAAATGCCAAATGAGTAACTTGTGACAATATTAAAAACATTGAAATAAGTGTATATTTAGAAGTTTGAACAGAACATAAAATCACAATTTGGTGAATGAAAGTGAGTTTAGAGTGGAGATTAAAATAATTATGGGCAATTTTTGACAATGCATACAGTTCAGACCACAAATAACATTGTTGGGGGGAGATTTATTGTTTAAGAAATGTATTATGACCCCTTAGATAAACTTGAATATGGTAAAAAAATAATACTAGCGTAAAACGTCTTTGTAGTAACAAGACGCAAAACCTGTGGGTATACTCATGAAATTTGACAATTAACATAACTTGTTAGCCTCCATTCAAGTTTGAAGCACTAAAAAATAAACTTACAGAACATTATAAATCCTTTCCATTTCTATGCTATGAGTCATTTCTCACACTGAAGAGATACTCTTTTTTTTTTTTTCAATAGTGACTTGAGTAGGCCTTCAAAAAATTACAGTTTCATGAAGCACAGCTCTGATCTCACAGCTTGTGATGCAGTCTGAGCTCCATTCTAGCCATGTGACTCTGCAGAAGTTACACAACCTCTCTGTGGTTTGGTTTCCTCACCTGTAAAACAAAGGTAATATCATTACCAACCACAGAATCACTTGGGGGAGAGACCTATTATTATTTTTATCATTATTGTCATTAGTATAATCATTTGAAGGTGTTGAGTTAAAAGTGAGGTAACTTTTTGTTACTAATTACCTTAAATTGCTAAAGCTGAGCGTAATGTGTTATCTTCTCCGTGCCTGCCATATCCTTACTCTGGCCCTTTAAATGAACACATGGATCTTCCTTTTGTTTGTCGTCCTCCTGAGCACCATGAAATCCCACTGTTAACAGAGCATTCAGATTCTCATTTCTACTAGTAAGATGTCTTTTCAGGGAAGGTCCCTTTCTTTCAGCTTCTCCTGTTTGCTTCCCCTTGACAGAAGAAGCCTCAAGTCACTCTCTCTCTCTCATATTTCTATTTCTATTAGTATGTTATCTCCCACCCTGATATTTTTAAGGTAGTCTGTGATACTGATGTTTAGAAATATCTGTATTTTGTCTAATGTAATATAAAACTGAGACTTTGCTGCTTTTATTATTTTACATACAAATTGTTAGGAATCTAATTGTTAGAAAGCATATTAAATAGAATAATCCTTATTAGATGTGGTACCTAAAATAAGCATCTAGTATCCTTAATTAATATGATAATTGGTATCTAATATAATAGCATCTGATTAAACCTTACTGTTATTTAGTGTAGTAAGGTTTTGACATTGTATCCAAATAAGTCTTTGAATGGATATAATAACGAACATTCATCTGTTCTTGGCAGTCATGTTATTTCTAACCCTTATCCTTTCTTCCATATCTTGTTTCTCCCCTAATGTGGATCAATCCAAATTCTTCTGGTTATAATTATGATTGAAAACAAAACCTTCAAACATAGTTCAGAGATTTGCATCTAGGCATTCTGGCTCCAAGTCCATGCTCTTAATTCTGTGCTAACCTGTTACTGCAGTGCTGGGCATAACACACTTCTTGCCCTCCTTAAGCTTACTGGTTTGGGTTTGGTTTTTGGGTACCTCAGAATATATTCAGTTACCTTTATCTTTTAATTTCCTGACTAAATATGAAGGTACTGTGCTTAGTACAGAGAACACCGAGCAGTTACTTCTAGGAGATGGCAGTTTATAAGACAGGTCAGTTTCAGACAGATGGGTAAGAGCTACATGTATCTTAAATACTAAAGTAAATTTTTTTAAATTTATTTTGAGAAAGAGTGCATGTGCACACAACAGCACGTGGTGGGGGGGGGGTAGGCAGAGAGAGAGAATTGGAAGCAGACTGTGTGCTGTCAGTTCAGAACCTGACTCAGGGCTCAGTTGCACCGACCGCAAGAACATGACCTGAGCCAGGATCAAGACTCAGATGCTTAACCCACTGAGCCACCTAGGCACCCCCTAAATACTAAATTTTTAAAACAAAGATTGTTTATGTATTTGATTTATTGTGTGTGTGTGTCTGTCTGTCTGACCTAAATCACCTCCCCAGTTTCTGCTGTCATTAGGGGTCTTCAAGAGTTCATGCAGCTAAAACTTCTCACACTCTGGTCTGTTTTCTTGACTCTTTCAACTCCAGTGCCCTTTGAGCACTGAATTAGAGACCTCTTCTGTCTTCACCTCCTCCTGGCCTCTTCTCTGATTCCAGCCACTGCAGCTGGAAACAGTTCGTTTTATGACTCACTTTTGGCCGACTGCATCATGCCTCAGGTTCCTCTTGGGACTTCTCTGTGGGGTGAGAAGCTGGCCCAGCCTTCTGGGCAGATGAACCATAGTTCTTGGAAGTTTGGGGGAATTAATGCCCCTTGGGCCAAACTTTCACCTGTGGGGACTGGAATTAACGTACTTCTCCACATTGACCCTCTTCTGGACCCACTTTCAATACACTTCTCAAAACTTCTCAGCCAGATCAAGCCCCAAAGCGCCCCCATGATAAATGAGGCTCCTAAATTGGCTGCCTTGGTTCACTCTTTTTAGGATCTGTGTCTTTACCAGGGGTAGCCTTTGTAGTAATACTCACCTGCACTCCTGGTTTTGTCTCAGCCTCTGCGTTCAGAAGGAACTCTGGCTAAAACAATTGCCCAAGTGTTAAACCTACCCTTGTTCTCTAGCTCTCTTCCCTCCCCTGTTTACATGAGCCCTTTTTCTCTCACTTATATATTGTGCTCTCTAGTCTTTTGACTGGGTCCTCTTTGTTGTTAACTCTTTGTCAGCACAGCCAAGGCCTCTTCGGTGCCTGCATTTGCTCTGTAAACCAGTGAGTTAATTCAGTTGATTTCAGATTAAAGTCTGAGGATCCAAGGGAGGTAGTCTCAGTGATTTGAGCTGTAAGCATTTGTAAAAAATGTTGTGCTTTTGTGCTAATAATTATAGTAGTAAGCAACTAACATCTGGATTATCTGGTTGACTACTTTGTGACAGAGTAAGTATTATTTCAGTGCCTAGTGTATATTTACATATTTGGTTCATAATGTGTAAGAGCCAGAACTGTGAAGCTTTTTATATCTGGCTTTAGGTCGGCTGTATATACTTAAATGAATTGAAAATTAGTATCACTAGGGTGTCTACAGTGTTTTCTATTTAAAGAAGATCTTCACATTAATTCTGAGAACTCTTCTGGGCTTCTGAGTAATGTCTGAGAGAAATGTCATATAATACAGCTCAGCAAAAATTTTTGAGCATTGACTTTGTGCCAAGTGCTTTCAGGTACTACAACCAATTAAGACACGCCAAGGCCCTGTCTTCTTGGAGCTGGAACCCATCAGGAAAGATGGGTGTGAGCAGGTAGTTTCCAGTGAGAGAGTGCTGCAGATGGGCCTTTGTAAGTCAGGGCCCTCAGCTCTGTGATGCTGCTGTTGCCTGTTCCCGAC